>NC_044501.1:31162989-31531739 GCF_902362185.1 Chanos chanos | reverse complement strand
ACGGGGAGGGGGGGGAGAAAGGTTTAAAAAAGGAGAGAAAAGTTGAGGAATAACACAAAACGGAAGAGAAATGCTAAGGGTTTGTAATGCTTCTTTCAGTTAAATGACCCATTGACTCGGTATGCTTGACAAGCTGCCTCAGTGGAGAGAAAACGAGAGTATAAGAATGTTTATTCGTAATAGTTAAAACAGAAAAGAAAAGTAAAAAAGGAAAAGACAGAAAGGGGGATAAAAAAAAAAAATAAAAGTTTCGTGCTTGAGAGAGTCCTGACACGACTTTGCCCAGACTTGCAGAGGAGGGGGGGGGGGGGGGGGGGTAACAGGGATGGGAGAATGTTACAAAGTACTTTTTCCTTTTTTTTTTTTTTTTAAGGTACACACAAGAATGCAAGCCAGGATACTCATATGTTTTCAATTAAAAAAAACCCTGATATCTCTAACTCCACATCACTGGACCGCTTAGGAATTTGTCTTCAAGAAATCTGAATATACAGCAATACACAGACAAACATCTTTCATTAGCCGCCTTTCCTTGACCTATAGTTTAAGTTTAAAGTGTATGCAGACCATAGAGAGAGCAGTGTCGTGTTCAGTCTGACTGGTGGCTAAACAGAAAACAATAAAAAAAAAATCTCTTTGAGATCGTAACAGTATGAGAAATAGAATTTGTAATCAGTGTCTAGGGTTTGTAATTCTCTCCTGTTCTACTATGGCAATGTAAAACATGTCTCTCCTCACTCCACTGACTGAAAGCCAAGCATTCATGAATCATCGTAAAGAGAGAAAGAGATTCTGAACTAATATCACTCAACAACAGAAAATCACAATCCATTTAGTTCAGTTCTATAAAACAATAAAACAAGAAGTCGTGACATGACGTTGAAAAAACATCGCAGGGTTCAAGTTCCACCTGGTTTGGCTTTTCTACCATAGTCTTCTTTTCCTTGCTAGGCTCCACGTGAAAATCAGCAAACTAAAAGAACCACATTATAATGTGGGGTGTCCAATGTGGTTTTCATTAGCCTAAGCGCTCCGCATATCGAAGCCAGGAACGGGGAAGAGAAATCAAGATTTAATACCACAGGCTTATTTGGAGTGCACTGCACTACCAGACTGCTTCAGTGGTGAGGTCACCTCCCAAACAAATATGGATAAACCTTGAGGGGGAAGCAATGAAAGAAAAAGATAGAGATTTTTGCCTGAAAACTATAGGTATGTATAATAGATAGACAGATAGACAGATAGACAGATAGACAGATAGATAGATAGATAGATAGATAGATAGATAGATAGATAGATAGATAGATAGATAGATAATCGTCTGCACAGACAGGCAGACACACAAACATACACACGCACTCATTGGTGGTAAATCACAAGCTTGACTCCTGCTGGCGAATACTAGCAATGCCTGAATTGGACCCATATGCAGTGTCTCAGTTTTTGTAATATTTGGAAACGCTACAAGGTCAGAATCAGCAGCCATAACGTTCTCTCGCTCCGATCTTCCCCTCTCACCCTGACAAAACCTTCAGGCAGGAATTTTCAAAATGATGCGATACTGGAATAGTTTTTGGTTTCTCCTTCACCCCTCCCTAACTTACTGGGTCTCTTCTGACCATATTTGGCATGGGGATTTTTGGGGGGTCTTTGTCTCCAGCGTGTTTGCATTCTGTGCTAAAGCCGCGATGAGCCAAACATGTGTTTTACCTGAGACTTGATGACAGTGTGGAAGGAGAGCAGGAAGCTACAGGTTTCACACCCAAACTGAAGACTCTTCAAACCAACCGACAGCAGCCATCTCAGGGTTAGTGTGATCAAAACCAGACTCCATCTCATTCTTCTTCAAAGCTAGCTTTCTGACCCAAATCAACTGTCTGTTAAGCCACTACTCATGCAAAACCACATCTGCTTATTAATAGTGTAGACAGGTCAGGCCCTGAGCTAAGGGTATGTTCCCAAGATCTGATGTTTCACTTACGTGGTTAAGTTTTGAATTGGTATAACGAGAACAAGTCTCGGGCCAGATGTTGAGAAGCAAGAGGTCACCGCATTTGGCTTTCAATTTATGGACTGGATTACATTTTTTTTTTAAGTATAAGAGTCACTCAATGGATTTCCAAAGTCTCTATTACTTGGCAAAGGAGAACATGAACTCAAAAACTAAACATAACACTCTGAAACCAAGCTATAAGTTTTTTTTCCCATTTTGTTGTTGATCATAAGGTGCACGTTTCTTTAAGCTTGGGGTAAGCAAATCGCATTCCCGGAAATAACAAATTACTGTAAGACAAACCACACTAAATGCTGGCTAAAGTCAGTTGACGAAGGTAGACACTTTGTTTGGAACATCTGAGAAGTATTAGAGCGTTATTTAGGAGTCAATAACCACAGTATAGAACACAGGGAGTAAAAATGAGAGTCAAGAGAAACGGTCCAACAAAAAAAAAAAAAAAGAAAGAAAAACGTCCTCTGGGCTTACTTGGGAAGTCTGTCCAGCAGCGTCTTCAGTTCCTCACACAATAGCTTGACGAGTCCACTCTTGATGTTAGTGTAAGAGACATCAATCATGAATATGTACGCTGGAGGATTTGAAGGTTGATTGTTCTGATAAAGTAAGGAGATAAAAAAAAAAACAGGTAACGATTCATTAAAATCTCTACAAAACGACTTCAAAAGATGCATATTGTGTCGGGACAAAATCTTTGGACTACATTTTACAATCACACTGTTCCTGCTGAAACACAGGGTTAAAATGTTCAAAAGCTCTTTACCTGTATCGAATTTAACCACAAAAATCTGATACTTGAGAATTAAACCGTTAGCATGATGCTAAGAGCTACAGGATAGGCTGTATGTGCTCGACACTGTAAATACACAGGTAAAACTACAGTTAATATACAGAGAACTGAAGTATATTTATGTAAAATCTACATTCCTTTAGAATGGAGGGCAGCTGATGGAGAACAAAGCCCCAGTTGTTTTGTTTCCCGAGTAACAATGTGCTGTATGGTTCACCTCTAAAGCTTATGTTTAACGCTCCCTGCATGCAGAATTCCAAATATTAATAAACAGTGGAAAGGAGACCATGACTAGGCAGCAAAATGAAGAGTCAACTGCACCCCCCCCCCTCCCTCCATCCCTCTCCTCAGCTACACAGGGGAGAACAGAGAGACAAAACACATTTGGGATCTTTGGGAATTTGTCTCCTTGTTGTGAATCCTCCACCACAAAATAAGTGTTGACATCAATTCTGTCTTGAGAGTAAAGGCAAGGAACATTTCTCTGCCAAAATGACATTTTCCATTATAAAGATCAGGCTCCAATTCGATTGTCAAATTACTGGGAAACTAAAGGAAATAAAAGCAACACAGACCGGGGGTGACAACAACAACAAAAAAAGCTTATAAACTGCTTAAAAGTTTGTTTATGTGCAGGTATATTTTAGTAACTTGGTTTCAGTTTGTCAAAACTAATAAATGACCAGAAATATTCATAAATGTTTACTGCTTTCCACTGCAGTTGAGATCTGTCCAGTTCTCACTGAATACAGCTCTTTGTCTCCAAGTGCCTACACTCAGGATGTTAGTTGTGTTTGGCCTGAAAATTCACTCATCTTTACTCGGTAAAAAATGTAACAGGGCTGCCAAGTGTACGACCTCTGAAAATGACCTCCGGGCGCAGATCTGACTGCTTCAAAGCCAAACCAGACAACATCTTAATGTAACTAGGTCTTTTCTCCTCATTCTCTATATCACAGTTCGTGGTTTTGGTACCATGAACATTCATTTGTGATTTAAAAAGTCTTCTCTAATTTAACTGGGCTGAAAATAGAGCTTGCATCTTCGTGTTTTGCACACATATTCTTTTTTTTCCCAGACCAGCCAATCAGACTGCTGTTGTGAAGTATTATTTTTGTCTCCTCAAATATTAAGCACAGGATGTAAAAATGTAGAAATCTCGCTGTGTAGTCTCAAAAACACGTCATTCCCCCAGCTGGTACTAATATCTGTAGCTGTTCTACTCTGCATACAAGATTGTTCGTGTAAAGCATTTAGACCAAGTGAGTCATGAGCTTGGGTTACACTGTGTCAAACAGAGACTATTTGTCAAATACACTGATGTTCTATGTTAGGTTTGTCTGCAAATATATTCACAACGTGACGTTTCAAAAGTGTTTCAAACACATTTTTTTTTTAATATCTGACTGCTCAGATGTACTTTTCAAGAGAAATAAATCATTTTCCTTCTTCCCATACATGGTCAGCTGAGTGGGTTAGCGAGGAGGCGGTTACCTTGCAGTAATCTAACGTGGCCGCGAATTCATAGGAGCCCAGTGACAGCTCTGGTCTTTCATACAGGTCCATTCTCCTGCCCATATGGTCCAGGTGTTGGAAATACTGGACTGGTACTGAGAGAGGATAAACTGGTTTAGTTTCCTACAAAATCACCTTACGTGAATGAACCACAGCCATGCTGTGTGTGTGTATATATATATATATGTGTGTGTGTGTGTGTGTGTGTGTGTGTGTATGTGTGTGTGTGTGTGTGTGTGTGTGTGTGTGTATGTGTGTGTGTGTGTGTGTGTGTGTGTGTGTGTGTGTGTGTGTGTGTATGTGTGCGTGTGTGTATATATATATATATATATATATATATATATATATATATATATACACACACATATATATATATATATATATGTGTGTGTGTGTGTGTGGTTTCGCTAAGACCAAATACAGTTACGAGCACACGGGATAGCCGTCTGAAGTCTGCTTACCCTCATTCACACAGTTACAGAAACCACACTGGTATCGTCGGCCTCCGTCAATAAACTGCATGAACGGGCACATGTAGGCTTTACAGCGATTGCAACGGATTGGTCCTGTCTCCCCATGGTTCACTAGGTACAGAGGAGTCTATGTGACGCAAAAAAAAGGAGACAAACATCAGCACCTACATCGCATCACGCCAAAAGCTCGACACACAACGTTTAGAGACAGCATCAAACTTTCAAAGCGTTGAGATTGCCTTATGGAGCAAAGTAGGTCATTAAAAATTTCAAATATACACACAGTCATAATGCACTGGAACATGTGACTCTCGGCATATTGACAGTTGAAGATATCGTATAAACAAGCTTAGTAGGCTTCGTTGTACTATATCCATCTGTATACGGATGGCAACTCTGTTTGACATTGAAATGAAACATGAAACAGAGAGGATGAGCCAAGAAGAGGGGCAGGAGGGGGTGGGGGGGGTTGCAAGGGTGGGGGGGCAACGCTGCAGCTGTGTGTAGTGAGCAGATACAAGAGCAAAAATACACAGACACAGCCCAAGCAGACAAGGCCAGAGTCGTCTTTTTTTAAAATCCTCTATATCACACTTGCTCGGGATAATACAAACCTTTCATCTATTCTCTTACACATAGTTTAATTAGTGTCATGAGAAAGAGAGAACAATAACATTGCCTTAAAAGGAGCCGAACAGGCTGTGACGGGCCACTCTGTCTAAAGAGAAACTTCCAGACCGCACAAATTTGACAAGACTCAGTAACGTGTTTTCGCAAAACCAAAAAAAAAAAAAAAAAAAAGAAGGTTTGCCCATATTTCTTAGGTCATAGAGATGACACAATTATCGGAGAATGAAGAGGTTACACAAGTGTTTTACTTCTAAATGATTCATTTTGGCAGCGGAGGAAAGAATAGAAGATGTTTCTTACCTCATCCTTGGGCAGCGTGGCAAAGGGTTTGATGATAGTGGCCAAAGGTACCTGGCATTGCTTAGCAAGGTCCGAAGTACACGGGAAGGAGTAGGTGGTGCATCGCATGAACCTGGGGCTAGCATTTCCTTAATCAAGGTAAACAATTTCCTCCCATTAGGTTGACTAACAGTTTCCTCATTCTGAACTAATCTAATCTCGATCGGCTTTTATTTGTATTTGTAAGAAAGAGCTGCGCCGACGTCTTCTCTCCGTTCCACTGATTAATCTCTCAGGGACTTTCTTTCTTATACGCGCACAGTCTAAAGGAGGTCAGTTACTTTATACGCATTCAAACGTAACTGCAGCACAAATGGAACAAAACTCAACTTGTGATGTGATGTGATCTGATTTGGTACAATCAAGGCATGCAGCAATTCATTAAGCAACTCATCATGTAAGTTTCATTAACACTTGATTACATTAAAAAAAACCAAAAAAAACATTAGAAATCTATTTTTCCCCCGTTGGAAAAAATGTCCAGCAGGTTATTACCTTGATCCTGGACGGTGAAGTTGGTGGTGACCAGCGGGGGAACCTGACCCCTGAGGTTGGTGGCATAGACTTGGCCTCCTCTCTTAGCTTGATCATCTTCAATCACTTGAGTCTATAGTCATATTCAAGGCGTTAAAATTATTTTCAAGCCATTTTTTGAAAAATGTGTTTTTTCATTTTACTGCAGTCTTTTAACATTAACAGGTCATTTTCACGTTATCTGTGAAAAATCATATTAAATAGGATACTGTATTGAAATCGGTTACTTGATTCACTCCATTGATAGATGTGCATAAACAGTGCCTCCCCGATGAAAAATTAAGCATGATTAATAATCAATAACTTTATTAAAGTGTACACACAGTGCTAGGGATGGAGTCTGGATCCAGTTTCTTTTGAGGGGGGCCAGCCATCTGGGCAGTTCCTCCAGGGAAGGCCCCCGGGAAGCCTGGCTGCAGACCAGCCATTTGTGCCCCAGGCATTTGACCTCCATACGGGCCTGCAATCAAGAAAACATTCAATCCCCACACTGATACAAGCGCTGTCAGACCGCACGAGCGCTCTCCCACCATAGCCCCAATACAGATACCATGAAAAAGTTCTCTCACCACAGTCACTCTCAGCTCAACCCCCACACAAACAAGACTGTATTAGAAAAGAGAAACCGGCTCAGATTGTCAGACTGATTCCCCAGTGAATGAACTCTTAGGCCATTTTCAAACCACAACAAAACATTATTAGATGCCCTAACGGAAGCTCTCATAGCTCAAGGCTTAAGGTAAGGACTAGCAAACCATGCCCAAAACACAGAAACAGACCACGCTGTGATACAAATCACTGTCTGAACAAGACAGAGACTATAATTCTTTCTCACAGTCAGGGACTAAAGATCAGTCAGGGTTTCTCTTATATCTGAATACAAAGTAGTCCACAAGGACCAGGCAAGGGTCATCAACTGTCGAAAAAAAAAAAAGTCTAAAATTCTATACTGTTGAGTACAGTCCAAATCTAAGGTTAGGATTAAAATGTTAAATTCTTACCTGGTTGTGGTGGAAATCCCTGAGGTCTAGGGCCAGGGGGCTGCTGAAAAGCTCCTCCACCCATGGGTGGAGGGCCTGAAAGGGAATTTGTCATTCCCATCGGTGGAGCTGTCATGGAGCCCATGGGTGGGCCAGGTGTCATTGGTGAAGGTGCTCCCATTGATGGAGACTGGGGTCCAGGGGGGGTCAGAAGTGGATGCCCCATCGCTGGTGGAGGGGCCGACTGGAACTGCTGCTGCCCCGCTGAGCTGGACGGAGACTGAGGAGGCTGCATGAGGCTTTGCCCTGGAGCGAGAAGAAAACAAATAAACAAACAAACAAACACATTAATCCTGAACACAACAAAAAATTTTAGAGGGAATTGTAGCTGAAAATAAGGCTACAAAACAACAATAACAACAACAACAAGTTACTAAAACTGAGGGGAAAAAAATAACCAAACCAGCACCAGATGTCCAAAGTTTGAGCACAAAAGTTGCAGAACAACACTGAAACATGAGCTACAAAAACGCTGATGCCATATTCTACTGTGTATGTTGTCACTGAAATCAAAAGCTCTTTGAGATATCTGATATTTTTCCCTTACATCCCCAAGAAATTTATTCAGTGCTTTATATTTATAACAAATGACCAACTTAACAGGTTCATATGTCAGTTTTAAAACACAATATTGACCATTTTCTGAAACATTAGACTGGCCACTTTCATATATTATAGCATCAGAGGTTTGATATGAATGAATTTACCATATCCACCAATGTTCATTGCACTCATCTGATTGGCTAGCTGCTGCGTTGGAGGTGTGGCCTGTGCCATGCTTTGATACTGGCTTAAAGGGGGTTGTCCATATGGAGACATAGATGGAGTGGAGGCAGCAGGAGGGGGAGGGAACCTGGAGGAGTAAAAGAACCAGTAAAACATCATAACAATCATTCTACTGGATGCATTTACCAATGACCACAGAAAACGGTTAACCCTGAGAACTTTCAGGTTAGAGTAGTCATTAGATTTGAGCCTAGATGATGTTGAAAGCACCTCTGGGAGTGGGCACCATTCTGCTGAATATTTGATCCATAATGGCCGGGGACAGGCGGTGGTGGCATTCCAGAGGGAGAAGAGGCAGGGGCCTTTTGCATACCTGAAAGAGAAAACAAAGTCACTATTCAAAAGGTTAAAAAAAAGAAAAGGAATAAGATTTTCAGACAGCTAAAGCAGTGTAGTAGTTCCCAAGACACTTAAAATGAGGCATTTTACATGTCACTTCTATCCTAGCAAAGCATCAACAATCCTCATTTACCCACTAGTCACCTAGCGCTTGGTTAGTTACAGTTAAATCAGAGGCACTAGTTCTCAGCACTGGAGCTGTGAAACACAATATTGGAAAGAAGACACCTCGGGTTCATTTCATGTCCTTCACAAAGAGCCAAAAAAGAGAGAGAGAAAAAAAACACATGGACCACGGACCAGCTGTAAATAACTGGCTGAACAGGGATACAAACTGATTCGCAACCGAGTTAGATCAACGAGAAAAGGTTGTAACGTCAAAGCAATATCAGTGAAATCAAATTACACATGATATGAAAGAGCGTCCCGTGTACGCTGGATCTATCTTGCGGTTCTGGATGTCTACTATGGTATATTTGCATGTCTGTCAGCGGGTAACTCACATTCCCAGGAAAGTAGTTTTAAGTCATCCATATGGCAAGATGAGACAAGTAAGAGAAAACACTGAATAACTGAATTAACCATGCAGTAAATAGAGAACTTAATGCATTTCAGGTTTACCTGCTGGTTGGGAGGGGTAGGTCTGAGGTGGAGCTCCATAATGCCCATACAGGGCTTGGGCAGATGGGCTCCCAAACCCAGTGGGGTATCCACCCATACCTGGCTGGGCCTGGGAGTATGGAGGGGTAGCAACATAACCCTGTTGACTCATCTTCCTGTTAGAATTTTTTCATTCCAAACTTGGCCAAAGATCAAAAGCCTGCAAGACCAAAAAAAGAGTTCGAGTCAGGCATTTCAGGGATTTCAAATAACCAAACAGCATAATGTTTATTCAGGGCCTCGTATCAGTTGTTGGTTCATGAGGGAGGAGGTCTGAATGCCCTCTCATTTTCTCTGTCAAATGAACTCAATATAGAAATACACATATTTACAGCACACATATGTTTGTGATGTACAGACAGACTGTATCATTATAATTCTAACTAATGAAAACTGTGTCTTCAAAAGCCTTAACTACATGTTTAAGGTTTAGCTCATTACACACCTCTAATATTCATGGTACTAGAATTAGGGCTGGCATACCAGACCATAATATGCCCAGAGAGGTGACTATATTATTCAAGGAACCATCAGCAAATTTATCTCAGTGCAACCTCACAGCAACTCCAGAAACCACGTGTCAAGAAGATCTTTGACACTGAACTACCTAGAGATAACATATGATAACATTACTGACGAGGAAACTTGGAGATTTGCTTCAGTCTAATCTGTCAGTAGACAACAAAGACTCTATTAGGTCACACCTAACTATTACAAGGAAAACAGAACGTAAATAAATCAATTTACTTTAATAAAGGAATAACAAAAAAAATCTAAGAAAATAAGCAAACCCGGTTCATTTTAATGCATTTTAAGCTAAATCTAATTTTAAACAGCTCTCCAAATAACATAAGAGCCTATAGGAACAACACATGCATGTCTCACGAGCTCTTTCTAAGATGCGTGTTACTATGATATGAAGTATTGGAACGATTCATTTCGTCCTAAAATGTATCAAGTAGCATAGAGCTTGCGCATCCGACATTTGTTTGTTAAGAACGCTACATGAAAAACTGAAATTTGACTGGCCTATGCTGATAACGGACGGCTTATAGGGAGATCAAGCTGTCATGACTTCTCAGTGAAGGCCCGATTTCATCAGCTGCTACAGTTGCCTAAAATGCATCCGTTAAACACAATGAAAATACCCATGCCATTAACCGCCAACATCGGGAAAAGCGTTTTGTTTTGTATTACGGTTCTGTTTACACAAAATGAAGCATCGCTCTGCCATTACCTGCGAATGCCACGTCAAAGACTGTGGAGAGGCAACTTAGTGAAGCATCACAGTAAATACGTTACATGCAGACTTTACTGAAAAACACATGAATGACAGTTACATCACCACTAGGCTACTTCACAAATTAAGCATTAAAGAAAACAGCCCTAAAACTGCAACCTTCAGTAGATGGCTCGAAGTTGCAATATCATAAGCATAAGCTATATCGTTGTGCACGGAAATTCTAGCAAGTCACCAACTTTCCGGTTACTGTAACTTTCTGTGAGCAAAAACACAAAAATGTTTAAGCGACACAACTTAGGGACAGGCTTTCTCCTGACCAACAATTTTCTAGTGAATAAACCGGCAAAACAAACTCGATTTACCTGAACGATAGAGAAAATCCGGAGCGTCCTTTCCACTGAGAATCTCACAATGTATACGCAAAGTGCCACGTCAAACTCCAACGCGGCACCGGTTTCAGCGTACACAGGGTTAGTTTTTCTGTCGCTTCCGCGCATGCGTGTCGCACAGTAGTGGGAACCGCTACACGTCAGCAAAGATGCAGATGTGCGTAGAAAACGCTTCATTTTTTTTAAAACCCAAGCTCAGTAATCGGGTTTTGATCTTATACCTACAGTTATTTCTAGCTGTCAGTGCCTTTCTTTCAAGTGACAGAGGGATATTACATACCTGGAAAATGCTTAATAAACCGTACTTTTTTCTTTTTTTTTTTTTACCAATGTGTGGTTGAGGAATTTACATTGAGTTACGGAGTTAGGGTCTCACAACGTCTGTTTATTCTAACCGCACTAATCATATATCAATCATGTTAGTACAAATAGTTTAAAATGTCTTTAGTAATCAATAACTCATCAAACGCATGTAAAAGTTGTCTTAGTCAGCTGACTCAGAGAAACGATAATCTGAAGCAAAACATTTTCGGTGGAGGGGAGGTAAAAGAGGCTCGTGTTTGGTTCTGACGCAGGATCAGGTAAAAATTGGGGACTTGCGTTACGTCTATACTGCAGGTTTAAGTCCAGGAACGGTAATTAGCCTATTTATTTTCCAGTGCAGGTTCGGCAGAGACCCAGTTTGTATGGAACATGGACTGATATACGTCGTAAAGGTTGCTTTCATAATGATTTTATGTGCTGTAGAAGAGCTGAAGACATGAAAAGACATACGTCAACATCATTTAAAAATTTTAGGTTGGTAAATATTCGTAATAGATAACTTCCGAGCAATCAATAATTGAGGCGTAATTCAAAATATTACTTTCGAAAATAAAAAAAAATATTACTGCGCATTAACGGTCTCTATTCTTCGAATTTACGCTTTCGCATCAGTTTAGTTCTCACGGGGCATGTCCTTCCAGCATGACGTACTCAAGTGGGCGGGTCCCACGATGTAACGCCGCTATACCCACCTACACTGGCTGAGTTATTATAGAGAAGTTAGATTCTGTCTTAAAACCTGGATGAGAGCGGTCTCAGCAGCGGCGGGCTGAGAAGCGCTTGCATGATGGGTATCGGGGATTACATCTGTATAACGGTGCATGGTGGCGCGCCCTGGGGCTTTCAGATCCGAGAGAGAGACGAATCTCACCATCCCCTTCAGGTTTTTCAGGTGAAGTTCAACTACTTACCGATGACGGTGATGCTGCTGCTGATGATAACTACACCACTAATACCAAACTATTACTGAGATCATTTCTACTGATATTAATGATAAAAATCGTCATCACCATCATCTTGTTACTTCTCAGAGTCAAAGTTACACATATTGTTGTTTGCATCATAGAGACAAATGAGGAGTAAAATTTTTCCCTCGCTGTGTGCTGACTACCTTGCTGTAGAATGCTTGTAGAATGAGTTTCAGTAGGCTAATGAAAATTTAATGCACGAGTGGATTTTTCTACGTTACGCCTCAAAATAATCAAGTAGATTTGTGCGTTTACTTCTCATTAATTTCTTCTTGTACATGAAAAGTTTGTTCTGGACAAACTGTAAGTGTATAAGTAAAAAACCTTAACTAATACGAGGAGGTTAACTTCTTGCGTGCAGCATGACCATTCTGAAATATAGGATTTTAAGTTGTAATCGTCCTGATAAATCATTGCAGAGCCGCCAGGAAGAATCTGATCATTCGTGCTTGTTTCGTATCAGGTTTGATGAGCAGATAACTGGCAAAAAAGGTGGTGATTATATTATTTGCCGCTGTAACAAACTCTATCAGTTGATTGCTTGTGATCCAAAGGATAGCGCGATTGATATGATACAGTGAGTTCGCTTTAATACCCCGTTCCCTGACCGTTGCTTTTCTTCTGTGGAATTGTGAAGTGGTCCTTATATGGTCATGGCAACTGGAGTCTGTAGGCAGAGAGAAGGCCAATCTGTTATCACCCCTACAGACTACAGCAAGAATCTAAACACACTTTAAGGCTGTTAGTGCATGTGCAGTGGGGTTATTAATGTGCCTTGTGCATGCCTCAGGGGGTATAGCAGAAGTGAACTTTACAAAATGAGATATCTGCCTATAAAGGTGAAGAATTTGTTACTGCTGAGGTATGTAAATGCTTATGTTTATTGTGAGTATAAGCAAGCATTCCTACACAAATATGTAGCCTCTTGTACATGTGTAGGTTACTCAGTGGTTTCAGAGGATATTACTCAAAGGTAACAATTTTTTGTTACCTCTTTTGGCAAGTTTTGTTTTCCCAAAGGCATACACTTATGCTCTCTCTCTCTCTCTCTCTCTCTCTCTCTCTCTCTCACACACACACACACACACACAGAGTTCTTGGAAAACAGAAAAAGTAGCACCATGGGTCCTGTTAAAGTTAGATTTAGGCCTTCACTTAAAGTTAAAACATGTTCAGTCATTTACTGATTAGTTGGCCAAATAAAGGAGCAGCCTTCTGGGGGGCTTTTGAGAAACTTCTGGCTGTTGAACTTGATTACCAGAACCAAGATGACTCTTTTGGTTTCCGTCCCAGTTTTTAAATGATGGTGGCTTTACTACTTGGTCCGCTGTTGCTAGTCTGCCCTTAAGGGTATGTCTGTCATCTCTTGAAATGCTGAACACTTGATGGAAAACATTGTCTAGAGTTTACAAATATAGTACCAATTTCTCATCTCGAAAAGCTCCAACCACCCTGGAAACATCAGATAACGGTCTGGCCTGGAGGAACAGTGCCCTGTAAAATTTTTGCCAAAAGTTTACTTGGGGTTCAGATTCCAAAGTGAGTTTTTAAAGAATGTTCAGTCCTGATTGGTGCCGGCCAGAGAATAAACTCTAACAAAAAAAAATGAATCCCCCTTTTCTTCTTACTAGTTTTATGGCTAATTCCATAAAAATCCTAATTTAATACTAAAATACTTCACAACCCAGTAATGTTCTATTAGCTCATCAAGGTGGTTCCCAGTCTTTATGAACTTCTATCCAAACCTAATGATCTTCAGTGGACCCATGTTCAACAGTTGGTGGTGTGGGATGTTTTCTTTTTACATAAATCTCCCTCACTACATGCTTTCAGTAGTGTGTCCAGGAACACAATGTTACAATCTCTAAACCACTTTAATAAATTAGAGAGAGACTTAGAGAGATTTGAAAAGTTTAAACATGTGTACTGGCACATGCAGCTCTGTAGACGCTAACCACAGAGATGAATGTAAGTTCAAATGTAAACAAGGTGTAAAATGAACGTAGGCAATAACTTCCAGTTAAGTTTAAATATATGTTTGTTACACACTGATGAACACTGAGACTGTGTTAGGTCCAAAGTATTTGTCATTTTTTTGGATTACGACTGGATGTTATGTGAAATAATAGATTTCTTTAAAGATATTACTCCTAGGTTCCTTCAAGTTTCATGACCTTCTGTAATGATATAAAGTTGACATCGAGGTTCTTTTTCTGTAAACAGAATGATTAAATATGTGATGCAGATGTGTGTAACAGAGCTTTCTCAAGTAGATAAAAACCTCATTAAACTGAAACATTGTTAATGCTTCTCTATCATCTGTATTTAAACTGAATGTTGGTATCTTGTTCTTTTAACAGAATGGTTTTGGAATTTCATAGTTACTGTGACTGTCGCTTAAAGTATTTGAGTTTTTATCTACGAAATTACCAAAACGATCATGCTTTTACCACGTCTCAAGATCCAAAAAAAGAATGATGATCTCTGTAAGTCGAAATTTTTGTCATGAAAATAAATTGGTTTATTTTGGGATTTAATACATGGCTCTGGCAGCAAATGGTGCTTTAGCTATGCAAAATGGTTCTGCCTCACTACCATAATTATTTGGTTTAGTAAAGCTGTCATCAACCTGTCCTCTTTACAGAGTGTTAACACATTTCAAAAACACTTGCATTCTGCAGTCTTCAGAACGAGCCAATGGGGAGAGTGCGATAACCTTCGCGTGAAATATGAGAGGTTTCTTGGAATCTCTGGATAATTTAAATGGTACATCTGATTTAGCTGAACATTATTCAGATACTTTTATATGATAACTGCATTCCGTATGTCAAAAGTTCTCTCAGGAACTTTTAAAGTAATTTTAAATTATTTTCAGCTGCGTGTTACAAGAGCGTTGCAAAATTCAAGATGCTATTTATGGAAACAGGGAAACAGAACACAGTTACAAAATTGTGGGTCTGACATTCAGTGATTGTAATGGAGCCTGATCAAAGGAATATCTCAAAGTACATTCAAATAAACATTCTGTGTATCCAGGCTGCGGAACTATAAGCGCCAACAGTATGTAAACAGCTATGCTTACTTTCGTTTTATGTCTATGCTAATTAATGTACTGTACCACGTATTGTGATGTCTGATAGCCAAAGCCTGGAAAAAAATCACTGGTTAAGTAGTCCACAAGAAATCATATTTATATTTTAAAAATATTGACCTCACCATCTCATTGAAATGGCAGTTATCCAAGAACTGAAGAGATTTTGCCAATCTGATGGAAGAACAATGACAATTCTAAGGGCCCAAGACTAAAAAAGACATAATGAAAATCCCCTATTCTCTACCGAGGCAGAACAGAGCAATACAGATGTTTACATTTTAAGCGAGAACAGTCTGTGAAAGCAAGGCAAATTCGGTTCAAAATCAAATTGTTACAGTGGACTGATTTTAAGCCAGACGTCTGCGAGAGGAGACTATTCTCCTTTTTCACACGCACAAAAAGAAAACACTGAATTGAATTAAAGCTAAATCTAATAAAAGATAATAAATGCCAAAATTTGAATTAAAGCTAATTTTGGCTAGAGGAATAATCTCCATCTTGGGATGTGTTTGAGTCTTGATATTTTCTTGGCACTTTGTGTCTTTCTTTTTCATTTTGGATACATGATTCTAATTGAATTGCGCATAATTCAGAGTTGCTGAGACGGCTGAAGTTCAACAAGAGTCTGTCTTTATGTTCTTTTTGTCTGACTTATTGCATTTTATAAGCCATGTGCAAGCGCAAGCTTCAGTCGAACTGTCAAATATTTGCTTGTGCTACTGTGAAATGGTCAGATATGACGTCCCTCGCAGGTACTTGTCTCCGCCAGAGATCTCAGTGGGGGTGACCTGGGGTCGGGGCGAGACATCTGGAAGGCATATCTTTAACCCTCAGTTTTCTTAAGTAGGTAACAGGCAAACCTGTCAGAAAGCAGAGGGGAAACTTTCGATACCGTGCTTATGTAACGCAGCCATGAGAAATATGCTCACATGAAGGGTCACTTTCAGGTTTAATAAGAAAAGTCGACTGTAAGCCATTGCTGAGAGGCATGTGTGTTCGATATCCTTTTCCAGACAAAAGCGACCGTTAAAGGATTGACGTGCCGTTTGAGAGCCCTGCGCATGCAGGAGGCTGTTTGCCTTATAAGGCAGACTGTGTTTTTTTCTTTCTTTCTTTTTTTTTTCTCCGGATTGTTTGGGAATCCTGGCTCCTGGACAAAGATGGTGAAGTCATAACTTTTCACATTTTTAAAGGTGCAGTCTCTCTCTCTCTCTCTCTCTCTCTCTCTCTCTCTCTCTTTCTCTCACTTCCCCTCTATATGGAATTGATGCCAAAAACATCAACATGGCATTTCTTTTTAGACAAAACTGGATCAGATGGTTTAGACCAGAGACTGTAATGTGTTCCTGACAATACAAAAAAAGAAAGTAGGCCTATAACTCAGAAGTACTTTGTTCAGATGATGTCAGAGGATTGCTTGTTTTCTGATTAATCTTCTGGTGCTTTGAGGATTCGCCGTTTCATATATTCAGTTTGACATCTGGTAAATCAGTAAAATTCAGACTTAATATGTTAAACACATGCTTCTTCGTAACTAGAGACAAGTTTACCACTACTGATGTTATCAGCCAGTGCAGGTTACCTTCAGGTATAACTGCAATTTTTGTAAGGGTTTCACAGAAGTCTGATCTTTGTAAAAGCATGACTGATGCCAAGTTGAGTCTTTTAAAACTGTGTTATCTTATTTTGCCATAGTGAAGTGTTACCTCACCAATTCCTTTGTGAGTAAATTATCTCAAGTTAGACACAAGCCATTAGTTATACATTTCTGAGAGTGAAGTCCAGCATAGAGTAGAAAATCCTTACCTTTGTATGTATTTATATTGTACAAAAATACATAGTAATTGTATAACCTCGTACAGGAAAGCGTTCTCTTAAAGATGTTATGTGAAAAGCCTTGTTTTACTTTAAAGAGTGAAGTAACCGAATGTTCAGACTGACTAATACATCTACTCCCATGACCCTTATTAAACTACCACCCAACATTCTGTCCTCCATTTGATTTTATAGCTCTTCAGCTTTTGGTAGCAAGATTGTTCCAGTAAGGAACAATTGAGTTTTAAAGAAAGTAGCTCAGAGTTCATTGTGCTTGTTCTGCAATGAGGGGGGTGGGGGGAGGGAAGGGGCGGGGGTGTTCTGTATGTTGCAGATTTGAAAACATAATTGCTCAAAGCTGCATAGGAAAGGTATTGCTGCGAGGCATTACCACACTATAAAACAACACGCTGCATGTTGGTTTCATTTTGCACACGTGTGTTGATACTGTTTTTGAATGACTCTCTTGTTCGACTTCCAGTGCTGTTTAGCTATTGGCTATAATAACATTATTTAGTGGTATTGGTCTCATAGCAGAAAAGGATTTTCTCTTTTCCAGTGGAGGGAAACCCCCAACTGCTGGGTCTCTATAAAGTATTCATGAAGAATACATGATTTAAAATATACACAAACACACACACACACACACACACACACACACACACACATATATATATTGGAATTTATGAATAATTTTCTCAGAATAAATCCAGTTTGGAAAGTGATATTCCATGAGTGAGTAGATTCTGACTCCTGTCCTTTTCATTGCATTTTGCACTTAAGATGCATCACTTTGACAGTTTGCATGTTTCATTTTGATATACTGCGCATTTACCGACATTAAGTATTCTGGTTTGTCATCTTTATTGGTGTTTGTGTGTTTTGTTACTATGGTGGAGACATGGCTTTGGCGCACTTTATCAACATTTACAGTATCGGACGGGAGACGGTTGCTCCTTTCAAAGAGCTTTCCCCTCCTTTTTTGGAGGGGGAGTGAGACTGAGTCGGACTCCAGGAACCCAGACCTCGCTATGTTTCCTTACCCTTTGAACAGAAAGACACAAGTACAGAGAGGGACCTCCATGTAGGGCTAATGGCATGGCGCCATTTACTTTTGCCATTACTGTTAATGAGACCAAGTATTTGTCTCACTGTTTTATCACACTCTGTGCGCCTAGTGCTCATAAAACGACCCCGATTATGTTTCTAGAGTAATTGACTGTTTTGAGGGTATGTATACCAGTCAATTGCAGTTTTCCACTTGGTATTGCACAAGACGTTATGATTACCATAGTACTTTTAGTCCACAGGTCTAATAATTCCCGTATAAACTTGCAGTCATTTGGCAAGGGACTTGGATATTACTGGTAGATATTGACACACAGACCTGTGATATCTCTAAAAATGTTTTGACTTTGATGTGGGAACGTTATACAATGGAGTATATTTTTGTATATCCTGATCGTGACTATTTGCCAAGTCTTAGAACTCGAATATTTTAAAGGCCAAGAGGAGGGTTCGTTTGACCAGCAAGTAGCAATAAAAATGTCTCATGGTTTCAAATAATGACCAGACTGAAATTCAATGGTTGGAGTTCAAATTGTTATTTTTGGCCTTCATGTTGTACTGCCCTCTAGTGGTGTAACCAAAAAAAAGAAGACAGTATGACTGTCACATCTTGAACTTTCAGAATAGTCTTTGCAGTCATCTACTCTTTTAGAAAGTATTGGAAATTTTAAATCATACTCATAAAGGAATAATTAGTATCATCTCAAATTTCATTTACATTGACGTCCATGACAAGTTGAATATCCTTTGTGGGAAAAGCCTTTTGCTTTATTTGGAGTTAAATAGTCCAAAACAAAACAGAGTTAAGTGAATGGATTATTTTCAGTTTGTTTGGAACAGCTGTGCATATTTTGGGTATGTTGTAGTAACATGGTTAAGGGCGGTCTAAAAAAAAGTCTGAGGATGATCCCTTGTGTTTCTGCTGTGATTTCCCCTGAATGAATGCCAAAATTACATGCCTGGGAGAGGGCTGAGGGCTCTTAGTTCACTGAAGGTGAATGGCGTAAGTTAACCGAGGTGAATCTTATAAGTGGCTGTTTAATTTTAATAGTAGTGCTGCTTGAGTTTACAGTAACAGGCTGTTTGCAGCTATATCCAGCCAGGTGGTGTTAGAGAGCTCATTTAAGACCCACACATTTGGCAGTCCTGTCATTCTTGTTAGTTTAATGTATGTGTGTGTGTGTGTGTATATATATATATATATATACACACACACACACACACACACACACACACACACATATATATGTGTGTGTGTGTGTGTGTGTGTGTGTGTGTGTTTGTGTGTGTGTGTGTGTGTGTACACACATATTATTGTTGTTTTTTGGTTTAAAATCTTTATTATGTTCATTGTAAAGAGGATTCTGCTGTGATACATCTCATTTTTTTCATAATTTTAAAACATTCAGTACAAAAACATTCTATCCATTCTTCAGTGTCCCAGTCGGGCACCGTTTTGATTTCCCAGTTGTATTGACACATATGATTCAAAAGATTCAGTTAATTATGAAACATATGGCTTGTCAAACTAGGTGTGGCAGTTAGGTGAGCAGATTCAGAAGAGGAATAATTGGTGCCTAGGTGTCCTGAAGATTGGATTAAAATGGCAGTTGTGTTGGCAGAGACTGACACATTGAAATGGTGCCAAACAGTAAGGATTGGTGGCCATTTGTGCTTTTGATGACATATTCACTTCCCTTAGGACACGAACAATGTGCTTCACAAGCCCAGAGCATCTTGACCTTCTTTAGTTGAAAATGACAAAGTGTGGCATCCATTACAGAGATCCTGGTCAAACAATAGCGCTGTTGACTGCTGACCGCATTTCAGGGGTTGATTTGCTGTCTGCACACAGTCACTGTAAAAGGTCACTGACAGGTTTTATACCCTAATGGCTCTACTGTTTCATTATTCTATACTTGGGGGTTACAGAACTAGTATGGCCAACAGTGTGTCTTTGTCATGTGATGAGCACCTGTTGCAATATATTCACATTAGTGGTCACCATAAAACTAAGACATTTTGACATAAATAGGACATAGATAGAATGTTATATGAAAATTATCTGTTGGTACCAAGGCTTCAAAGAATAAAAGGTCAAATTTATGCAAATGTTTTGTATACAACGCAGGCAAGGCTTTAAGCCATAAGTCTCATGTGATGTTGTCTAATGGGATTATTAATAGTTTTGTTTTCTGTCTTGTAGATTGAGGAAGCCTCTCCTGCTTCCCTGGCTGGACTCTGTGAAGATGATGAAATAATCTCAATAAATGGAGAGTCTTGTGCCAATCTCACCCTTCCAGAGGCAATCTCTCTCATCGAGGCTTCCACTGACAGCTTACAGTTGCTTGTCAAAAGGTACTAATCCTCTTTTAAGTTCTTAACTACCAAAATTTAATCCTGAATCACTGTTAAAGCACCAAACTAATGCTGTTAGTTTAGTTGGATTTGGAGGCCTGACACAATGTACAATTCTCTGCTCTATTGCAAACGAAATCACATGTTAATGCTCCCCACAAAGCACATCACATGTTAATGCATCCCACATATGAGTGAACTGACCTTTGATCGCTGTAAATATGACAAAAAAAAAAAAAGAAAACAGCTGTTGTGTATTTGGGTCCTTAAAAACTGAGTCAATGTGCAGCTGCTCAGGCTGCCAGTTTTTGGTTTGTGCTAATGTCAGATCTGACGTGCCAACAAATGCTTGTATGTGGAAAGGAAGCATATAAGGCCCCTAAGATAAGTCTATCACTCTTGGACCAGCACGTTTTCACACACCAGGTGGATCACCAAGTGTTAATGGGCAAACAAGCTAACAGGATATGGCTTCTGTGATATCTGAGGGTCCTTGATTGACCATGAAAATTTCTTGGTGGATGTCTGTTTCATCGGCGTACACTGACACAGAGCTATAAAATTCTTTATGTCCTGCATAATATTGAGAGGAGATATTAAGTCTGGTCCATTGAACGCAATGACCTTTTAATGTAATTTTTTTTCTCTCAACCCTTATTTATTTTTTAATAAATCATTTGAGATCACCCTCAACGTTCACCTTAAATATGAAGAGCGTATTCTTACTCATGTATCTTAAAATGGAGATTTAAACCAGTTTGAAGGCCACTTTTATGTGTTTCTCAATTCCGTTTGAGAAAATCCAACTGGAAATGGATTTATTTTGTTCAGTCATGTGGTTTTATCTTAAAGCATTTTCTGTGACTACAATGACTACATATTGCGATTGTTACCAGATATAATATTTTCATAATGAGTTTAATTAAAACTGTCTCTGTTTTGCTAGGTCCTCTGTGCACTCCCCTCATGGATTAGAATCAGCTAAGGAGAACTTGGATGAGAAACAGCCCATAGGGGAGGTGTTTAAAAGCACCGCACATGTAATCCCATCCCCATACAAGTCCCAGGCACCCAGGGAGCTGTACATCTCCGAGTCCCAGGATGAGGCATACTATGGGGAGACAGACAGTGATGCCGAGTGCCCTGGTGGCTCCCGTTCGGTCCAGACTCAGTTTTGCATACCTGCACCAAGGCATCAGGCTGGAACGGACAGCCAGGGCTCTAGGGTTGGAGGCAACCAGTTAGAACTCACTCCAGGATCTGTGGTAGAACTACAGCTGTCTCTCTCCAAACAGAGCCTGGAGGAACCTAGCTGTACATCGCTAGGCAGCGCCCGTGGAGTAGAGGGATATGTCCATCACAAAGAGACCGTTGAGGCTATCAGTTCAACCGTCACTACTAGCTGCTCTCTATACATCCCCCGGCAAGAAAGAGAGCCTTTGGGCCAACGGGCTGTGTTAGTTCGCTCCCCCTCTTCTATGCTGGGTCAGGTGGAGGTGACCCTGCAGCACCCATCGGGGAGGGGCTCTGAGAAGGAAGGGGCGGATACCTCCGTGCCAGAGTCCAATATCAGTGGACAACTTGATGATGGAGGGCAAGAAGAAGGAGGGTGCGACGAGGGAGCCCCCGCCTCCTCCATCTCCACCGTCTGCTTTGAAATTCCTTCAGATGAGTGGGAGTCTGAGTCTGACAGGGAGAACAACAAACCAAACAGGCACCGGGCAAGGCACGCCAGTAAGTATCACGCCTTCTGAGTTTGTAACTGCTAATGCCTTGGCAATGTTTGAAACTGTATGTCCGTTCCCCGTTCAAAAGACTCTTAATGTTTCTTGAAGTAAGGCTGTCAACTTAGAATGGCAGGTGTGCATTCTTGTGGTAGCTTTTAGTGCGTAAAATGAAACCTGTCTGGAGGAAAAAATTCTCACTTGCTTGGATAGCGTAGCATTTGAAGTTAAAATATTTCATTCAAACCTTAGTTATGGTCTTGTTATGTCTCATTGTGAAGTTGGAATATAAGGAGTCAAATTCTTAGTTTTGACGAATAAATAAATGGCAATACTGGGATAAGTTAAGAGCTCTGATCGTTTGCTGCTAAATAAGCAACAAAAATTAAATATGTTTCATATTTGATATATAATTAAATTAATTATGAGTAATGAAATAAATGTGCTTCATAACTTGTAGTAGGCTGCCTGAAGATAATCCATTTGCCCAAGTTAAGAATAAGCACAAGATGCAAATTGTACCCTTTGCTAAAGGATATACAAAATTGTGATTATTTATCAAATGTTGGGACTCTCTCAGCATGCGTAGCAGTGCCGGAGAGAAGGTTTGTAGGGTGACACTCTATGAGGTGAGGTTAAGAATAAAACATGGGCATGCTAATGATGCCTACAGGGCTGCCATTTGATGGACATCAGCATGTGTGACACTGGCTTGATACTTGATCCTTTAAAACTACACGCCTTAGCCACACTGAAAAGGGAAACGTTCTCTACTCTGGATTTTCTACCTCAAGGTTGTGCAGCCAGGAATCAGAAATTAGTGAGAAAATTATTTTTTTTATAATATACCCTTACCAGAAACTGTTAAGGTAGGAAAAACATGGATTGTGTTCTGTGTGTATAGGCAAACAATTCTTTAGGTGTCTCATGGAAGAGAGTTTTAAGTTTGGAACTTGTGAACTTTTGGAACCTACAATGCTGCGTCAAATTGCTATTTTTACTCTTTGGAACTACCGTTGGGTCCTCTTCAGTAGCGCATGCAGACATGCTTTCACAGCTGCACAAGGCGTGTGTTAACATTTTGCGTTACCAGATAACAAATGAAGATGATGTTATGCATGAGTGAAAGTCTT
Source organism: Chanos chanos (assembly GCF_902362185.1). NCBI lineage: Eukaryota > Metazoa > Chordata > Actinopteri > Gonorynchiformes > Chanidae > Chanos > Chanos chanos. Next base: position 31,508,506 of record NC_044501.1, on the reverse strand, counting down.
AAGTATTCAAGAAAAAATGCTGTGCGTTATGCTCATTTAAAATTCTATGGATGGTAAAAATAAATAAATAAATAAGTACAAAAAAAATTGAATTGGCAGAAGAATGAAACAGATTTTTTCAGATTTTTTGGAAAAATTTGATTTGTTTATTTATGTCCAGTGAAGTGACATAAAGCCCCTGCTATCTACAATTTGACGATTAGGTTATTGTCCCTCTGAGAAATGCAGGATTTTAATTGTCTATCTGTCTTCTGCATAACTTGCAGAATGTTATGTGCTTGCTAATAGACAGACACAAATAGTATAGTAATGCCATTTTCTTATTTGATCATAAAATGGCCATCAGAGCACAAAATACCACATTTTGATTAAATGTCAAGAATCTAAAGATTCAGTGGAAAACAAGTAACAGTGTATTGGTCGCACATCATTGTCACAAATGGTTGATTCCACTGTCCATAGAGTGGTTTATTTGTGTTTTAAAGCATGAAACCACATTTTGTCAGACAATTTCCTAAATTAGGGCCGATTTTTAGTCTATTCCATTGCAAAATGTACATAAATATCTTTATAATATATTGACATAAATGCAGGTCAAGAAATGTAGAACTCATTTGTTTGTAATACCGATATTAAGAAAATGTTTCGAAGAATGCATGTCATTTTTCTGTAGAATGTCCACTCTCAAGTGGAATGATTTGTGGACAGCTCAGTTTTACCAGTGCTATTAATACTCTTAACTTCATATCCAGTTCATTGAAGTAGGCCAATAGGAGTAACCATCCAAAATATCCCTCTTCTATTACCCCACCCTTTATACCCCCTCCCGCTACCCTCTCTCTCTTTCTCCCTCCCTCTCTCTCTCTCTCTCTCTCTCCCCCCTCCCTCTCTCTTCTCTCTCTTTCTTTCTTTCTCCCTCTCTCTCTCTCTCTCCCTCTCTTTTCTCTCTCTTTCAGGGCTCAGGCGGAGTGAGAGCCTGTCTGAGAAACAGGTGAAGGAGGCGAAGTCTAAATGCAAGCGCATTGCTCTTCTTCTGACTGCCTCTGTTCCCAACCCCAATAACAAGGGGTTGTTGATGTTTAAGAGGCATAGGCAAAGGGCCAAGAAATATACTTTAGTGAGCTACGGAACTGGTGAAGACGAGCCAGAATACGAGGACGAAGAGGGCGAAGAAAAAACACACTCTGTCAACTTCACCCTTCTAACACCCAGTGAGTCAGATTTTGATGACAGTTTCTTCACCAATGCCCAAAGTCAACGAAGTGTTGTGACCTTTGACTTTGACGCTGGACTACTTGAGATAGAGCGTAAGCTCGAAAACCAGGAGGAGATGGAAAAGCTACCTGAAACCAAGGGTAAAGGAGCCCTGATGTTTGCTCAGCGCAGGCAGCGCATTGATGAGATTACGGCAGAACATGAGGAGATGAGGCGTCAGGGCCTCCCTGTTGAAGGGGTGCATGAGGCTGAGCAGCAGGTGGCTTACCAGCAGATTGAGGAACACTCTTATAAGCAGTCCTCAGAGGGTCAGAACTACATGGACGTGAGTGCGCACCACCAACAGCAACCGCAATATCAGCAATATCAAGAACCATACTACCACCAGCAGCAACAACAACACCATCAGGAATACCAGCAGAACATACAATATCAGCAACAACAACAACAGTATCAGCAACATCAAGAATATCACCAACAGCAACAATATCAACAACATCAGCAATACCAGCAACAGCAGCAGATGCAACAGTATTCTTCTCATAATATGAATGGTATTTCCCACCATCAAGCCATTGACATGCAGTCATCCATCACTAATAGGAGTGCCAAGCCTTTCTCTGTCCAGAACAGGGTGCCTGCTCCTTTTTCCCCCACTCTAAGTGGCGCGAATCAAGAGCAATCTAGCTATTCTCCGGTGGGACAGGGAGAACAGATTGCCTCCCGAGATGAACGTATATCTGTGCCTGCAATCAAGACTGGGATCTTACAGGATGCTAGGAAGAGACACACAGCAAAGCCTATGTTTACTTTCAAAGAGCCTCCCAAGGTTTCACCAAATCCTGTGCTTTTGAACCTCCTCAACAGAAGTGAGAGGAAATTGGGTTTTGAGTCAGGCCCAGAGGAAGACTACCTAAGTTTGGGTGCAGAGGCCTGCAACTTCTTACAGTCCCCAAATGTAAAGCACAAAATTCCTCCACCTGTTGCCCCAAAGCCTCATATAAACCCTGCATCACCACCATGGTCACAGGCAGAAATTGCAAACCAAGAGTTTCCTCAGCCTACTGAAAATAATGGTGAGGCTCCAGCTCCTGAGTTTACTGCTGCTCCTGAAATGGAAGCCTCTCCAGCAGCAGCCCATGAACCGTCTCCTCCATCTGCTCCTGAACCCCAAGAGGATCCTCTCAAGCCACCCACACCAGAGCAGCCTGAAACAGTCCATGCCTGGAGCCCACCAGAGCCTCAAATGCAACCAGCCCAGCAACCTGAGGCTTGGAATGACAATCAGCCCCAACAACAAATAAGTGCCCCTGTTTCTTTGCCGCCAGCACAAGTTCAGGCACACCAAGAGGCCCCTGTCAGTACCTGGAGTCCAAATCAACCTCAAGTACATCAGCAGCCGCCAGTTAGTGTCTGGGGCCCTACTGAGGGGCATCCACAAACCTCTACTCAGACTCAGTCACACTCCCAGCCACCTTGGATAACACAAGCTCAGACCTCCCAAGAGGTGCAATCTCAGGCAACCATTCAAACACAGTCACAGCCACAGCCCCCTTGGGTGACACAAACTCAAGCTCAACTCCAGCATCAACACCAATCTCAGACCCCTACAAATGCTTGGGCACCAGCTCAATGTCAGTCAACCCTTCAACCCTCATGGGTCCAACCTCAAGAACAAGCACAGCCACCCATCAGTGCTTGGGCTCCAGCACAAAATCAAACGCAGCCACCTTGGGTTCAACAGCCACAACATGAATCCCAGCCTTTGCCACCTTGGGCGACCCCACCTCAGCATCAGCCACAGCCCTCGTGGCCTCAAGCACAGAGTCAGCCACAGCCTCAGCCACCTTGGGTATCTCAGGCCCAACCACAACCACCAGCACAGCCACCTGTAAATACATGGCCCCAGCCTCAGAGCCCTGTTCAAGCACAACCTCCTTGGGTTCAACAAGCTCAGCCAGCCCCTCAGGCTCCAACACACATGCAGTCTAACATGAATTCTTGGGGTCCAGTGCCTGCTCAGTCACAACCACAGCCACCATGGGCTCAACAGCAACAGCAGCCTCCTCAAGAACATAGCCAGCAAAAGATGAACACTTGGGCCCCAGAGCAGGATCAGGTACAGACTGCTTGGGCTCAACCACAGCCGTCAACTCAGACTCAATCACAGCCTCCATGGGCCCATCAGCCTCAACAACAAGCCCCACCGCAGCCACCTGTGAGCCAGTGGGCACCACCACAATCTCAGCCTGATCAACAACCACCTATAGGTTCATGGACCCCACAAGCTCAGCAACCTCCCATGAGCACCATGGCCCCCAGTGAAACTCCCAAAACACCTCCCCAGTCCATTAAGCCGTGGAATCAGTCTCCGGCCCCTGCTCGGCCTCCAGCTCAGCGGATGAATTCTTACACGCCAGGGACGAAGATACCATCTCCCACTCCAATGGGCAGCAGCTTTTCTTCTCCTGGAGCGGGTTCATCTTTTGAGATGCCAGCCTTACGAGGGAAAGGGGCAGAACTGTTTGCAAAGAGGCAGTCCAGAATGGAGAAGTTTGTGGTGGATTCTGCCACAGTACAGGCAAATAAGGCAAGACCCACATCACCCACTCCCTCCTTGCCAAACTCATGGAAGTATTCACCCAATTGTCGTGCTCCCCCACCTTTAGCGTATAACCCCCTTCAGTCACCCTCTTACCCACCTGGCGCTATCAAGCAACCTCCCTCCTCTAGTCCTTCAGCAAAAGCTAAAAATAAATCCAAAGAGAAGGAGAAACCACCTCCCAAACCCCTTCATGTTTTGGATGTCATGAGGCATCAACCTTACCAGCTAAATTCTTCTCTATTCACCTATGGCCCAGCTGCTGAAAAGCTTGCTGCAGAAAAGGAGGCAGCAGAAAAGCTAGCAGCAGAAAAGCGTGCTGCTGAAGAAGCAGCCCAGGCCCAAGCTCAAGCTCAGGCCCATGCAGCAGCTATGGCTAACCAAAACCAGCATGTTATGTATGATCAAAGTCCTGTCCAGCCTTCCGGACAAATTAATGTTCCCTATGGTTTTATACCTCAACAGCCCCACCAGCCACAGCAACAGTATGGGATGGCAGTTAATTCACCTTCTTTGCATGATGGTTCCTATCACCAAGCCCCTATTAATGCCTACCAGCAACCTCCTAACACTTATCCACCTGCACTTCATCAGCAAGGTCCCTATCAGCAAGCATACAATCCTTCTTACCAGCAAGTCCCTGCAAATCCTTACGAGCAGCCCCCTAGCCCGCCTTACCAACAGGCTCCTCAACCCCCTTATCAACCAGGCCCTAACCCTCCATACCCACCAGCTCCTTTGCCATCCTACCAACCATCTCCCAGTTCTTATGTGGTGCCCAGTTTCCCAGTAGGCACTAAGGCTGAGTCTAGCTCAGGGGCAACCATTGTTGCTGCTCCAAAGCCCAAGTTCTCAGCTAAAAAGAGTAACGCCCAGGTGTGGAAGCCAAGCACTGCTGAAATTGTGGGTAAAGAGTGACACTTCAACTTGCACACTTCAACTGGTACACTTGCACAAAGTAAACCATTGTATATAAAACTAGTTTAAGAAAATAATTGAATGGGTTGATGATATATATATTTTTTTTATAGCTTAGGTTTTGAAACTTGCTCTCCTCAGTGTTACATAATGTAAGAACAACATAGTGTATATTATCAGTTCATCAAGTTTGTAGCTTTTTACAGACTAGTCTTCCATGAGTGTAAAACAAATGCAGGTAGGATGCTATTTCTTCAGATATTAGTGAAGTGAACTGAGTCTGTGTTGATCACGCTCCAAGAGTTTGGTCATTATTGGTCAGCTAATAATATAGAAGATACAGAGTGACTGGGTAGTAGGGGTGTAACAGTACACAGAAGTCACGGTTCGGTTCACACCACGGTTTGGACATCACGGTTCAAGTACGAGTTTGGTACAATGGGAAAATAGCAACAAACCCCCCAAATGCATGAGACTAGGTTTCTTTCATTTATTTTTAACAGACAGTAGTGCAAGTTACACTTTGCTCCACCTGGTGTCGTATAGTCCCCCCTGAGGTAATTTGTACAGCCTGTAGTGTATTAAAGGTGCCATAGAATGGAAATCATGATTTTCCTTGCCCTTTTGAATTCACTGAGATGAATGTGGAAACATTGTCAAAGTATGAAAAAATGCATTCTCCTCCTACAACCATACGATCTATGTGAAGAAAACTTTCTACAGCCCTTTCTGATTCCATACAGTAGCGTGTAGCCATTTGTTGGCGATAGACTGCCAGCATTGCCGTCTATTATTTACTAAGAAATGCGGTTTACTTCTTACTACAATGTACCAGTAAACAAGACCATAAGGTCCTTGAAAACTTATGTCGTAATATGTTTGCACTACAATCAGATCCCAAATCGTAGAGAGAAGAGAACAAACTAAGTGTGAGAGAGTGAAATGAGAGACTTGCGCTTGTGAAATTTTGTTCCGCACTACGTTCATCAATTGTTGCACATAGGCTACCACATATTCTCCATACGGCTGCATGCACCGAACTGTTACGTCCGTACCGTGATGGTTCGGGACAGATACACGTACTGTTACACCCCTACAAGGTAGTAAGAGAAACATTAAAGGAACAATTGAATGTTTGAAGAGCAAAAGACAGAATGTACAGGCACGTTGGACACCTACTGATAATTTGAACTTCACAGTGAGATCACCATGCCAAAAGAGGCATAATTTTAAAAACAACACTTTGCTACCAATGGTTGATCTCAAAGATATGTGATTTGTTGTTAATGTAGAACATATTCTGAGATGAATATGAAATAATCTACATGAGTCTACTGAAAAGTTTGAATTAAGATTGAAAGTAAACTTCAGTTGATGGATGGAGACTGGTATAAACACTGAAGCTGACCAGATCTATTTCCAGTATGTAAGTATGTAATGATTATTTCAGTGTAATTAATGGTGGGGCACTGACACAAAAGGATGAATGTATTCTGTAATGGAGACAGATTTTTCACAGACCCACTTGAATAGTTTTGTCTTATTTTCAGCTTTGACAGCTGTGAAGTTGTATCAAAGCAGTGTGTTTGAACAGTCCACAAAACAGATTGTGTGTATGTGTGTGTGTGTGTGTGTGTGTGTGTGTGTGTGTGTGCGTGTGCGTGTGCGTGCGTGCGGTTAGGGAAAGAGTCACTGGAAAAGAGGGCGGTTTGGTTTCATTTGTTGCAGACACTGGTCAAATTTCATGCTTTGTCTCCCTTTTTTTAAAAAAAAAATCTCCTTCTGCTTTTTAGTTTCATCCTTGCTTCTTTTTCTATCTTCTCAATTGCTTATTTTTTATAAGTGTCTGCATCCACAGAAAAAAGGGGCAACATGATTCTCTTAAAATGTAAACACTGTAAATTTGAAAAATCACTCTTTTTGAGTGAGCTTGGTCAAACTTGTTTTATAATTTAATCGCCTCACCTAAAAGAGCTGCTGTCTTCCTATGTTCTTATTTTAATTTTCATTTTCTTTTGTGTGTGTGCGCGTGTGTGTGTGCGTTTTTCTTCTTTGTGCACTTTCTGTAAGATTTGCCACCGTGCCATTAAAATGATTTCTGTCCTTCAGTTTGTGTTTCTTTCGTTCACCTGCATGTATCAGAATTACTTTCTCCACGCTTTGCATTAGATCATCACCTAGTCGTGTTTTCTTCTGTTCTTTTTTCAGCTATTTAAGAGAGAACTTGCACTCAAGCCATTCATACTTTCACTTCTGTTTGAACTTGATCTGGACTGAAGCAAATTTTTACTCCTCTGAAGTGTTCCTAACTTTTTTCAAAAGACAATAGCAATTAATTGTAAAATCAACTATAAAGACAAAGATATCAGCTGTACAACGAATATACAGAATGGGCGGATGGTTGTCCTTTTATAGTTTTAAAAGGTCATGATGTTCAGTAGCATGTGGCAAGCTTGCCATGGAAATATAGAAAATATACAGTCCTTGAGAAACTTTGTTAATCCTTGGCAGGCTGAGGGCACATCCTTCTCTAGAGTTCTAAAAAAGGAGGTAAGTGCTCAAGAAGCACATTTGAGTGGTCAGCAAGTGAGCAGTTAGCTCAGCAGAAGACTGGATAAATCTGGAGTATGAGCATTGACCTAATTGTGGGGCAGTGTTGCGTCATGGTCTTGGGGCTCTATCTACAGCTCATGGTTGTAATTGGTGAAATGGAGAGTTGATGAGAATCAGAGACCAGTCCAGGGCTGGTCCTCAGGCTATATTAAGATGAATTTGATCCCTGGTCCCATGACCTGAAGTAGGGGAGAAAGACACCTGTTTCTTAGTTCCATTTAAATTCAATTTTTTTATTTATTATTTCCCAAAAAGGTTCTAGTAGATTTTGTCTCAAACAAGATATACATATTTTGAGGTCAAAGGGGTAGACTGAGATTGAGATAGGGTTTTTTTTGTTAATAAAGAGTGGTTTTGTGATGTTGTTTGGTATTGTTAGCTATAGAAACTACTCTTAAAGTTTAGCATTACTCTTAAGAACTGAGACATACAAAATTCTGCGAATCTTCACATAACATCCATTCTATGAAGTGAACAGCACAAAGAAAACACATCATTAAACCAAAAAAGACACTCTCCTGGATACGACTGCCACAAAGCAATGTCACATTTTAAAATGTAGACTAAATATTTCGGCAACTTTAAGGGGCTACATAAGATCTTATACGGCTTTCCTGGTTTTGACCTTTAAACTCTGATCACTGTTGGCTGACACTTGAGACAACACACAGTTGTTCCGGTGCTAGGTCATCCTTGCATCCCTTGTTCTATTTTAAACCTCTGACATGTATAAATCTGTGCAAACTCAGCTAGAATGCTCTTTTGGAGCTCGTATAACATCTGTCTCGAACAAACATAACTCAATAACTAAAGGATTAATAGAATTGAATAGAAAGGGGTCTCTCTGCATACATCTGGAAAATCTGAAAAGGAATGATAAAATCCAAAGTAAATGCATGCAAACAAGCATATTATATAGAAATAAACAAGCAGATTATATAGAAATATGAAGCCTTTATTGCTCTATGGATAATGCATTGTTTAGCAATGGAACAAATGTTATATAACCTGTGGTGTTTCAGAGATCCCATTGCCAACATTTGCAACCATTCTGGAAGACAAGCAACTGTTCTTGAATCACTCCAGATTAGTAACACTAATATTTTGTACATTTTTTCATTGTATTAAAGGTTTAGACTGGGGCAGTGACAGAAGCTTATATGTCAGGCGTAAAGGCAGTGAGTCAGTTACTTTAAGCAGTGGAGACACTCGCTGTTACAGCATTTTGCCAGTTGGTGGTAGCAAAGGCATTCCTACATGGCTTATGCAACCTTAACTCCACTAATCACAAAGCACAACACACCACTGATTTCAGTTGCTAAGCCTGGATCTTAATAGAACTATAAAGGCATCTTTAGCAGAATGAGACATACCAGATGATGCCACTTGAGAAGATTGGATGACTCACTGAAAGACCATACCACGAAAGTGTTGTGTCTCATTCAGAGTCAGGCAGATCCCATTAAACAGGTCTAAATGTGGCATACTACGGAATACCCTCTCCATAAGCCAATTGTTCCGAGAAACTGGGAGGGGAGACTAAGTGTTAGAAACATGTCCTGTATCAATAGAAGAGAGGCCTCTTGATGTAACCTCCGTTCTTTTACTTGATCCTCTGTGAGCCCTCTTGACAGTCTGTTCATGGAGCCGAATCTATTTGACTGAAGGAGTTTGCTGGTCTTATTGTAAACCTGAGTATTTGAGGCAAATACGCAGTTGCAGAGGACAATTGGAATAAATGTGTCAGGTTCAGAGCTAAAAAGTCCTAAAAGTGTCATCTCCACTTTTTTGAAAAAATCAATTTATTGACATTCCCTGGTCTAAAAACGTGTTTTATAAAGTTCACTGAAAACTCCAAATGATCTAAACCATTTCGACTTGTGTGAATGTTTTTGTCACCATGAGCAGTGGTGTTAAAACGAAAACTGAAATGTTTCTGAATTGTCTTTACAGGACGAGTATGCAAGGAGTTCATCTCTATCCCCTTCAGCCAGGTTGTCACCGGTAGGCCTCAGTTCCCGAGCTGCATCAGCCTCCCCAATTACCCGACCTATACCCCAAGCCAAACCCCTGCAGGCTGAAAGACAGGTTTTCCGACTGGACAAGAGTCATAAGCCCCCAACGCCATGGGAGGCTGCCGCCCGCCACCCTTTGGGCCTTGTAGACGAAGCCTTTGCCTTTCAGAGCCTTCCTCAATCTATTGCTTCAAGCGTGCACTCTGCTGCCCAACGGAAGCTCCTACCTGAGCCGCCCGCAGAGTGGAAGGCCAAGGTGGCTTATGAGCCTCCCCCAAAGAGTCAGGGCTTCGTTCCAAACCGCTCACCCCAGTCTTTCTGCTCCCCCACCAAAAGTACAGCTTCTGCTCCAGCCACTCCCATGCCATATGGATCACCAGTAAGACAGCCCCAGCCTCAGAGGTCCATGACGGAGGTCAACCTTGGGTCCTCTTCTTGGACCCACCAGGAGACCAAGAGACCCCCAGGACAGCCAGGCTACAGGTCAGCATACAAAACCTACTGGAGACAGTAACTTTGCATATGAAATCATCTTGTGGACCTCGGGAGTGGACCAAGAAAATGAGCGTAACTTGATTGACGGTACTGGTGTATTAGTTCTTGTTGACCACAGTGAATGAACTGCTTAAAGCACTATTTAGAAAATACTGCAGGAAGGAAGCAAGAGAAAATATCTTATGAAAGGAAAGCGTTTTGTACACAGCTGGGCTCAATAAGCTTTGGTCAAAGTTTTTTTTCAGAGATCCTTTGGTGGACCACAGCAAATCAGTGAAGTTACCAGTGCTATTTCGTGAATGTTCAAGAATGAGAGAAATGTCCAGTTGAAGGATTTTTTTGTAGTAGATGTGGCTGTTTTCTGGTTGTTATGCTAATTGTGAAGCTGAATGAGAAAGTTTAGCAATACAAGTCACTGATTTACTGAACTGAGATTAGCATGTAGACTTTGAGAGGTATAATTGTGTATGTTGTGGATTTTGGCATAGCTAAACAGAACAGAAATACGCCTTATAGAGTGACACAGTAATTGTGCATTTAATAATCAGCATGCAAATAGTCTTTTATACAATTATGCTGAGTCAAGAAGGGAAGAATTTAATTTCCCCCAAAACACAACCAAATCATTACTCTTTTTGGCAATGTTGCTAAAATGTAAAAGGAATGCACAAAGAAAGTTAAATGCAGAAAGGGTCTATGTGTGTTTGTGTGTGTGTGTGTGTGTGTGTGTGTGTGTGTGTGTGTGTGTGTGTGTGTACGTTGAGAGGAGGGGGTGAAATAACATGAAAAGTATAACAACTTTGATGACATTTACTTCATGTGCTGAGCTCTAAATTGAGCTCTCCAACATGTGGATCTCTAGAGGCAGAATGGCTGTTACATAAGCACCACTTTAAGAGATTAAATCATTCTTTAGCTGCCTAGCCAGCCTTTTATTTACTACATTTACATGTAGCCCAGCCCCCATTGCCTGGGGCGACAAGAATGATTGACATGAGAGCAGAATGTTGACGAAACAGAACATGCCTCTTCTTACACATGATCACAGTGTCTGAACACAAAGGAATTGATTGTGTTTGTGTAAGTTACCTGACACTTTGTAAATGTATGGTCTTCGATAGAAAGCTTTTACCACTCAAACTGAAAGTTAATCTTACAAAGTGTGCACCAGCCTAGTCTGAAGCAATGCATGCTCTATGTAGACACTTTATACTTTAGAGGAAAACTTTGAGATGCTTTGAATTTGCATTGTTTATTTTGTATAAGAGAGCTGTCGGGCAATTCAAGTTAACTGAATTTTGATGAATTCATATTTAATTATTGTGATATTGTGACCATCTGAAAGTAGTTCATGGGAGTGACAATTTACACCATTCCAAACGATTGTTATTCAAACTGAAACTATTATTCAAAATTCAAACTGAAAACTTGTCTGACACATTTAATATTTTGGGGAAAAATATCCATTGGCAAGATATATTTTTGAAGAATGGAGAATACACTTTTTTTCCAGAATAAAGGCAAAATAAAACATTATTATCCCCCATGTTTTGCTTTTTTTGCCATATGTGGATCATATGTCTAAAGTGTAAGTGACATCTTGTGAATTGTTAAGTTGCACTTTTTTATAGTGACACCATCTCTGATTATAGAAACATCTTTTTTTTTCATTCACTACTAATAAACTGACAAAATACATTTCTCTTGTTATGAGATTCATTTTGAAAAATACTGAAATGTGTGTGTGTGTGTGTGTGTGTGTGTGTGTGTGTGTGTGTACTGGGCAGTTCTTATGTACCCAGTAGTGTGGATGACGACTTGTTGCCAAGGAGATGATTACATAATCAGAAGCCCTGTCTGGACTACACAGCCAGCGTCTGTCCCACTGCTGAGTGATTTGACAGCTCACTTTGGAAATTGAAGTTAATTCAAAAAAAGAAATCAAAATAAGAAAATAGCATTGCAATGATAGACATAAAATGGGGATAATTTGAAATAAAGAGAAATTTCATTTCAGAAAGTAACTGCAGTCTGATTCAATGTCTGAAGTTCAATATTTTGGATTTTGCAAATACTGACATTTACTTTTTAAACATATGACTGAATATCTCAGATTCAAAAAATAATATAGAAAGCTTCGGAACAAGATTGTTCCGCAATATTCAAAATGGTAGGAACACTTTCAACCGAAATGTGTTTATCATCACTAAGAAATATGTTTGTAAACCAACTAAACTGCCATTTTCCTCGTTTTATATCTGGCAGTTGGATCAGTGCAGCGATATGGAGTTTTGTCTGCTTAAACTGAAAGTGGCAGGAACAAACTTTTCAAAAACCAACAAAGGAGGGAACATGTTCTTTACAGTTCTGTAGGAAACTTCAGCCACGTTACATCATTTTAAAAACCTTACTGTAAAAGCTACCCTGTTTATCAGCTAAACAATACCATACAATTCAACCAGCGATCCAAGAAACATGTTTAGATATATCCTGAGAGTGCTTGAACCAGACATGAACCTCTTTCTTTTTCTGCTCTTTTGACCTTCTCTGTTCCCCTGGGTTTAATTGCAGGATTTGCAGTGCCACCAAAGGCTAAAGGTCAAAGCTCATCATTAGCAGGCTGGGTGTCCTGTGCTCAGCTGGAATGGTGCTAACCTCTGTTACAGTACAGGAAGTCTATGACAGTATCTCCCAACATAGCTCTTCATGACACTGAGCATTCCTAAACACATAGAAACATTTTCATATCAGTAGCCTAAAATTAGCAATTATTTTCATATCACTAAAATGAGCAATTAGCAGCTTAAAATAATACACCAGTGATGGCCATATAACTGGTGTATAGATATACATACATATCTATTCATGTATTTTAAATCGTTTCAGTGGTTACGAATGTCATATGTCTTTCTACCGACACTGGTTATGAATGGTTACTATATTACAATAGTATACAAAGGTGTATACATATTTTAAAGTGGCTAGTAATGTTCTCTGTATCTCTCTGACATACTGCAGGTTTATTAAACCAAAACCCAGGGATTTCAGCCTGCCATTTACATTTCTACTGTACAGGCAGAATGAAGTCATAGACAGTAAAGGCACTGTCTCTGTTACACCCACGTTTAGCTCACAGTGTGCAGCTAACTGTGTGTGTATGTTTGAGTGTGTATGTGTGTGGAGAGTTAAATTTAGCCAACTGATGAACACTCCATAGCAGCGAGCACAGAAACACTGACACCTGCCTTCCACCACACACTACCAGAAACCCCTCCACCCAACCCCCTCCGTGCCCCCCCCCCCCTCCACTACCACCACCGCCGGCCAGAGATCTACTAGTTCTGGGGAGAGAAAGTACTGTCATCGATCACACAACCCATCCTGACCCCTTGCTTAATACTTCCTCAGACTCTGGCTTAATTCGAGACATCAGTTGGAACCTACAAGACAAAGGTAAAGGGCCCTGCTGCTCAGGCGGTGTTTGTGTGTGAGCAAAGTGTGCAATGTGTGAGTGGCTCCAACCTTGTTTCCTAGACTATCCTACATCTATGGTTTATTTCCTATGTGAGGTTTACAGTGTTTGTGTTTCTAGAAAGACATTATGAGGACACCAATGTCCCAGCTGTGACTGGTCATGTGCATATGTGCTGATATGGTCATTAAGTGGTTGGCTGAAGTTTTGCTGAAATCAGTCCTTTAAACGTCGGTTTTATGAGCATGGCAGTGCTTTTGATTTATTTATTACATGATGCTACTCTTAAATTAAGGCAGGTTAATGCACGATGGTGACACTAATCTGAGGATGTGTTCATTTGCTTTTCAGTTGAATTATGTTCAAATATTCAAATACTTTTGAAATGTATCTTCAACTTTACTGACACTGGCAATAAGAAGACCGTGACATACTGTACTGGAATAAGTTCTCACAGATACATAACTTAATTTGCTACACAAACACTAATTTGTAACTCTGGCATAATAATTTACTGTCCTCTCGCAATTTACAGTTGTAGCTTATAGTCCATTACTGTAGGTGATCTTCAATGAAACTAAGAGACAATTCATTGCAGTGAAATTAAGAGACATTTCTCGGATAGCAACACGAAAAGCATGTAGCATGTACGACGAGGGCAACAATAGGGATGGACACAAGCTGTCCCCATTGTCCTGTGTTTTGTCATTTGCACCATCACACCCACTCTGTCTGATGTCACATTGTCCCGTGAGTTGCATGATCCTGTCCAGTCAGGTTCATATCAGACATATTGATTCATGGCCCAAACCAGAACAGCATGTATTTACACAGACTGCTTACTGTGCTTTGGGCATCGTGTTTAATGGCCCAAGAGGTTATTTAAAGGAACATCCTAACTCTGGCCTTTAACAGGCGTAATAAATTCTACTTGCTGAATTGTGGACTTCTGTTTGGCTGAGTTTAGTTGTTGTCGACTGTGAACATCTTGTAGTCATGTGTATGTATGTGCATGTGAGGAGGGGGAAAAAAGTGTGCAGAGCACACACGCTGTCTTCACTTTATGCTCTGTAGGGGCACCATGTCACAACATTCGCTGATGACAATACGAGAAAGGAAGATGCAGGCGGCAGCCATTTGCAGAGAGATCCAAGGCCCTGATGGTGCGCCACTGATTTTGTCTTTAGTGTATCTAAACGAATAAAGTGTCTCTCTCTCTCTCTCTCTCTCTCTCTCTCTCTCTCTCTCTATCTATCTATCTGTATGTCTGTGTGTCTGTCTCTTTCTGTCTCTCTGTATGTCCATTTGTCAATAAAGTACATCTATTTACACATCAATCTCATGTTAGCTAGCTAGTTAGCTACCTCTTCCCATACATTCCGCAGTACAAATCTAAATTTTCATTTACACTCACAGACAAACTTTTTATCATAGATACATAACATAAAATCGGTATATGTGCACCACACATAATGTCACACCATAAAAAAAAAAACAAAAACACAGCCTTACTGTCTTACCTGTACCGGAACCTCAGTTTGTCAAGGATATAATTTAATTGGCCCACAGCTACACCCACCGCCCAGCTATAAATAAGGCAATGAGATGTTTTACTACCCAAAGTAACTAATCCTTTTGTAGTTGTGCATTTGAAATGCTATTTCTGGGCAGGGACAACTGCACGGAGGCTGGGCCTATGAAGATTCAGGACAGCTGTGGGAACATTCTGACAGGATAGCTTTCAAGCCTTTGATAGGCCTATAACATCTCCATAATTGGCCCCTGCATTAGACATTCGGCAAAAACTGGACACATGAGGTCAGACATTTTGTGACTGGCTGACCCCCTACTCTGACTTGCAAACATGGAATTTGCTTCCACCAGCAACTTACAGGAATATCAGAGATGGAAAATGGCTTAGAAAAAATGAAAGGTTAATACACTTATTGATATTTACACTGGAAATACTATTGTCATTCTACTGGTAATACTAATATGTATGATGAAATTTGCAAACATGTTCAAGTCAGATTTTCATGCTAATGATAAGGTATACATAGACACATATTTATAGTTTTTACCCAAATAATGAAGACAGTTACACCCCTCAGAAAAGTATTCAAAATACACTGAAAATTGTTTAGAATCAGATGATGTCACACTGACTTTTATAGTTCAGTTTAAGGACCTGGGGAACAAACTGACAGAATAACTGAAAATAACAACATTTACAAACTACCATTATAACATTCATAAATACCAAACTGACAATTATGGACAGTTATAATTTTTAATGCTAATAACACAATGTACTTATGTTTTGGTATCAGCCAATCAAGTACATGTACGCAAACACATATATACATACATATAGTTCACGTACATACATATGGTTCTTTTGTCGTCCATCGAGTTAAAAACTGATCTTGAGATAATAACAAGGTACTGTGCACTATGAATTAGACACACAAATACACATACACACACACACTCACACACATATACATGCACACAAAAACACTCAATTTCTGTCTTTTCCCTCAGAGGCAGAGATGGATCTTGGGAGAAAAGTCAATGTCCCAAAGGAAATAATGTTTGAGGAGCTGTCCTTGGCCTCCAACAGGGGCTCCCGGCTCTTCAAGATGCGTCAGCAGCGCTCTGAGAAATACACATTTGAGAGTATCCGTAACGAGGTCAACACACAGATCAATGTAAGAACAGGCAAATTAAGCAGCTTTCTTTGTGTGTGATGTCTCACGTTCTTCTTGAGATGTTAACGTCAGTTATGAAACATTTTCATGAACCATTTCATTAGGTCATATCTGTGCTGGTGTACTGGGTGGAGCAAAATTCCTCCATGTAGTTCCAAAAACAATGCTGCATGGTTTTGTATAATACAAAGTTGTGTAAAGCTACAGAGGCCAAGAACAAATGATGGTGCAAAGGCCAAGAACAATATCCGCCTCTGATACTGGCCTTGAAGAATCAGACCTAGATCCTTAATCTGCAGGGGAGATTAGTGAGTTTTAATTTATGTTAATTTTAGTAGCATTTGTTTTGAAATAGAAATGACAACTGCCAGGTCATTCTGAATGCAAGTTTTTTACAAGGTCAGAGCTTGCTCCGCCAGCAAATTTCTTCCCCATGATGAACGTTGTGTGCTGGCAACCTTAATTTGAATTTCCTCTGCTAGCAAACTCCGCCTGAAAAAATGGGCTCTTCTGTACCACATTAAAATGAATATTAAATTGGGTTTATACAACAACAGTATAAGCTACTGGACAAATGAAACTAACTGAAAAGTCTTTAGACAGATCGGGTTAATTTCAGGGATGCACCTCTGTTCTGTGACCAGTTCCCGAAAGCCCAAGTAATTACTGCTTAAGAGCCGTATTCAGCAAACACAAAATACTTACACTGTTCCGTACACAGTTGCTGGGGATGATTACTTGCTAATTTTGAAAGAAGCAGATACTAATCAGAAGCAGACCCTCTGACTTTCTAGCTCTGTAAAGAGGCAAGGAGCCAAGAACTCATTCTCCTTAAGAGATAACTTCAGGGAGGTCCTTAAATTTTCAGAGGGGTAAGGATTTCTTCAACTTTTGGTACTGAAAAATACAGCAGTCTCTTAATCCATTAATCCGTGTGCTGAATGATAGAATTTGGTTTGGGGTTTTTTTTTTATTTTGGGGGGGGGGGGGTGGGGGGTGGGGGTGCACTAGTGTGTATTTCAGTGCAATTTACTTCTTTGAGGAATGCTATTCTATACGGATTAACTTTAACAGTTACCTTCCTCCTTCTAATCCCATCTTTTGATCCCTCCTTAAAGAATGGAATGATTTTTCAAACTCCAAACGCTGAGGTGACAGACGTGAAAGCTGATGGAGATGGTCTTGGTACTGATCAACCCACAGACACTCCACCAAACATGCCCGACCCACTTACCGTGCCTAATCCGGAAAGTATCGCCCCAGGTCAGTGTTGTTATCATAACGCACTTATAACATTCATTCGATTCAAACCCCAATCTTCATCTACACAATGCGTTTGTGATGGTGTTATCGCATTACCAGACTCACCATGGCAATGATAAAAGGATCTTAGACCCCTCTCTCCTTCTCTTTGTCGCTGGGGGACATACAGTATTTGTTTAAGAGCCAAGGGCTCCCACAGGAAGACTGCCAGGCATTTCCGGTATCTCTAAATTGTAGGAACATTATGACAAGCTGTCTTTGATATCATCTGAAGCAGATCTTTCCTTCCATCTTCTGTGATCAGGCTCCAAGAACATAGACATTTTTTTCCATCCCCATACATCTAAAGCAATTTACTGTGAAGATATCCTGATGAGAGGGAGCTGATACGCATGGTATTTATCACATGGAGACTTTAATAATTAGGTGAAATTGAACCTCTCATAATAATAATAAAAAGAACTTGTAGAACACTGGAATTACAAAAAAAAACAACGAAAAAAGGTGTGTGCTGTGTAATTGTGCCACGTGGCATGAAATCGATAGAATGCAGACCGTGTAGTTTTAAAATAAGAAGATTTAGGATCTTATGTAGTTCGGCAATGTTTGCTACAGAAAGATGAAATTTTGTTGCTATGTGTTTTTGCTCAGGCACTGGAGCCTCAACATTTGTCAGCTTAAGGGTCCCTCTTGGGCGCAGCAATAACACAACATTTCAAAACCGTTAACAGCAAATGGGGGACATTTGAATGTGGATGTCCATCAGAAAAACTATACCCTTGAACCACATCTCATCTGCTGTCCTGAATGCTTTTTTTTTTTTTTTAAAGGCATTCACAAATGAATAGGCCCCTCCGGGAGCAGACACTACGGTTTATCCCGTTTCCTTGGGGCCAGTAAACTCAGGAAGGAGATTGTCTGCCCTGTAAGGGTGATACATGACAGAGCCCTCTCGTTACATAACTGTGGCTGGGCTTTGGAGGCCCCCCGCCAGCAAGCAGAGGTTTGAGGGATACTGATTTGGATGGGTCCTTGTTTCCCCTTCACTGCGCATTGCAGTACACTGTTCAGCTTTTTTGGTCTGACAGATGCTCCTTTACTCTAAGGAGCTTGTATAATGTACTGCAGTTTGGTTTACCAAGTGCATCATTATTTTATCCCACTAAATGAAGAAGGAAAATCACGCAGTAAGTGTAAAAGAGAGAAGAACATCAACCTCTCAAATAGTTCTGAGGAAGAGTGAACGATGAGGTATGAAAGTACATGAGATGAGAGATGTTTTTACTGTGAGGTAGCTCAGAGCTTGGGTACATTCTTTTCCCATGAGGACACAGCAGGTAATGTGTCTCCTTGACCTGTGGGTGTCTCTCTCCAGTCAGCCATCCCAACTTCATTTCTCATCTCCTATCACATGTTCGGCTTTATTTACTTTGCAAAGTCTTTTGTTCTCTTCCATTTAAAGCCCTGTCTCTTTGCCTCTAAATCGAACTTATTCTTACATTTAGGGTTTTATTTGTCATTTTGTCCATCTTTTTCCTTCTTTTCCTTTTTTCTCAGCCTCCTCCTCAACATGACTCTGAACTGTAACCTTCTTTCTTGTGTTTCTTGCCTTTTTTCCTTCTTTTTGGTGGATTGCCTTTAGTCAGGTCATCCCATGGATGAATGTCTTTTTTTTTTTCTCTTCGTTTTTTAGGTTATGGAGGTCCCTTGAAGGATGTTCCAGCTGAGAAGTTCAACAGCACGGCCATGCCCAGGTCATACTGCTCGCCCTGGGTGCAGGCCATTATCGGTGACCCCTCACTGGCTGACACCATGGTCACCCACATGCCTGCACCTGAGCCCAAGACTGAGGCACCAGAATACAAGAGCTTCAACAGGTATCGTATACCATCACCCTCATTAAGATCCACCACCACTCTCCTTCTCTGGCTGTAAGGTCTCTAAGCAGTTTTTACTTTTTTCCATCTTACAGTTTCTTTCAGCATTCATTCCAAGCTTTTGCTCAGTCTAATGCCAATCTAGAGTGTTCCTGCTGTAACCAGTCCAAAATAGGCCATTCCCATATCTGAAATGAAACATCAGGTTTTAATTTGATTGGACGGAACACAAATGGCAACGGTACATTTGCTGAAAAGTTATAATCAAACCTGATAAAATCCCAACTTGATTCAAATTAAACTGATAGCAGTAATCTGTTGAGGTTCGTCAGGGAACAGTTTAATGAGTTCACTTAAACTCTACATTTTGCTTGTAAGGCAAAAAATCTGAGACTGAAGTGGAGAACAACCAGGGACCTACAATTTTGGGAACGGGATGTCATTCTGAACAGGCGTTCCTTTAATCCAAGTACGAGAGGATGTCAGTCCTTTGTGTCTTGATAGGAAAGACTCACCACAAATGTTTCCTTTCATTCCTTTACCTCCAGGGTGGCTACTCCATTTGGTGGCTTTGGCAAGGCCCCAAAAGTGACCCCAGTGAAGGTACCTGAGGAGGACCTTGGCTTGGGCAGTTCCAGTCCAGTGCCTCCCGCAGTCCCAGCTGACCCAGTAGCCAAGAGACCCACCTTCAACAGGACTGCCCTGGGCTGGGTGACTGAAAACGCCCCCTTGGTGCTCCCCACCGTCGCCTTGGACACTGTTCCATCCATCCCATCCACATTCATCCCAGAGTCTGACGATCTTTAAGCTTCAGTTTTATCAACAACCAGACGTGCTTGTTACTGGAATACACACTCTGTGCAAAGCCCATTTTTATAAAGTAATATGATATAATGTAGTATAGTAATATAATATATACCATTATTCAAATATTTTGCTAATCGTATTTTCCCTATCCCATAACAACAGGTTTGAGAACATAAATTCATACTGATGTACTATATTTCATGGCCAGTGTCTAATACGCTTCACTCTGTCCTTGAAGTCTTTGTAAAGACATGAATTTGCTACTTTACTACTTGTTGTTGAATGCTGAAAGTAACCTTATTCTGAAACTAGCTTACATTATATTTCTACTGCACTGTTATACATATCATAACAAATTTGGTTACAAGTCATAAATGTATTATAAACATATTGTATCAAGTACTATATACATACTTGAAATGGAAATTGATTGTATTAAATGCATGCCTGGGCTTACTGAAAATGTTTATGTGAATACCAGATGTGAACTATCATAAAATGTGGATAGCTTTGGATGTTAAGGCTGAAAAGTAAATGTCACTCTTTCAACGACTACCTGAATGTATTGAAATAACTAGTGCTGCTCGACTGATCGACAAACACACAACCCCTGTAAATAGATATGTATAAATACATGACAGCACATGTAATCTGTATGTCTTGCTGATGATTTGTAAGCTATAGTAAATGAACATGAATAAATCTAGGCAGACATGTCATCCGTTTGCTTTACTGCTTTTATGCAAAAAGTTTGTCTTACTAGTTCTACTCATCCCATACACCCGTATAGTTACTCTGACATTAAGACCAATTCTGGCCCACATCACTCCATAAAAAATGATACTGTAACATAATATACAGGTATTCATGTAAAATTATAATTGTATCAATTCGATTGTCTTAGAGTAGGAGGGCTGATTTAGGATCAGTTCACCTCAGTCAATGTAAATGTATTGTTTCAGTTTATGAAAGGATAAAACTGATCCCAGTTCAGCACCGTTATAGAGAAATATGTTAGAGAAATACAGCTCTGATAATAAATTCTACTGTCATAGCACAGTATTCATGTATGTATGTATGTATACGCGCGCGTGTGTGTGTGTGCGCGCGTGTGTGTGTGGGAACGTACAGTGTACGCATGTACGTCTGCTTATGCATTCACTGCCCTCAAGGTTACAGTCTCCAAGCTGACAAATCGAATGTGCTTTGGTGACACAGCTAAGATGAGTGATGAGTCTCTTGGCTTTTGGCATCACTGTCTTCTCTTGCATTCCATCATGCAATCGCTGACGACGGCCAGGGAGAGGTCCGTCACGGCAGAGGCTATATTTCACATAACACAGAGACTAACATGCCTCGTTTTTCTGATAGGCCACGCTGTGACCGCAAAAGAAAAAAAAAGAAAAAAAAAGAAAGAAAAAAAAACTGCAGGAACATCACACTGGGTTTATTCTGACATTTTCACTCCAAATTGTGGTTTCTGATCCCGAGATAGTTTGTGAGTTTTGTCTGTGGGGCAGCAGCCAAAGCTGGCCTGTTGGGGGGAAAGGCAAAGGAAAAAATACTTTACTGGAGGGACACCAATATTTTCTGGGGGGGGGGTGGGGGGGGGGTCTTGTTTCATCATTACAGCCTGTGTTTGAAACTTTAAACGAATATATATATGTTCAAAACTTAACAGGAGTGTCAATACATATTTTGAGACTTTGTGTTGTTCAGCTTTATACTGTATGTATCATTTTGTCGTTTTGACCCACCCTTGACCAAAATGACAGATCAACAAAATCAAGTTCCTCACGCATGATTTCATAAATGTAAGCCTTTGTTCCTCACAATCATAATACCATTTGGCAGGATGCCACAACCCCCCCCCCCCCCCCAATCACTGACAAACACAAATTTTTAAATGAGGAGCCAGGGATCAATCAGAGAGTGAAAGAAAGAATTAAATAATTTTTAAAAAATTATTAGTTAACCAAACCAATACTGTCCCCCTTTGATATGTCTGACAATCAACCATGTAATGCTAACCTATGGATTTAAATCTCTGATTTACCACTGGTCAAAACAGTTAGCCCCTGGCAGAAACCGGGCCTTTGAGAAATGGAGTTAGGTAAGTGTCTAGATGTCTGAGACATTCTGACCATAAGACTGAGTCTGAAACAGTTGGAAACCTTGAACCCTGCATATCAACACAGTGTAGCCCCACAGCCTACTCACTATTGGTAATGGGTAGCATCTGGCTCGGAGCCAACCAATTAGCCTTAGTTTGCTAGCTCAGAGGAAAAGTTGCTGATCCGCCATCGTGTGCGTCTCTGCATCTGTGCTGCCTCTGCATCAAAGATGTTTGATTACTCTTTCATTCAGCCGGATAACAAATGATGCACTGTGAGCTATGGACTGTGAGTCTCCACACCCCTATCTCCACCAGATCATACAAACACACACACACACACGCACACACACACACACACGCATAAACGTCCACACACACTCAAACAATTATGGGCTAGATTTTCAGCTCTGGTAGTATTATGCCATGTACCTTGCACATATTTGATTTTCCAGTGGCTCCAAGCAACAAGGCAAACAGTGTGAAATTTAACAGAGTGTTATTGCATTTGATGGAAATACAGAAACAGAAATTTAAACTCACATTCATATTCACACTCACACTCACAGAGGTACACAGATACACCCAGGTAAGGGCTGTATTGTTAGCATTTTATATCTTGTATTTATTTGATTTTCCAGAGGCTCCAAGCAAGGAGAGACATCGTATGGAATTCAGTACAGTGTTATTAGTTCTAAAATAATAACACCAGGCAGAGAACACAAACACACAAGCACCCAACTACCCACCCACCCGATGTGCATACACACACACATGCACACACACACACACAGGCACACACGCACACACAGGCACACACGCTCACACACACACACACACACACGCATGCACACACATACACGTGAGCGCTTGCACACACACACACACGCGCGCGCTTGCACACACACACACACACACACATATACATACAACACACTTACAGCTTTATCATTACATTCTCTTTATTTTGTATCTCAACTGTATATCTCTTGTCCTGTGCAAATGCTAAATTGCCATTTTTCATCCAGGCAAAAAAAATCTGTTCTTTCACAGATGTCTCTTAAGCCCCACACACTAATTACCATTAAAACTGTCAAACAATGAAAAAAATAATAATCCTACAGCATTCAGAACACAATCAGCAGTGACTTCACATTTTATATGAGGCCTAAGCAGAATGATAGAATGGTCCAGGAACATTCTAGAACACGTCTCATATAAATTCTCAAACGGACCTCACTGCCCCTTTTCTTCTATTATGGTAAGAGTATTTTCACTGAATTTCATTGTTATTTCAAAAGTCTTGCCAATGTTCAACACAAAACAGGAAGCGTTCCTCATTTCTGTCACATCATTATCCGGTCCATGCAGGACATGACTGCATTCCTAACGGCTAGTGATCCCCCACTGGAATTCATAGAACGGTGTTTCTACGGTGGGATCACTGGAATTCCTCCACTGACCTCCTCAAACGTTAAAGTACACTTTGCATGATTTCCAAGACTGCTGGTACTGATACGGTTTCTCAAGGGGTGGGATTTTGTTGTGCACTATATCAGTAAGAAAGGAAATATTTTGAAGGGCAGTTTTGCCTTTCATCACCACCTGCTTCCTGGACAAGTGTTTTTTTGACAAGCTCTGATAACTGCAGGGCCACTAAGATCAGACGGGTAGAGCTGGGAGTTGCCTGTTTTGACACAATGTCGCGGTCATGTTTTGTTTTTTTGTTTTGTTTTTTTTTTATTACTGTCAAACCGAGTCAAGAATTTATTCCATCACGGGCCACAGGGACACGCCCTTACTAGCTATATAACCATATTGGTATCAGCTTACCCAGGACCTGTGACTGCATTTTATTTCAGCTAATTTAAAACCCACTGGCTTTGCATTCGTCCGTGTCCTTCGATGCTCGAACCCCGAGGAGATTGTTGGTGTAGCTGCAAAAGTTTTGGTCACTATACGCTGAGTCTGTTCTCAATTTTGTCCAGATTGTTTGAATGATGGAACGCTCTGAATCATCTGGGTGTTTCTATTGCACATGGTTGAAGCATGTCACTCTTATGGTCTGAGGCCAAAATTAACGTGTAATAAACTGGGTTTCTCAGTTCGTGTATGTCTTCCCTTGTCATTTATTACAGTGATTTCAGAAAAAAAAACAGGGCAACTAAATAGTAACACACAAAAAAACACTTGCAATACCATAAAAGGCCCTGCTGACAGTCATGATATATTTTGACAAATGTGCTATATATGATATATTTTGACAACTATTAGAAAGCACAAAACAGTGGGTTTGTCATCAAGTGTTGTTTTGTCATCACGTGTTTTCAGACACGCGAGAGACACTTCAGTGTTGCTCATGCTGAGATTACATCTGCCTCCCCGAAATTCATCACCAAAACATGCATCATGTGTTAATGAATATGCCTTAACACGCCCACCTCTGTAACATCTCTACTGTAACTGAGACTAGAACCTTCAGTGATGGCTAATACATGAAAACGATCATGCTCCTGATAAAAGCACCGCCTCCGCAACCAAGCCTATTCTTTCCTTTCTTAAAGCATGTTCATGTTTACTGGTCGTTTTTCCGGTGACTCACCAATGAAAACGGGAACCATCAGACTTCTGCGTGGGTAATGAATGGTTGCGGCAGGTGGCCAGACGCGCAAGAAACAAGAAAGATCTGCGGACAAGGTCTGCAGGGCACCACGGTGCCCCGAAATGGCTTCAGGAAAATAGGACCCAATGGTCAACAGTTACTGAGCAGGTTAGGTGGAACGGAACATAAAAAAACCCCCTCTGAGTTGTAATGTGGGCTGAAAATTTGATAATTATAAAAAGGGTCTTCGAGTGACCACCCTCTGCACTCCGTATGCTCAGTGGTTTCCGTCATTTCCAGTGATGTGTGGTATAAAGGAAGCAAAAATAAGTTAACAAAATCAGATAATAACAAGAACATTATGGACTTAAGGAACTCGTTGTGATTCTGTGAAGAAAAATAATAATGATTTAGTGGTGAAAAATAATCATCAAAGACAGCATGCTACCCAGAACATTAACGCATTGGTTTTTTATTTATTTTGTAAAATATGTTTATCTAAACCCGTAAGTAAAAAAAAAAAAAGATTATTAATAGAATGCCACTCCTGTTAAGTAACATAAGGCGTGGATTATGCCACAAACAGGATCTTTCTGTTGTTTACATGGAAATAGCATCCCCAGTAGACCAATTAAAGCCGTGACAATCAAAACTAACTAGAGCTTGACCTATACTCTAGGGCCCAATACAACTGATGGATGTACTTCCTTAACTCTCCCAGTGAGAATCCAAGGAAAACATGCATATGCTGTAAGTAATGATGGATATGAAAAAAAAGGAATTTTACTAGTTTTCAAGAATAATTTAACTCCATGTGCTGCCTCAGAAACATATAAGAAAAAAAAGTGCAGTAAAATTTCCAGTAAACATCTTTCTCCCTGTTAAACAGTGTTGAAATAATGTTCACAGTTTTACAGTGATGCATTACAAGGGTGGAACAAGTGTTCTTCTTCTCCTGTGAATCAGGGCATAGTTTAAAAGTCACAACCAATACAATAATTTTCACTTCTTGAGGAAGCGTCACTGCTACCAGGGCTGCACAGCAAACAAACCAGCAAAAATACATCACCATCACTGAGTGGCAACGGGCCAAAGTGCTTGTAATATGGACCAACGCCAGACAACACACTCAACGACATCTCAGCTGTCTTTGTGAGAGAAGCTGCCATGCTAGCCAGCTCTGTGTTCAGGCTAGAAAGCCTCAAAAGCAACAAAGTGCTAAGACAGTTGAGAAGGGGATGTCAGTGCTGTTTTAGTGGTTTGTCACCTCTGGGTACTTTAGTGGGCTGTGAAATGAAGACCAACTCACTATGTCTGTTCTGAACCCAGTCCTAGTCACTGATGAATGATATTCCATCATAACTGTGGGGCACACATGTAACATGGAGATGTAATTTGCACATGTAACATGGAGATGTAATTTGCACATGTAACATGGAGATGCTTCGGCAGTTCAACTAAAAATGGACGTTCCTTATTCATCCACCTCTGCTTAATGTTATGTCCCTATATTAAAATTTTAAAAAAAAAAACTATTTGCCAAAACTGGAATTGTTTTCGGTCAGATGTTCAAAGATCAGCTATTCATTAATATATGAATGATCAATAATGGCTCTATATTTTAAGGTATGCTTGGTGGCTAGTTTATTAAGTACACCCATCTAATACCAGGTTAGGCCCCCCTTTGCCTCCACATCAGACTGAATTTTTCAGGATGTTGGACATGTTCCATAGAGGTTGTTGGCGCATGCTGATGCTTTGGCATCCACACAGTTGCTATGGGATTGGACATTCACTACATCCAGTACATTCATGCTGTGAACATCCCATTTCATCCCATCCCTGAGAAGCTCCATTAGTTTTGAGGTCTGGAGAGCGCACAGACCACTCAGGAAAAGTGAACTCCCCGTCATGTTCCTGGAACCGTCCTGCGTACTTTGTGACGTGATGCATTATCCTGCTTGAAGTATCCGTGCGATGAAGGGTAAAACCGTAGCCATGAACGGATACACCCAGCCAGTTATGCTGTGGTGTTCCAACGGCGCTCAATTAACGAGGGATTTGACCAGGGAAACATTCTCCACAGCAGTACATCATCGCCACCACTCTGTACTGTTTACACCAGGCAAGATGGGCCATGGCTAGGCCATGTTTTAACACTCTTTTAATATTCACCCGTTCAGGCAACGTCCTCAGACTCCTCAGCTGTGCAGTGTAATTGATCACGTGTCCACTGGAGCCACTGTTGCTTCTTTTTTCTTGTATAACAGTAGTGGAACATGGGCTGATAATGCCCCTTCTGTGACGATGACCGACGAGTTATGCGTTCTGAACTGCAGTTCTGTACGCCAATGTCGAACGGGGCCTTTATTTGCCTCTTTGTAGCTTTATTAGCATGCATTATCATTTACTGATTAATTTATTGCCACTTTTCTTGGACCTCTCTCAACAGCAAATGGCCAACAGGATGGTTTTTCTTTGGTTTTTCTCTTGTTTTTCATAGCGCTATTCATAAATTCTGGACACTTTGCATAGATTTCTGAGATATTTGAACTTGGCATACTTGCCACCAACGGTCACAGCTCAATCAGAGTCATGTAAGTGTCTGTAGGAGCACAACGTCCGTTTTTGTGGATGGGGAAGAATAACTAAATAACATATGAATGTATTTAAGTCTACAGGACAAGAGGATGAGTCTTAAACTCAAAAATAACATGCATTTCTTGGCTTTAAGCCCAATCACTAATCAGCAAACAGGCTCCAAACCTGCTCCCACCGCCTCTTATGTAATATTGTGTGAAAATCTCAATCATTAAGCAGTTACTACTCCCAGGCAAAGATAAAACACAATACAACAGAGGCGTTATCTGCACGGGGTTTGAATGTCTGACAAGACCTTCCTCGGCTTCTTACGTAATGCGGCAAATCATAATGTACGCAACCCCTTTTTTTCCGATGTAATTTGATAAGGACTGTTCGAATGACAATGTTCGGTTTTCTACTTGAGACATGCCCGGGTAACGAAGGACGGTAATTAAGGTGTTTCATAGAATGAGTTTTTTGTCACATGGTTAGAAGAAAGTTGTGGTTGTCAAACATAATTACAAGAATATCATGATTTTCTAGTTGAATACTTCCAAGAATGAGGTAAGCCTGCTTAAGAGGGTGTAGTAAGGAACAAAGAGATCTCAGCTTTCTCTTGAGTATTAACGGTGTCAGGAATGCCAAACAAACATATTAACAAACAATTAACTTTGAACAAAATGTGCTAATGTTTAGCCACTTGTGTCTGCACAGCAGGACTCTGAGAATTTTATTTTTGTGCACGTAACCATGCTTACGAGGCATGAGTATCATCCGTTTCTGTCATTAAAGAGAAACATCATTTAAAATAGAAATATAAGACTAAATTTAATCATGGATGTTCAGTTGTTACTGTCCTCATTTTGCTATCATTTCATTAGACAGACAATAATGTGTAACCATGTTAGCGGTCAAACCTCAGACAAATACATATTTGCTGTATTTTGGAGAGTCAAACTCCAGTCGTTCTGGCCTACACTTTCCATAAGTATTTGGTACAGACTGAATTAGTGAAACCGTGGTGAGGTGTCTAGGAGATGTTCATGTGATGCTTGTGTAGTATTGTCTATTCGGTGCTGCCAGAATTTTAACAACTTTAAAAGAAAACATCGCGAAAGGAGCCATGCAAAAATATCGGGACAGGGCCCAAATTTTCAAACACGTTTTCACCCAGATCTTCAAACAAAGAACTGGTATGATCTGGTAAAACCTGACAAAAATTGTCACTGTGTACCTCATGAACCACTACTTGTTCCACATGTGAACGTTTCACATCATGGTGACAAACAAAGGAATTCAGTTAGACTAGCATAATCTGTTGTTATCTCTCTCTCTCTCGCTCTCTCTGTGTGTGTGTGTGTGTGTGTGTGCATGCTGTGAGGACATAAAAGTTCTAACCTAACCAATCCTCTGGAAATTTACTGTCAGCAAACTTAAAACCAACTAACATATTTTAGCTCTTGTTATTATGGGTGTTCCAGTAGCCTGAATGCTAAGTCTCTACACTCCAGTAATGAATTTTACTACTTGGGAAACCAACATGCATACAAACTAGTGTTGATATTTAATAATTTAAAAAAAAGACATAGTGCTGTAGAAATCCCCATCATGACAAAATAGAGCTATGACACTATAATATTCAAAACAAGATATTAAAAACTGAAAAATAGAGCAGAATAAGTTAACCGTAACATGACATGTAAAAATAAATGTAAAAATGCTGGTTAAGTATTTCTCTCAATGGAAAGTCCTACAATAGATTGATTGCTTGCTCAACAAGGACATGGGTCTGTCTTTAGACATGCTAAAGACAGCCCCTGCCAAGGTTGTGTTCAGCAAACCACTGGTAATTCTCAAGAGCTCTTCTCAAGGTGAGAACCAGGGACAATGACACAGAACCTCCATGGGAATATTCAGCATCTCTTTGCTGTAATGGCAAAGTCTTCTTCATTAATCCTTAATTAAATGACTCCATTCTAGAAGCAGTTGAAGCAGAGAATGAACGTTTCGCAAAACTACATAGGCTCCAATATGGAATAATACACCCTCTACCCTAATTGTTATGACCTCTGTCAGTGAGCGTTCACTGTACACTCCCAGAGAAGGCTATCCAACTAAATCTACCAAAAAGCACAACTCTTTGCACAACTCTTTGCATTTATGCCCCTATTAGGATTTCCCATTTGTTTAGTTGTGTGCAAAATGTAAGGAAATGACAACTAGTGAGTTTTTGACGAAGAGAATCATTGTCTGATGGTTAAAGGGATGTGTTAAAGGGAAGGGAAATGGAGAGGTGCTATGAAAGCTAAATCTGGCATGAATGAGAGGATCTACAGTAATAGCCACAGTGATGAGTCACTCGTAGATGCTGATTTAGAGCAAGGGTTTTTCCAACCTTTTTCTGTATAATCCTAAATATAGAGCCCCTCTCTTAACTCTAGATTCCCAAAATGAAGCATAGTTTTCATGCAGAGGGCAAAACTGCTCCTTGATCTGCTTGTGAAAGCAATTGTTTAGTTCAATGAACGCATAGTAGCTGCACCTGTGTATCTAAGCTTACACTGCTTTTAGTTAAAGAGTTGCATCATTAAACTGCTGAGGTAGAACCCATTTCAAGGTCAAAGTCCACGGTATATTCCCAACTACGACACTCCAAAGGAGGTTTAAAAAAAAAAAAAAAAGACTGCAGTATTGCTCCCTCCACACAGGTTTGGCTTTTATCTACAGGTACATCTTTAAAGGCAAAAACAAAGCAAGAGTAATACCTTGTGTGAAAAATTTGTGTCTGTGCGTGTATGTGTGTGTGTGTGTGCGTCATGGAGGGAATGTGAGTATGAATTCCAGCACTGTATACATGAAGGATGGTGGAATGATTTAAATTTGAATGCTTTCCCCCTGGCCCTTTCTCCCTTGGGCCGTTCAAAGGAAGGTTTTATTTTTTTTTCTTTTCTTTCCACCAAGATCTCTGTGTTTGTTTTTAGGGTGCAGCTGAAGCCTCTGTTTATTTTAGCTGCTACTTCAGTTGTCTCGTGGTGTGATGCCACTCTCCTCTGTCGTGATCTTCACTGACTCATTTGATTCTTGAGGGATTAGAATCTTTCAATTCTTTATTAGACTCTTTCAAACATGACATAACAGTGTGTTTAAAGCCCTGACCAAAAAGACTTTAAACTTGAACAGAGTTCTCATACTGGAAGCTCAATATTAGTTTAGTTTTATTTTGCCTCATCTTGAAAGGGTCAGCACAATGTTTGTGATTTTTTGCGTGGCAATACAATATGACCGGATACAACAGAAATTTGTACCATCAACAAGCCGGGCTGTTCAATTATGCAAGCTCTCCTTAACTCGTCATTACTCGACATTAATCTACATTAATAACACGCTTCGAAACATGCCGCACATCGAGAAAGGAAGCATTATGTGTCCCGAGGGGAAAAAGTTAGTGGAGGGAAAAGGCATTGTCTCTTCTATAGGCCTTTCCAAGTACTTCCTTGGGAAAGGCCTGGCTCATTCAGATACACTGTGACCCCTCTCACAGCACACTCGATTATTGTGTCTCATTTCCTTGTCCACTCTTTGGATCACCTTAACAGAATGTTCTTCCTGTACAAGACTGACAGATCTCTGCCCCGGTGCAAAAGTGATTTGTCCATATAAGAGTAATGTGTATGGTCACTGAAATATCTCACCCTCTCCCTCTCTCCCTCCCTGCCTCCCTCCCTCTCTCTCTCTCTCTCTCTCTCTCTCTGTTGATATGATGACAGGATGTGATTCAAAATTCTTACTAAGTTGTTTGAAAACAAATCCAGACAGAAAGCCAATATGCTGCCGGATGGTTTGTCAGACTTTGTTTAAAGATGCTGTATTTATGCTTTTCACCCTTTCCAGTATTTTCTACGTATTAAAATGTGTACACAACCTGACAATCAAAGAGACAAACTTCAATTTCTAACTGTCAAAATGGAATGATGTTTAATTGCCTGCCTTTTGTTGTTGTTTTTTTTACATTAAAGCATTACAGATTGATTCCTTCTGTTCGAGCGATGGCTTTGCTCTCTCTTATAGTTCTATGCTGGCTCATTATATCATAGTACACACACATCTAGTTTTTTTTTTTTTCAGTAGTCGACAGTTGTGATTCACGAGGAAAGTACTTCTATAAAATTCTCACAAATAATAAGAAAATGTAATTGCGCTCAACATCTTTTTATGTAACAGAATTGGGCAGATGGTGTTTGGGTAACAGCTGACTTACATCACATTTTAGTAGGCTACAGCCCCGGGTTTCCATCGCACAGTCTTGTCTATTTTATTCTCACTTTATGAATATTTTTTCCATCAACACTATGGCTTGTTAGCGGGATAGACGGTACGACGAACCAACCATGTTCAATTCAGGATTATAATGTTTTCGACCAATGTGGGCTACTAGGCATTGAAGGCGGAGATATTTGCCACCATTCCCTGGGATGACTACCTGTTTCGAAGTAGCCGTCCGGGTAAAGTACACATGGTTGCTCAAAACTACGACACAAACTCCTCCCTTTCTCCCGTATGACAGCGAGAGTTACATGCACTTGCAAGCGTGTGTATGTGAGGGACTGCAGTAAATACTGTACTGTACACTAGAGGCGGGGTTTGACCTCAGCGCTGAAAACATCACTAATCCAGTATTTCAGGTGCCCGCAGTCAAGCGTAGCTCACTACCGCCGCACATCAACTGTCTGAAGTGTAATAGAAACAGAACTCAAAACAGGACGTTGCGGGAGACGTTAAGTCGTTAACTGGAGTTAGGACAAAAAATATGAAACGTTAAAGAGGGTAACTATAACTCTTCTGTGCTGTAAGACCTACAGTTATCACATGGTGCATTACTGATATACATTCTTTGAGACGCATTTCATACAACGCTGCTTCTTCCGTCTATGAAAATATCCATCTGTTAACGCCGAAACTCCAGTTAAGACTTACTGAAGAACGTTTGGATTCACTGCGATATTATTTTCTTGGGAAGCTGACAGAATTCGGACATTTCGGACTTGGACTCCACTCATATGGTGAGTTGTCGTTTATCAAGCAATAGCTGTTCGCTTTTGTATGGTGCAAACTTTTCCTCGCCATTTTAAATTCTCTATTGCGCATGTGACGGAAATCTACCTGATTCAGGTAAAACGTTCGGGCACCTCAAACCTATTCGTGAGCATAATTATACGACTAAAATACAGCTGAGTTTGTAGCTTACCTAAAATTGTAACAGATCATATCACCGGTCATATGGAGTGTTCTGGACACTCTTTGTCGGGTCGGTTCTAAGTGAGTTTTAGTAAGACTATATGTCGCATTGAACTGTTGTCAAGTTAGACTATACTCTAGGAGATGCTCTGCAATGGCTCAACAATATTTGTTACGTGGTGGATACATTTGTAATTTACCTAGTACCTTGGTCTTGACTGGTTAAATACTCGACTCTCACATCCATTGAAACTCGCATCGATACTGCCTGCCATTGTTTATAACCTTGTGTTGTTCCATCGTGAATTTCACAATACTCTTGCCCAATAGTTCTTTGCTGTCCTGAGAAATATTTTGCTTTCCTTGAATGTATCGTGTTTTGTCCTCGCAGTATTCACACAGATTCGTGAATCAGGCAATCCTATCTTTTCATGCCGGACTGTAAGCGACACTTAAAACTGAACGAAAGCAACAAGCAAACAGAGGTGAAATCACTCAAGCACAACATCTTAAACTGAGAGAGCACGTCCGCAAAACAATATATTGTGTTTTTCATGGGAAACGTGGCTTGATTCATGTCCAGGGAAATAGACACATTGTCTCTCCTGTGTTGCCACGACACTTTAACTCTTTGGAGTAACGAGTAACATGCTTTAAGCCACATAGATTTAAACATGTAATCTCGTAAATTTACTCTCATAATTCATAGTGTAAACATTCGGACATTTATGGACTCTTAAGAATTGATATTTTCCTGGCATAAATATTTAAGCAAGCTATATTGCAGTCAAATAATATTAGCTGCTTTCCTCAAGGGTTTTTAATCATCAGTCTAAAGCTACTTTTGTGGCTTAAATTTTCAGGTTATGTTCTCGTGTTCAAAACACATATTTACTGGTAAAGTTAAAAAACACAACAACTGGCACTTAATTTAAATGAGTAGTTATTCAATATGTTTATTCAGTAGATTTAATTGGCCTTCTGGATGCAACATACATATCTGTTGATGCCCGACCCTATATTTGAATTTTAACTGATAACAATGGAAGAATAAGAGTCGAAAACAACAGAAGACATCATGACCATCAAACAGAAAGAAAACAAAAGAACAACAAAAAAATACAAAGACTAAACAAAATGCTAAACTTGTTCATTAGGTTTATCGTGCAATGACTCAGTATTCTGAGCTTACGGCGTGTTTACAGTTCTGCATTCTCACCTTTACACTGCACACTGTGTGCGTGTGTGTGTGTGTGTGTGTGTGTACGTGTGTGAATCTTTGTCTCTGTGTGTGTGAACAGAATCTATGGCATTTGTATGAAGGCATGCAGTAAAACTGGCTCCTCTCTGCTACCTTTTCCATCGCTGACCTAACATCCACTCACCGTGCCGTAAGGTCCTTCACTACGCTCAGTTTAAACGAATAATACCAAAATGAATAATACCTCTTAGCCTAAATTAAGGGTCACTGACGTTTTATCTTATCAGAGCAGAACCCATTCAGACAGCGCACGTCCTGGTGGACGTGAAGAGTTTTTCGAAGAATCTCGTAAGAGAGATTGGTATGGGTTCAGCCTAGAGATAGTGACTGGCATGATGTTGAATATGTACTTTATCTGGACACAGTGCCCACGTAGACCCGTAGGGAGAGGGAGGGAGGGAGGGAGAGAGAGTATCACTCTACACAATAAGACTTCCTTCCCAAACGAGGATGCTGATGCCATGTATGAACCACATACGCTGAATGTGTGCAGGTAGAACATTTGAAGTTTTCATTTTTTTCTTTTCATATTTTCAACAAGACTTTTTATTTCATTTGAGAGAGAGAGTGGGAGAGAGAGGGGGGTGGTTCCCCCTCCCTATTACTGCTGATTAATCATCTGGAAAGTCACCTTTGGGTGAAGTTTTTCTTGCTAATTTGTAACTCAGGACATTCCCTTGAATGAGTCTTGGTTATTGTGTTTTACTGAACTCAGTTGTGTTACAGTGGTGTAATGGAGACAGTGCATGTTTCTGTTTGGATGTTTGTTCCAGTAATGACTGTGGTGTGCATATCTCTGTGTTATTTCCATCCTGACCAAAGGACATGACATGACTAAGAGTCTTGGTGTGTATGTGGGTCCTTGCACTCCAGCTGGAGATGTTGTGTAATGGCAGTAGTTTGTGGGTGTGTGTGTGTGTGTGTGTGTGTGTGCGAGACAGACCTGTTCTCTTTCACAGTATTCAAAGTGCTGACCACGTGTTGGAACGCGGTGCACGGCCAACAGGAAGCCCACACAGGAAACGGCCGTTGCATTGTTGCTGGAAGCATAAACAGCCGTCTCTCTGCGGTCCGGTGGGAGAACTGCCGTTCTTTTCTGTTGTTTCAGGGTTTTGGGAGCGTGTCACATTTCGAGACTGCGGCTCGGTCCACAAGGGCTAGACTGGCTCCTGCTCGTTTTCAAGTCGCACTGTTGTTCATATTCAGAATAAGAGGAATACATTTTTCTCCAATTGTTTAACAGCATCTGTTTTCTGTGCTGTAGGGCTCTTGGTGTCCCTTTGGTAGACACAGTTAGGTACTTCTGATACTTTCTCACATATTATGTCCCAATTCACCGTTGAGTAAAAATTTGAATATGTAAAATGTGTGACTTGATTGGTCATTAAATAGATTTCAGAACGTGCTCCAAGTCTTTCTTTTTTCTTTTTTTTTTTTTTTTGCGGGAAATTCCATTCCCACGGATACATTTTCCTCAAATTCCTGTTTCTTCATTCATGCTGGTTTTCAGGAAAAAGGTTTCATAACAACACTTCCATGTGATTTCAATACAACAAAAACATTGTCATTACCCTTTGAATTACACCCATCTGTTCAGTTTTGCACAGAAAATCTGGAAGCTGTGTGCTCTGCTGTGGGTGTGGATGTGTGTTGGGTGTCAGAGCGGGGCACAGAGAGTGCAATGTTCAATGTGTTAAGCAGTACAGGATGCTTTTGGTTAAGGTTCTAGATGATTTGGAATAACAATTGAATATTGCCTACACTTTTTAAGCATTTTTGTGGTAACACTACAACTTTTCTTTAGTTTATGTTATCTCAGATTTGTGATGTAGTAGTTCTGAAGAAATGAGGAAACATTTTGAAATCCTTGTTTTGTTCCCTTTTTTCTTTTTTGATGCATACTTAGTGTCAGATTTTCCCCTTGAAGACTTTGCCTGGAGCAAAAAGAATTTGAGAACAGGAACATTCCCAGTTTAAAAGAA
Organism: Chanos chanos; assembly: GCF_902362185.1. Lineage (NCBI taxonomy): Eukaryota > Metazoa > Chordata > Actinopteri > Gonorynchiformes > Chanidae > Chanos > Chanos chanos. The sequence goes on along the minus strand of NC_044501.1, from coordinate 31,472,742 downwards.
ATAAACATTCTCCTCACATCTCCCAAAGTTACAAGGTAACAACTTCACAAATCTCCGTGTTCAAACCTAAGGCTTTACCAGAGCCCATACATGAGCACAAATGGTCATTAAACCTGTGAACCCCTATAACTGTCAACAATATGGCGGTAATCCATTTCCTTCTGGCTTATTTATTTTACTCGTGTTTTGCTGCAGATTGGAAGCACTTTTTTTATGGTGGACATTGTCCGTTTTCTCAGGCTCCATCTCTGTGTGTGAATGTGTGCATGCGTTCTCCTTTCCAATTAAAATTGGAAATCGTACCAGGAAGCTGTGCTTCTGTCCCCTGTCCTGAATTGATTTTATTTTAGTATTGCCTTTTTAACTCAACGTATCCTGTAAAACTGATACATTTTTTACTGCGATCTTATGGAAACTTCTGTATGGTCTCATACGTCATATGTATATCTTCTCCAACTTCAGAGTCCCCTCTCTGCTGTCAGCATGGATGTTTTCATTATAAAAATCAGTATTAGGATCCCATTGTTTTGTATTTGATGCCGCAGGTCTTTTCAACAGCACTGCAAAGATGTGAACATTATGCAAGAAAGTATGAGTCATTTACTCAAACCTTTATAGGTGCTTAATGACTAGCTCCGTCACACCCCAACCAATCACTCAAACAGCTCCTGGTATTAGCATAGAAAAGACATCTGTTTAAACCACTCTTAATTAGACAATTCATCAAGACTCTGAGGGTGGATAAATTACAGTGGGGAGCTGGAGAAGTTCCACACCCCATCATGTACGTTGATAATAATCAACTTAAGAGTGCAAAGGAATCTTGGAGCTTAGGTACACATAAAATGTCAGTATTATGAGGTAACTTTCAGTGGAAAGAGAGGAAAAAACTCAGCACATTGCATTTCAGATTAGGGAAAGGTTAGGAAATACTTGCGTAAGTAAATCATGACCTACAAAAACTGGAGTTGCAATGGATAAACTGGTAGCATAAACAATGTGACAACTTTGGGTTATGATACTGTGCGGTTCTGTTGTCTATAAAAGGGCCCTCACCTTTACAGTTAATAACTCTTTGCCATCAGAGTGCATTTATTCATGCGTTGTTAATGTAATTCAACCTCTGTGTAATGGAATTTCTACCTGAGGTAATCAAACATGTAACAGGCAACCGGCAGGAAATGATGTCACGCACAGCTCAGGCGTTTGAGAGAAAGGCGGAGAGAAATGTGTCCGGTTTAGACGAGGTCCTGTGTAATGACATCACTCTGCGTGGGTACAGGAAGTACTCAACCTGTGACAAAAAGTGGAACTTTGTCATTATGACCAGACTTGTACCAGTTGTCAGAAGTATGACTTCATCATCGCTTGTTATTTTTACTTTGAGTGTGACAAGGCTTTAAAACCCACAGACCTTTTACCCACTCCCTGTTCTTAACCATGCTCAGAGTCACCGTGTAAACGTGTCTGTTTTCCACTTTGAATCAGAAACATTATCCCCAGCAACGTGTTCAGTAAAGAGAGTAGGTCAGTTTTTTGGACGTTTGGAATTTCGCGTTATGTAGGAGAGGTCACTGTGTGAAAGTGTGACCAAAAGGTGCACATGCCAAAAGGAGCATTCGCAATTTATGTCCAGACGGGTATTTCTGTCAGGGCTACTTGTTCTCCTGCCTGCCTGGCCAGACAACATTCATTCCACTGTGTCACACTGGAATGAATGAACCCACCAGTGGTCGGTGCACAGCCAAGAAGAATGCCTGCAATCGTGGGGCCATATTTTTGTTGTCGGTGAGAGCCATAATTTGATCTCTGACAGCGCAGTGTTCACGGCCATACGGAGTGATATCCCGAGAGAAACGGTTGGATACAGATGGTAACCGGGCTGGGAATAACCCACTCAGAACCTCAGCGAATTTAATCGGAAGAAGCGATCCGACAATTGAGTGATTGTAGTGATGAGAGACTGCGAAAAGTGACCAGAGTTGACTTGGATGAGCCATCATGATCTGGGCTGTAACTTTGTAACTTTGTAAGTAACTTTGCATTGATGCAGTTGTATATTAAATGTCAATACCATAGTAACATTGTTCAAACTTTTAGTCTTTTATGTTTTAGTCTACTGCTAAGCATTTCTAACAGGAAATGGAGTTGGAATGGGCTGAAATTGACAGAGCTGTTCATATGTTGGACCCATATTAGATTTACAAACATTTCATTCAAGAGAACCTGCCAATTAAAGCAAGGAATTTATTGGATGGTTTTCAAACAGGACAGTGAGCTGCTTTCATGGTCACTAGAGAGGATTTATCTGACCATGAATGACCATTTGGGGGCCGTGTAAGAAATGGTATCTTAGCATGGACTTGTTCTTGTTCCAACTCAGAAACATCATGCGAACATGGTATGTTAACTCTGAGGTGTACATATGGCCGAATCTTCATTTCAAGGCTAACCTGCTTTTTCTGAAACGATAACACAATCCTCCGGTCCTGTTAATGTGATTTCCAAGATTCTTCAGACAGGACTAAATTTGTTATTATTCATTTGTTGGATATCCAGTTCAGAGATGCTTGTCCCCTGTTGACACTGCAGCATTGGTACTAATACTGAAGACAAGAGCTCTTAAGCAACTCAGGGCTTAAGTGATCGTGCTGGAATGCTGTTGCTATGGCGAACTGTGGCTTGGTTACAAATGTGGAGAGCACTATGGAGCCTCCAGAAGTCGTTCCCTTTTGGCCTCGTTCATACGTCTCCCTCTCGGTCTTCCTTGGCGAGAATGCCGTTTGTCGAAACCAGTGAAGCTTAAAGAGCATGTCCATTACTGCTGGTTCGATCACTTCACAGACTGTGTGAGGAATTCTTAGAATACTTCTGTACCAAAAAAGAAAAAAAAAATGCAGTTAAACTGGTTTGTAGCTGCGCCTGTGCTTAGACACGTTAGAATAACATTTGAGTCGAACTAAACTGACCTATATAGGCCTTGCCTTTCAAACGTGCAGGTATTCAAATCTGTGGTTTTGTTAGGACTCAAATAAGACAAGAGAAAAATTGGACTCCGAGGCACCTTTGTTGTAGTTATGTTTGCTTGTTCACTAAATCTTTTGTAATGTTCTACTTTATGATTTTTAAAAGCACAGACACTCTCTTTTTTTCTCTGTTTGTAACTTTTTCTGAGAGTCAAAATGATCACTTTAATAACGCTAGTAATTGTTGATTTAGTAGCATAACGTATGCTGACCTTTTGATTATGCTGATGTTTTGATCAAAATCAATGAATTGAAGTTAGCTTAATGTCATGGTTGGACCTGTCAACTCATGTATCAGCTGTTTTCTTAGAATCGAAAATTCCATGATCAGACACATTGTTCCTGGAGCAGAAAACGGTGGAAGTGAAGATTTTTGCTGAGAGGTGCAGCTCGCAAAGTTAGGTTGACGTTATTCCTATTAAAAAAAAAAAAAAAAACCTGAGGTCATCACTTCTTTTGGCAACACCCACCTGAGGAAACTGCTCCCTTTATTGAAGATGACCAGAGCGTGACAGAACAGGGGATGTGTCAAATTTTGCCTGGTTCTGCCCGGGGCTGTTTATGTTCAGGCCAGAACTGGCAGCCTCTCTCTGACATAAGATAAGAACACTGTGATTTATTATCTCTGAAGTGACTCTTTCTTCTCTATTCTAAGTAATACCATAATTTTGTCATTTTTGTTGTTGTTGTTCTTGTTTGACAAAACTGAGGAGAGTAGTGTTTTATTTTATTTTCAAAAGAAAAAAACAGAGGAAAAAAAAGAAAAATTGTTCCATGAAGAAGATAAGTACTTTTTTTTCAAGAACTATGTTAAAATTAGCCCTGTTCCCTCCTATGGTTCCCCACCTTTGACGCCTGCTCTGTATCCTCTGATTGACGGATAAACTTAACTCTACATCTCTCTGCTAATTTGCACAAACGCTTACATATATATAGAGTGAAGTCTTTGTTTCCTGGCTCACATTCTCCCTTAATTCTCTCATGATCATGTCGACCGAAGATGAGTCAGTGCCTCCAATTGGTTTGTGACTTGGATGCTAAATGCTGACCAAAGCAATTGCTAGATATGCTGTGGTCAGAGCTAGCATGAACAAAACACTGTCAGGAATAATCTGATTTGTATAATGTTCGGAGGGAAAGAACCATGTTGCACACCGCAGAATAACATTCTTCAGGGCAATATCTGAGCAACTGTTTAAAGTTCTAAAAAAAAAAGGGGGGAGGGGGGATGAAGAATAATCAGTTTAGCACATTGTATGGGCTGTGGTTACATCCTCAGACTGTTGTTTGGGTAGTGTTATCTCGCGTTATCTGTGATTTCAACGTGAAGCAACTTTTTACAGGCGGATACATCACGGTGTTTACATCGTCCTAGTCACATTACACATAAAGTGGGTTAATATTTCCAAAAGTCTTTAAATAGGAAATGGGTCAGTACAAAGTATAAAAGTTAATGAATAAACCACTGTCGCGGAGAGAATGGGAAGAAGAGCGACTGCCTAATTGTCTTTCGCAACAATTTGTAAATCTTCATCCATTCAATCACACTGGGAAGTAGCACAGACACCGTCGATTTTTCCAAGCCGTGAAGGCTTATTTTTTATTTTTTTTGTTTGGAAACCAAATTTAAACACATGTTTTGCTTGAAGGACAGCATAACCACTCAAGTCTGGGAGGCACAAACCACCCTTTGGTCATTTTATGTGTCCATTGGCAAAGTCACAGATGGCAACTGATTAAGCCGTGGTAAACCAGGTAAATGGTTGGTCAGCCTACTCATATTTGCCAGGAGGTATGATACACATCAACCCACATTCTCCTCCTTTCGGGAATGCTCAGTCCATTATGGATGTGAAGGACAAAGGCTTTATGTTCTTATTTTTGTGTGTGTCTTGTTTTGGAAACCATTATCTTCAACAATAAATCGTCTAATATGGTCCTTTTTCCTCTCCCCATCTTCTTTTCACAGACTGGGTTCTTTTGACATCCAATGCCGAGGGACTCCCACAACGACATCTGAGATGGCCGTACCTTCGACAAGACCTGAGTGATTTTTATCATACACTCATACTCAAGAATAGAACAGCAAGGTACCAGAGTGCCAACAAGGTCCAGCACCCTAAAAGGAGAATGTTGACTTTTTGGATCCTGGACGCGGAATGACCACTGTTCATCCTCCAAGGCTCAAGCAGCTACGTTCACGACTTCAGTTAATTTGTCAGTGAAACAGTTTCTTTTTTTGGCCGTTGTCTGTTTGGAATCTACCGAGTTATCTTGGAGACACTCTGCTTGAAACGTTGGAGAGATTCGAAACATCTCCTTCACCTTTAAAGCAGCGGTGAGATCGCACGCTCATGTTCTGCAGGACTGTCGATTCTGTTAGCGGAATTACGTAGCCTCCCATTAGCGAGGCCTTTTTCACACGGGGGGTGACAACAGAACCACCCCCCCCCCCCCACACACACAGCACCATCACCACCACCCCCACCATTAAATTTGCCTCACTGACTCAGCCCCAGTTCGAGGACAGACCCTCCCCCCAAACCAATGGCATGGGTCAAGTTCTTCAGGAAGCAGGGGGGCAACCTTGGCAAGTCCTACCAGCCAGGGAGCATGCTGTCCTTGGCCCCCACCAAGGGACTGCTAAATGAACCAGGACAGAACAGTTGCTTCCTCAACAGTGCAGTGCAGGTACGTTTTGTTTTCTGGAATGTTCCTATTGCATGTTGAAATTAACATAATTCTCTTATTTATCACAGTTGTGTTTTTACTGGACCTTAGAAAATAGGGATATGAATGTATTTAAAGTTTTTTGTAAAGCTTGTTCAATCTCGATTATCTTAATTTTGTAAATTTTGTGATGTAAAGTACAGCATTGTGTTGCTGTAGCGTGACATGGAAAGTTCATTTATCATGCTGACTGAGGATTCCATTCAGTGACGTCACAGGACTGAAGTACAGTCTTCCAGTTACTAGTTGTAGTGTTTTCGAGACAATGACATCACCCCTACTTGCTTGATATGTCCAATTTCCTGATTGGTCATCTGCTATTACATGGACCTGAGGATGCAAATATTTACTACCTCCACACTCCAATCCTCCAAAGGTCAGGGCTTACTCATTTTCCTAATCTCTGTGCTTGTTCATGGACAGTTGGGTTTTTTCTCCCTGCATGGACCAATGAATAAGACGATTGAACGTCTCTCTCTCTCTTCCTCTTTCTCTGTCTCTCTCTCTCACCCATCCACACGCACAAACAAACACACACACACACACACACACACTCAGTGAGGTCACACCCTGGACAAGAGTTGTTGGTGTTGAACGTCTGGGGCCTAAGGCTTGGTCTCTCCTAGAAGAGAGAAATCTTTCCAACGCCCACACACGCATACAAACACTCACACACTGCACGTATTTACTTATTCGTCTGTCATGTTCTGACGGCACAGCCTCGTCGCCTCTAAGACCTGATGCAGAAGGGCAGGGTTGACTCATTTTTCTCTCCTCAAAGCAAGGAAATCACAGCCAAGGGGGGAAAAAAAATGCCCGTCGGTTGTTGTTCTGGAATCTGATCTTTTGCCTATAGACACCAGTAAGAGGCCTGATGTGTAGGAACAGAGAGGTTTTTTTTTTGTTTTTTTTTAACTTTTTAAGCGTAATCATTTTGAGAGAAATAATGTACTGCGCGTTGAATTCATATAACATTGCATCTCCCGTGATACGTTTCGGTAGGTACTGTGGCAGCTTGACATCTTTAGGCGTAGTCTGAGACAGATCTCCAGCCACAACTGTTTGGGGGATTCTTGCATCTTCTGTGCATTGAAGGTACTTTGCTCAACTTAAACTTATAATGCATTTAATGTGTTCATTGTATTCTGTGTCAAGAATATTATTTCAATCCTTTCTGTCATCTTTTTTTTTTTTTTTTTTAAATTCTTAAAAGAAAATGACAGATGCGTAAATAGAAATGCGGATGTGCTGATTTGCTGATTCGTTATCTTTGCTGATTGGCCGTTCAGGAGATCTTCTCGCAGTTCAAACACAGTCGAGAGAGAGCCTTGCCCTCAGATAACCTGCGACACGCCCTGGCAGAGAGCTTCAAGGATGAACAGCGCTTCCAGTTAGGCTTCATGGACGACGCTGCTGAGTGCTTTGTAAGTGCGTCTGTGCGTGCGTGCGTGCGTGCGTGCGTGTGTTTGTTTGTTTGTTTGTTTGGTGTCCCAGAGGCAACATCCCAAAAGTTTAGTGTGTCGGAAACACAGAGACAGAGACACGAGGGATGAGCAGCGACAGATACTGTGGCAAAAGTATCAGAAAAAAACAACTCCATCTCCTCCAGTTCACCTACCCTAACAACACAAACGCGTTCACGCAGGGACGCCCCCCGACCGGGACGGCCTGTCGCCGCGCCGCCCCGCGCTCCACTTTAGCTGTCTTGACTTTTTAAGATACACATCTTTAATCGTTGTCAGGGATGAAACAGGTCTTGAAATGTGTTAAGTGTGTGTGTTTGAGTTCACGTTTGACCAGCTGAGCTCTACATTGTGCTGTAGTCGTCCTGCGTATTTGTCATGTTTTGTTTTTTGTTTTTTGTTTTTTTTTGTTGCTTAGTCTCAATGATTAAACATTTATTCCACTTAATTATGGAGCCCTCGTCTGAACTAATGTTAGTTAACATGTCTGACGCAGTCATGGTTTTGTATCCCACAGCTGAATTTTTGCTAAACAAATTGATTCTGCTGTTCTTCTTCAACTCTCTGAAGCAGTTTAACTTAAAGACTTTCACACTAAAATACATCTGTGGCTTTGAATCCACTCTCTGCCTCTTTGAATCCATGAACATGGTTTCACTCCTCATAGCTCTTGGCCCTCATAGTCTGAAGTAAGCATTGTCTACCAGCAGGGCTCCGTAGGAATCTGCCTGGCAGTATAATTGCCGTCTACTTGTTTAGCCCTGGCCCTGTAATCATTTTTTTCTGTTTAGCACAGCAGGGCTATCGAGATGAAGTCATTACCGTGGAGGAGATCCTTTTACACCGCCGCCCAAACACCGTAGTCAATGAAACCGCTTTATCAGACGTGGGTGGGGAGACAGCACGGCCAATAAACAAATAAGGCATTGACTCACCGCGGTGTTAGCGAGTCGTTTTCACGGACGCGCGGTCTCAGAGCGCAGACAATCCGTACTCAAGTTCCCATGGTTCTCGTGTCTGCAGGGGCCGCTTTTAAGTAAATAAAGGGATTGCAGAGGCTTATTGTACATCCAGTTAATTCCAAACGGCCTCTGCTCCGGCCAAAACAAATAACGTGTCTGGGGCATGCGGCACGTCTCGTAATTGTACCTTTCCCATCTTTTATCTGCATTTATCGGTGGAAAAGATCAGAGACTCTGACTGGAAACAATTTAGTGTCGATTATATTTGCGGAGTCGCTCAGCGTAATTACGCGGTATCTCGAGATGGTGAGATATAATGAAGATTTGAACAATAATTGAAGTCGATGGTTTATCCGTGTGTTAGTCTGTGGAGCTTTGAGTACTGTAACTCTGAACAAAGGGCAAAGAGGTCATCTCCTCTTCCCAGTGGCGGTTTACCTGCAACGCACTTCAGTTCAGTACTACTGCGTTCTTCTAACAGGGGTCATTTTGTTTGGTCAGCATACGTAATATAAAATTCAATGAACGCGGTACTTGTAACGACTGTCTGGCTTGATTGAGGTTCTCTCTCCCTCTTTAGCTAAAAGAGAGATTTTTGTTTGTTTGTTTGTTTGTTTGTTTGTTTCTGCTGCAGAGCTGTGTGTAACTTAGCATATGTTCCATCTTTTTTTTTTTTTTTTTTTTTTTTTTTTGCTATCACAGGAGAACATTCTGGAGAGAATACATCTGCACACTGTACCTGAAGTTGAAATAGATTCTTGTACATCAAAGTACTGTATCACACATCAGAAGTTTGCCATGACCCTCTACGAACAGGTATGTGCTTTTTCAAGCCTTCGCCGACACTAAATCAGTATTTTATCACCCACCAGACATGCGCGCACACACACACACACACACACACACACACACACACACACATATGTTCAATTGCACATGCACACTGCACTAAAAGATTTTGTATTGAGCTGTCTTTTGGTGGTAGCATCCAATCAGTCAGGTATGTTGGCAGAATACACACTGGGAATACTGATCCATGGAAATTTCCACGCTTTTTCCCCTCCTTTCCTCTTTGTAGCACTAAGAATAGCCATTTTGGAAAGCTTCAGAGAGCACAAATGAAAGTTATCCATTCCTGTCCTGCATCTGCAAACCTTTAGATGAACATGTCTGTCTTAGGGATGGATCGTAATCTGTGTTTTTTATCTGTGAGCCTGTACAACTATGTTTGGTCATTTCATGGCTGGAGGATTTCTGGCGTCATGAGGCATTGACTAAAACAATGTTTTGTGCTCTCACGATGTGTCTCAACACAGTGTAAACGACCCTCTGTTGAAAATACAAGTACTGTTGAAAATTGCTGTGCTTAGCTGACATTTTCTGCATTGAAACCTTTAATATAGTGTATAAGTATTATATTCCTGTGGATGGTGATTATAGAAATATCTGAATGATATTCCCCAAATGGTATCATCACAGAAACTTTAAAATGCTTATTCAGGAGTTAGTGCATAATTGCTCTAGCAAAAAAACAACAACAAAAAAAACAAAACAACAACAACAAAAAAAGTTTTGTAAATGAAAAGTCTTCGTGTGTTATGTAATGTTTGCGGTTGTCTCTCTCCCTTGCAAAATTTGTCCTGAAAATGAAAAGAGAAACCTCTGAAAACTGAACGTGAGCCTTCTTTGCCGGGCTGAAAGAAGAATGCAGACTTAATCAATCTTAAACCAACCTGTACCCCACAGTTCTTCTTTAATGACATGCCAATGAGAGGTAATTAGTGCTTAGCGGTTGCTAAGTGGCACCTAGCTTAATCCTCTGTTTGTGTCGCCCTCCTACAGTCTGTGTGCCGGAGCTGCGGAGCCTCGTCTGACCCTCTGCCCTTCACCGAGTTAGTACATTATGTGTCCACCACAGCCCTCTGGTAAGTGGCACTGTGCTGTCCCACTTAACACTGAGGCTTAACACAACATACTATATTTGGTATTTTAGCATTTACGCTAGGCAGCGCTAGGATTGAAGCAAATGTATCCATTTAGTTTTCTAACTTGTGTTGAACGAAGAGTCACGTGACTACGGCAATTCAAAATTTTTGATCATCACAATTTTCGTAAAAATTCTCGTGTCTACGTCATAGTTCCAAAACTCTCAAACTCATTCTCTCCCTTCCTCAGCCACCAGGCGATTGACAGGAGACCTGACACATTTGGGGAGCTTTTACAGGCAGCCAGCAGCAGTGGAGACCTACGCAACTGCCCTGTAAGTGACTGGGCTCCTAACAGCTCGATGTTGAGTCTTGGTTTTCCGATGCTGTTCGTCATCAAACTTCTGTCATGCCAGCCCTCAGGGGTTGTTTTGACTTATTGAAGGCGGAGTGTATTTAACTTGGGGGGGGGGGGGGGGGACTGATTTTGAAATGTGATACCTAAGGAGATGCAATGTTTGGCACTTTGATAGTGTTCACAGAACCAGAGTATACAAGAACAATCACACATGCTCACACAGGCAAACAGACACACATGCATTATACATACACACACACACACACACACACACACACACACGCACACACAGATATATTAAAAGAAATCTTCCCTCCGGCTGTAGTCAGAGGTAGTGTAACTGGCCAAGCCTTAAAAGTTGAACACCTCAGCACATCAGACAGAGGTGTTAAGATACACCACTAGTCTTCTCCAGTGACAACACCTACTGCATTTTTAAAGAGGCAAACGAAGAAGCCGACAAGAGTTCCAACTGTTATTTGACAGCAAACAATGCAACGCGTGAAACCCTTTTATGAAGTATTAGAATGAGGTTAAAACGTTCAGATAACGTAATCTTATCGTCTTTACATAACCAGTGATATTTTTACACTGGATCAGCATGCCCCGAATCCTGTAATAGTCTCCTAGCCTATAAGGTAATTTTAAAGAGACATATTTGCATTTGAATTATCACTGCCTAATACTTTTTTTTTTTTTTTTAAAAAATGAACTGTTTAAAATTCATCTACGTGTCTCGGACATTATTGGTGCGGGCACTATAAAAACTTTTAATAACATCTCTAAATCTAAATGATGTAATATAACCTTGAAAAGTTCGCTAGCTGACTTATGATAGACCTATTAAATCTTCATCAACTCGTGCGGTCCTTTAGAATTGAAGACCAGTGTCTGAGGACTCAAACGAGCGCTCTTTTGAGTTTTTTCGACGTGACGTGGTCACGGGGTTTGTCTCCTCTTCTTCCCTCCACTTCTCAGAGCAACTGCGGCCAGAGGATCAAGATCCGGCGTGTGCTGATGAACTCGCCCGAGATCGTGACCATAGGATTCGTGTGGGACTCGGAGCAGTCGGACCTCACAGACGACGTCATTCGCGCCCTCGGCCCGCACCTCAACCTCTCAGGGGTAAGGACGGGACCTCAGAAGGTCCCCCCCCCCCCCAAAAAAAAAAAAAAACCACGCGCTAAGAAAAGTCTCGGTTATTTGAAATCGGCCCGAGAGTTGGTTTTCGTCTCTTGATTAAAGAAGCCTGGTAGAAATATTTTGTTTATAGACCTCAAAACCTTTTTCTTTTTTTTTGCGACCAGTTGTGCTTATAGTTGTGGATGTAATAGAATGTCCTGTGGTGGCCAGAAAAAAAAAATCCTGTGGTAGAATTTAGAAGTTATTTACTTGTCTTTCAAGGCCGTGCGGATAGATTAGTAGTCTCATTAAACTTGTGAAGGCAGCAAATGAAGCTGAAAGAAAATGTGCTTTGGATCAGAGAACAGAAGAACCTTCAACCCTGAGTGAAAACAATAACAACAGCAACAACAACAACAACAGCAACCAAAAAAAAAAATGGAAACGATTACGTAACCGCCTTGAAATATCCTGCCCTCTTTTTGTTTCATTTTTCGAGCAGGACGAACACGAAACGGCCGTCACATGGTCCTTAAGATTCGATAGGACCCTCCGTCGGAGTTAAAGAGCGAGCTGAAGGACCTTTGACGTCAAGAGCGTTTACTGTTGTTGTTTTCTTGTTTGTTTGTTGAGGCTCCACAGCTGGTGCCGCTTGCCTTTGACAGTTTATTCTGGTGTTCCGCGGCATATGTGAGAAATAAAGTGGAACTTTATCCCCTTCATAAGGCGGAGGTTGTGTAACTGTGTCAGATGCCCGGTTGGCCCACGCTTATGACCAGAAAAGCCTTTGTAGCTGGAGGGTCAGCTCATGTCAGCCGCACTAGAAAGGCCAGTGTTTGTGCATGCCTGCTCACACTGACCAGTGGCCTCGCTTAGTTTAGTGCCAGTTTGTATGTGACCTACTGTGACAGCGCAGCTCTATTTAAAAATATCTTCAGTTTTACTTTTTCAATTTTTACACACAGTCGTCCCTGCGCTGTTTGTGTGTGTGTGTGTGTGTGTGTGTGTGTGTGTGTGTGTGTGTTAGGTAACATTAGTTAGATCCCTTTCCTCTAGAATCAAAATTTAGGGAAGATGACTTACAAAAGCGATGACCGTCTTAGCGTCAAAAGGCAAGAGAGACCATTCAATTGATCCTGGGGTGTCGACAGCGACTTGAACGGACAAACAGACAAAGTTTGCGAAACTATTCATTTGCCTGAAATTTAAATAGACTGCCCTGGAAAGAAAACAGTCGCCGATTCTAATGCCCACTTCCAATGTGCTGCCCCCTTCTTTTGGATTTTGAATAAGATCCAGCAATAGATTAGCTCTGCCTAAAACCCCAACGAACGACTACAAAGGCCTTTGATTCATTCCTCTGTTTTTTCATGTGATGGCGTAGGGAGTAAAGGAACATTCCATGTAACCCTCCGTTCTTAGAGTCTATTGTTTGGGACACTTCAGAAAACCAGCCGTACAGGAACCCAGTGTGGAAGATGAAGTGACAGTTATCCTGAGGAAGTACGAGCAAACAACTTTTTTTCATCACAGCTTGAGAGAAAAAAAAGCAACTAGTGTTTTAGTAAAACAGCAAAAATGTGTGGACACCATTTTTTTTTTTTTTTTTTTGGCTTATGTTTATGTTTATTTTCAAGTCGCTTTGTCCCTTTATTTCGTTCCGAAGTTGTTGTAAACTGTGAGTATCACAGGCCAGCGCACTAACCCTTACTCTCTGTTTTGTTTTTTGTTTGTTTATTTGTTTGTTTGTTTGTTTGTCTTCAGCTCTTCTATCGTGTCACGGATGAGTTTGCCAAAAAAAGTGAGCTGAGCCTGGTTGGGATGATCTGCTACTCCAGTAGACACTACTGCGCCTTCGCTTTCCACACCAAGTCTTCCAAATGGGTCTTCTTTGATGATGCTACAGTCAAAGAGGTGGCTAATCCAATTCACTCTTGGTCCATTAAGCAGACAACACTCCCCCCACCCACCCACACTAATCAGCTATGCACATACATTTTCCTCCAGTGTCACTCCATAGACAAAGCTACCCCACATCTCACTCATTCAACAGACCGATATTCCCAACACGGATAAACAACTTTGTACTTTTGTTTTACAGCTTCTGCTCGGGATTTGGTTTTTAATCTGTTTGTGAACTGGTCTTATTGGTCAAGTGACTACCTTGAGCTTTTAATTATTGTTTACCGAGAGGAGAAAAGCAAAAGTCAACCACTGCAGGGTTGAAAATGCAGTAAGCTAGGCCAGAAGCAGCCACGCGAGGCAGCGTCTGGGTTTGTGGCCAGGGGTTAAGAACACCGTGTGGAGAAGTAAACAACCGTACACAGGTCCTGTCATAGTCAGGTCAGAATACTTGAGAACAAGGAGAGAAGAATATGAAGGTACACATCTGTTTGATATGAGCAATCCTTAGGGCCTTTAATGTTCTAACGTTGGAGACCAAAACATGATGTATTTATTTTGTGAGGTTGTTTCATTGCAGTTGCACATTCTTGGGTGAATGCTTTCGTGAGTGAAATGCTTCAACATTTTGCCATTATGCTAGGGCGATTCCATTAAGTCTTCTTTTTTTTTTTTACATCTGTCTAGCTCTCTTTTAGAACCCTCTCTCTTTATCTTTTCATCACACATTTGTTGTTTACCTCATGGCAGCTCAAAACAGCGCAGAGGATTCTGGGTTACAGAGGAACTTTGTTGTATGCTCCAGGAGAGAGCCTTCTCTCTCACTCTCTCTCTGGCTCTCTCTCTGTCTCTCTCTCGCTCTCTCTCATTCACACACACAAACACACACACACGTTTTCCCCCCTTATTCCGTTAATTAAGGAAAAAACACAGTTCCATCTGTTTGCCTTGAGTCACCCTTTATAGAGAATCCCAGATGTACACACACACACACACACACACACGCATACCTGAACCACTGCAGCAAAAAAAAAAGGCTCTTTCATTTCTAATTATTACTCTGCCTCCAGTTGAGGGAGAAGATTTGCTTTAGCTTTTACTCTTAATGCCCCCACATGTGTTTGAAAGATGTAGATTTAAAAAAAAAAGAACAGTTCTCAAACGCGGTCTGAGTTTCTTTTGCCAAGAGCTGATGCAATTTTTTCTTTCATTTCTCATGTCTTTTTAAAACCGTTGACAAAACATACAAGAGTCGGTCTAGGAGTCTGATCAGTTCAGTTTGTTGAGCAAATGAGAATTTACGTGGTCGTGAAATGACTTTTATTTTGTCTTATTTGGTCCTTGGCAGGTTGGGTCAAGGTGGAAAGACGTGGTCAGCAAATGCATTAAGTGTCACTTCCAGCCCCTCCTGCTGTTTTACTCGAACCCTGACGGCAGCCCCGTGACCACAGATGAGACCCCACGCCAAAACGGTTCCTGGAACCTCTCCAAGAACTCCATCAACGGTGAAGCACCAGGTAGAGATCATATATCGGGAACAGAGAAAATATTGTTACTAGATATTTGTCTCTTTCATGTATAAAGGCTTAAAAAAAAAATACAGATACCTTCAAATTATTTGTTGCTGAACAAATTGCAGTATTAAAAAATGATCTCACAAGAGTTCTTGCAGGTCCAATGTGCCAACAGAGTGACAGGTTCTCCAAAAACAGATTGTGTCTTTTAGCTTCTAAGATACCAAAACGCAGTTTCCATTTGAAATCGTATCAACACTTAAATACCCTGGCTAGCCCACGTTTTCAATTTGGCATGAATGTTTTTATGGGTGAAGCACTTGAGCTGTTTTCATTGCTGTTTTTGTCGAATGTGTAATTAGAATTTCTCAAACACTTTAATTTTAGCGTTGTTAATCATTTAAGAGGCATATTCATGGCAGTGGGAGACTAAACTAATCTTAGTATTGATTTTTACCAATTGGCAGCAGTTCTTTTGGCCAAAGCACAGCAACTACCGCATATGTGGCAAGTTCACGTCAAGTTAAAGTAGGTTTAAAAAAAGTGCGGCTTGATTTATATTAGATTGAAAATGTATATGTTTGTGATGAATACGCTGTGTTTGTATTTAATTGTGTTTATTGATGTAATTTATTTGATTTCATGTCGCAATTTATCACAATATTTAATGGTATGCTTGAAATAGTTCTCAACAGCATTGTTTTGAGAGAGAGAGTTAGAGAGAGAGAGAGCGAGAGAGAGTTAGAGAGAGAGAGAGCGAGAGAGAGTGAGAGTTAGAGAGAGAGAGAGAGAGAGCAAGAGAGAGTTAGAGAGAGAGAGAGCGAGAGAGAGTGAGAGTTAGAGAGAGAGAGAGAGAGAGCGAGAGAAAGAGAGCAAGAGAGGGAGCTAAAGGCAGTTGTTCCATCTGTGTTGCTGCAGCAGGATGGTACATTAATAAGTCATGCCCCCCCCCCCCCCCCCCCCTCTTTTTTTTTTTTCTCTTTTTTTTTCTGAGGAAACACACCTCAGAAAGGTCCAATGGAGTATCTTGCCCGAAAATGTCCGTTTGAAAGCTTTTGTGCTGAGAGTCCAGGAACCTTTTGGAGTAGTGCTGCTGTTAGACAGTGGTCTTGTTGAGATTTTAAGCATATGGTTCGACTTAACAAAGCCCAAATGCAAACAACAGCGTCCTTAGGCACCGTGCTCCGACACGCAAGGTGCAGCGTTTCCGTTGACAGCATAAAATCTTGCTTTGTGTGTAAATCTAAAATCATTTTACTTTAGTTGACACTTTCCACCCACCACTTTCCTTTTAAACAGATCTGCCTTGCGCATTCTTGGTATATTAGCTAATTTGCTGGTTCTCTCCTGTCTTAAATTCTAATATCGTCAGTATCGTCAGTATCATCAGTACTTCTGTCAGAAAGCTAGCAGTTTTACATTTGTTGATCGTTTTACCCTTTGTGTGTCCATATGCAATGATCTAAACAGAATGTCACACTCAAATACACACAGGTACGTTGTTACCTGGCCCGAAGAAGCTGGAGCTGACCAAGGAAAATGTGAACGCTTTGACGGCCAGCCACGGTACCCTAAAGAAGTCCCAACCTCTCTCCATCTTCAGTCGAGGCAACAACCAGACGAGCGGAGGCAGGGGCCCGGGTACAGTAAAGACGAGGATACATATTGATAATGCGCCATCCTCAGTTTACATAACGCGAGAACGCTTACACAACACAGCCAGGGCCATTTACCCCACAGCCACACTTAAGAATCAGACGCGGTCGAGTTTTTAACGAGCTGTTTAAAGGACATCATCTCAAGCTGATGATGATCTGTCATAAGTAGGGGAGCTTTTCCTTACACGCAGCGTGTTAATGGATTTTTCATCTGCATTGTGACACTCGAAGGCTTTCCGGAGAGATACACAAAGCCTGCCGGGAGCATCAGCTACTTCATCTATTTAGCGTTGTTTTTTTTTTGTTTTCTTTTCTTTTTTAATCGGGAGAACTACTCGGGGATGTTAAAAGAGAACAAAAAAAAAAGAGAAGAAACCTCAGGTTATGTCTTTTGTGAAGGCAAGGATGAATTAGTTCAGCAGAAAGGATAAATCTGAGTTGAGAGCAATATTTTGTTTTTGTAAACTTGGGAAAAAAAAAAAAAAAAATCCCATCGCTGATGTTACCTTGAGCATCTTTTTCGTGCACTGGAGTAGACAGAATGTTCTTCAACCCAGGGGCAGCGAGGGTCTTTTTTATTTTCCTTGCGTAATGCCTTCAAAGCAACAGGCATACCTGAAAAGCAGAAAAGAAAGAGAGAGAGAGATAGGGGGAGGAGTGAGGAGACGACAGGACCTCCAGGGGAGACTGTTCCCTCTTTTATTTTATTACTGGACATTCCATCGTTATTGCAAACCTTAATGCCGTAGTCCTTCCCCGCGTTATTGTCTAAGTCGCTCCGTCTGTAAAAGCTCTCAGCCCATCTTCGTAATGTCCTTTCCATCCCGAGGCCCCCCGAGTAATATTTAGAACGGTCTAGAAGTTTATGACCGGTGGTGTACCTGGGCCTGCCCCCCCCCCCCGAGACGATCGGACGGTTTCAGGCCCGTGGCCGTGTGACGACCACCGCGGCGAACCCAAAATATTTATTGGAGTCTGACAGACGTGTGAGATTCTGTGCCAAACTGTGAAAGCAAAGCGGACTATACACGTACATGCTGTGCGTTTCGTCTGTTTTCTTTACGACCGAGCCTGTAAAATTCCTTCTGACAGGTCTTATTTTCTGTAGTCATGGCTTTACTTTTGGAAAAACCCCCCCTATTTTTTTTTTTTTCCTTGGCGAACATGGGGGGTCTTTGACCCAGAGTGCTCCTCTTAGAATTTTCTATAAATAGTCAGATGATTGTTGACTTAAAAATTAGAATCAAGATGACTTAGATCTCACATTATTAGCTATGTGGAATAAGGCTGATATAATGAGAGTTTGGTCAAAAGCATAAGCTATATGGTTACTGATTATAATCAGAAAAATTATGCGTGATAAGGCCACTATAACTGCTTTGGAACATGTTCTAAGGCTGTGAAGAGCTCTGTTGAAACGCTGCGATTCTTAAACTTGAGCTCTTTTGCTATGTGGCTCATATTCTTCTTTCTCAATGAGTTTTGTCTTATGGAAAAATGGCTTTGCTCTCTTCACCCAGTAACAGTTCGCTGCTTTTTCCCCTAACACAGCAGAAAGCCCCCCGCTGCGCACACACACACACACACACACACAGTCATCATACTCATCGATCGCTTGTAAAGGCTAACCCAGATTTCTCAGGTGTCTCTGGGGTCTACTGTACTACAGGGGTGCAAAAGCCAAGCTATTTCAACCTGATATGAAAGTAAAAAACATGTATAAAACAACGTAAATGAAAAAAAAAAACATAAACAAGAGATATAAACATATATATATATATATATATATACATACACACACGTGTGTGTATCTATTCACCATCCCCTTTTTCCATTTTTCTCTCTCACAGTGAAGATCCCAAGAGCTGAGGATCCCAGGAGCCGGCACCGGGAACTCTCCAAGGAAGTTGCCAGGGAAGCAAGAGCCATTAACCTCATAAAGAAAGACTCGGACAGGAGCCAGAGAAAACTGGAAACGTTAAGGCACCGAGGTATTGTATATATAACCCTAATTAACACAGGCTTAACCTCAGAGAGAAGATTTTTATGGTTAGGTCTGAATTTTATGGGCAGCGCATACTCTGCTGCTGGGAGAATCTTATTCCTTTACAGGTACAATTTGAATGGAGGGTAATATTCAGAGAGTTTCTTTTCTGTCATGGTTGTATTCAGGCATAAATCAGCCTGATTTACATCCAAATAGTGTACTGAATTTCTTATAAAGTAAAATCAAGGCGTTACACTCATCCCCCACCCCCCCACCCCCAACTCAAATGTCCAGGCTCAAAGCAAACACACACAGGCCCTTACATAAGATGAGTTTAGAAAAAAAAAAAGTGTCAAAACAGCGGATTATCCCTGACGTCAGATCCAGCCCCTTTCTCCGGCCCAGTTATCAGTCACCTCTCCCGATTCTTTTTGACTCTGAACTCAAGAGACCCAGAGGTCTCACCGCGCGGGGAAGGAATGAAACCCGTGACAAACTTTTCCCTTTATTCATAGCTCGCATAAAGGCAGTTGAGCGCACACATAAACATCACATGACAGCTTCATGGACCACTTGTAAAAGACAATGTATGCAGTATTTCATAACGACCAAACACTACTAAAAGTCGCATACAGTAAAACGTATGGTCCACCTCCAAAAATATATCAGGTTTTATGATCCTTTATGTATCTCTTATGTTTGAGTTCATTTTTCAGCTTCGTTCAGTTTCCGTTAACGTACAGCATAACCGTCCTTCATCACTTCTTAACTGCCCAACTCCCATTTGAAAGGCTTTCTAGGCCTTTCCGCTGAAAGCCCCAGCAGCGACCGAGTTTGTCGCGCACAAAGTTTTCAATCAAAGCCTAAAGAAGTCACACAGTATACGCTTTGTGTTAAAGGTCCTCCTAAGCGGCTTTCATATCGCAACGACTTTACCCCGGCGCCCTTCCCCTAAGCCTTTTTCATAGTAAACATCATCTGCTTTTGACTCTTACAATGTTAAGCAGAACACAGGCAGCAATACATATGTGAGCATATGTTAAGTTCAGATTTAGGTCCTTCCTTACTTTCTCAGTGGAAAAGCATTGATGCTGATCGTTCTGTAAAGCGACAGATCCCTGCAGTAAGGGTGACAGGGCGGTTAATGCCTGCAGTGTAAATCGAGATGTGACTCATGCCACAGCTGTGACCTCTCTAAAAAGGCATCTCGGAACACACCCTAGAATTATGGGAAATGGTTCGGTAAAGCGTAATTGAAGAGTTGGCGTCTCTGCCACTTTTGCCGTTTGGTGCGAGCGAAGGGGCGTTTACATTTTGGGTTTTGTCGTTCTAGTTGTGAAATGGATACTCAGAAACAAGCACATACTCTCACACACGCACGCACACGCTCACACTCACACTCAAAAAGTGATTTTCTTATTCAACATAGTCAGCGAAGTGGAGCTAAAAGGCTAATGGTTGAACACATACAGTAACTGTATTGTCATATTTCATGACTCACATTGCAGCCCTGAGTTCTCATCGACTGTGCTATTAGCTCAAGTCATTAAGCGTGACTCCCAGACGCTACATTTTCTCCTAAGCATCTCCCATTTCTACCTCGCTGAAGTATCTTCATGAGTCCAGAGCACAATTCCAATCCCCCCCCCCATCACTAGGTGAATGGCAGTGTTGAAAAAATGAGTCATACAGAGAAAAAAGCTTTTCTCTCTCACACACACACACACACACACAAATACACAGGAAGCACACTGTGATCAGTGGGGACTGGGTATGATTAGAGTTAGACACGCACACACAGACACACACACATAGGATGGATGGGGTCTCAAATGAGCTCATTTAAATGAAAAAGCCATTCGACTTTTTTCGCACACAGGACTTAATGAAACTTTTTGTCACGCGGTGCTAATGTACCATGGCGGTAGACCATCCCAGTGGGTGCACGTGTGCGCGGGCGCGTGCATCTCATTACTTTGACATTGACGTACGGAATTGCCAGCGCACCTTTCTAGCCAAATTACCGTGCATTGCCTCCAAGAGACACATTATTGTCAAAGCAGGCCTGACGGGGTTGAGTTTACAAACTTGAGGTTAACTGCATGGCAAGCGCGGAATCCCACAAGAGTTAGCGGAATAGCTGTTTACACCTTCCGGGATCTGGAACCACAGAACCGGGATCCAGATGTGACCTCAGCGCATTCAATGATGGTTGCTCGCCCAGGAGGGAGGGGGGGGGTCACAGCGCAGATGTTAGCTTTTAAAACCCTGAGGCAATGTAAGGACAGCGCTGCAAGGAAACCTACTTGACTTTCTTTCAACCTCTGTAATAAATTATGCGACTGTAATTATTTTTCTTACTAGCCTGCAGCCATTTGACTTTTGACCAAGATACACTTAAAATTGTAGATAGCTGAAGGAGCCATGGTTATATGCAGAGGTGTGTGTATTTTAAGGGTTGTGGGAGTATGTAAATGTGTATGTGTGTAGGTTCCCTAGCCCAAAGGGTAAACAATTACACAATTATAGAGAAACTTATTTGTTTTCACCAGTTCGTGGGCTTTGTCGTGACTTGGTTGAGCTCTTTTTTCCCCTCATTTACATATTAATTTATGACATATATTAACCCAAGTCATTGTCTTACTAACTCTCACGCACACACACACACACACACACACGCATCCGCAAGTTCAGAGCACAGACAAGGCTACAGGTATATTCGTCATTCTAAGTGCCCCCCTCCCCCACCCCCCCAAACACATACACACTCTCACTCACATACTCACACACTCACGCAGATAGATATACACAGAAAACTCTCACACACTTTCGTGTTCACCATCACCATAAATATCCCCATCAGCAGCAGGCCACCCTCATCACAGGCGCCACGGAGACACAGTGGCTCCTGGCCTCCATTATCTTCACCCTCCTCTGTCAGAAGATGCAATAAACCTACACGCCAGCTCCTTTTAAGCAGACCTCTTGCTGAAGGACTGGAGGGGTTGGTGGGACTTGGCACTGCAGAGTGGCATTAGAGCTGGCGCAGCGTGAGGACCGCGTCAGCCGCCGCCCAGTGCCAAGACCAGCATTGTTCTGTCCAGAAAGACTCTCCTCTCTTTCATCAAGGAAAGGTCATCCGAGCCGTTAGAGCTCCCGTGCGGCAGCACCCCCCCCCCCTCCTCGCCCCCCACCTAGTCACTCGTTCCTCCTCCTCTTCCTCCTCCTTCTGTTATCAGAGACGGATGGCTATGACCCATGGATTTCAGCTTTCCCCTTCCAGACGACAAACTCTCTGGCAAACACCACGACAGTGGCACGTGCGGTACAGTCGTCTGTGTTGTTTACGACTCATTTAAATGAGGCTTTGCATGTAGGTTATGATTTTATGACTTCACAGCAGCACAATGTTATATCAGCCACCTAACAAGACAGCGATAACAAACTTTGTTGATGTACATGAACTGTTTTGACTGAGGAAAAGTACACCCAGGTCCTGTGGTTACTGACAGTTCTCATGTTCACTTTCTCCTCAGATGGACCCTCAGAGAGAGGCTACTCCCGTTCGCTCTCCCCCCCTGAGAATGGCTTCAAACATGTAGAACAGAGGCTGTACAGCAGCCAGGGCAGAGGTCCCACCCGAGCTGAACGCCCCCCCCACGGCGGAGGACGGTTGGCCCACGAACCTCGGTCTCACTCCCAGCCTCGCATGGCGGCGCACGCTCCCCCCCGCCGGCCGGAGGTCTCCAACGGCTACGACACGGACAGCAGCCAGGACTCGCGCGAAAGGCACAACGGCGGCCCCCGGAACCGCGTCAACAGGGCCTGGAGGCCGATGCGGGAAGCCCTCAACGTGGACAGCATACTGAGCGGAGGCAGCGGAGGCGGCGGCGACGACAGGCAGATCCAGAGCCCACGCAGACACGTCCCCGGCCACGAGAGACCCCCGTACGAGGACCGAGAGCCACCCTGGGGGGGCCACGACAGTCGCAAACCCAAAAGTCTGATGACTATTTACGAGGACGAGCAAAGGCACGAAACGGGCAGCCACAGCTCCTTAGAGTCAGAGGGTCGAGGACCCCAAGAGCAAGAGAGGACTAAGAGCATGGCTAATAATCTAAAAGTGCGCAACGACAACTGGAAGATCCAACGCACTGAGTCAGGGTACGAAAGCAGCGATCGGCTCAGTAACGGCTCAGCCAATCTGGACTCTCCCGT
The DNA here is from genome assembly GCF_902362185.1 of Chanos chanos. NCBI lineage: Eukaryota > Metazoa > Chordata > Actinopteri > Gonorynchiformes > Chanidae > Chanos > Chanos chanos. The sequence continues at coordinate 31,449,877 of NC_044501.1, read as the reverse complement.
GGTAGAGAACCTGGGCGGCAAAGAGCTTCGGACCATACCGGAGATACACCTGTCAAGGTAGGACTTTGTTTTCAGGGATTTTATATTGTATTTCTTTTAAGTTTTGCTGCCATTAGAATTACAGCAGAGAGGAAAGGCTTCTTAAATTCATGTCAACTGTGACAGGTAGTCAAAGGTGGACTCCTGTCAAACGCTTTGTATAGTGCCTCTAATTCAAAAATGTTACACACTTTTTATGGTATAACTGCAAATATTAACCAGCTTTAGTCAAAGCTGGACACACTCCCACTCTCAGGATGGAATGTTTCGATTTCACGATCATTTTTATTTTTAAGCGTTGACTGTCTTAATTCTGATACTGACTTTTATCATAGTTCACCCACGTTCAGCCCTCTGTGGAGTTGTCTAAGTGTCATTATCAAAAAGGCCTCGTGCATGCTGCCATTTGTAAATAATTAACTCTGCAAAAACTCCAGTGGAGTGTTTTAAAAATAGCGAGACCTTTTTTATGTAATTGTGCATTTTGTAGCTGATAGCATCATGGCCTGTAAACGTCTGTTTGCTTTGTATTGGAAAAACAGCTTCAGTGTCCAGTTCTTTTCAGCTAATTGGAGTTTTCAGTTTAATATCATTTTATATCCCGTAACAAGCTAATTTAATAAACGTTTCCGTATTTTTTTAATCAGTATCATAGACGTGACACTGATAAAATGTGATATTCGTACTTCAAGATAATTGCACAATGTTATTGTTGCGTCTAAAGGCTGGTGAATTTACAAGCGGTGAAATTGGATTAGGAGATTTTGTGAAAATCACAAAAGCTGTTTGAAACCTTGAACTCTGTATAAAAATAAATATTTGTTGAAAGCCAAGAGAATGGTACTGCGGAGTTCTGTGTTTTCCCCCGCTGACTGCAGCAAATGGCTAAATTACAACCTCATTAAAACGGAGAGGAAAGAGCCTAAGTGAAATGTCACATGCTTTACTGAGCTCTGCTGGCCCTGATTACTTTCCTTAGCACCATTCCAATCATTGCTTTATCTTTCAATAACAGCCGTATTGGTAACAATATATAGTACTCTTATTGGTTGCCAACTGCCAGCTCCGGTGCCATTTCGAAGTTTTTGGCACCATGTTGACGTTTAGCACCCGATACACTCACACTAGCGATGATGAACACATTTCAGGGCAGGTATTGTGGCGGGGCTTATGGGTAAAGCACACGAATAGACACAATCTTGCACCTGTTTGTGTACATCCGCAACGGTTAGCTCCTACCGCGGAAATGCTTAAAATAGCTTGCGCAGTATTGACTCCCACGCACGCTCAGACGGCTACCGCTTTACAAAAGTAAATAAATACAATGGCGCATGACGGACAGTTTAAACAAGTCACGACGATTTAAACAAGTCACGACAATTATCAATTCAAAAATGTATTAGAGTAAAATTCATTCCTTTATTGATGTGGTCGGGCAGAAGAGAAAGCTGCTCATATTGTTGGTAGGCCTACTCGTCAGAGCAAAAATCTGCCAGTCCACTACTTAAGTGGCAAAGTACCTTTACTTCATTACTTGCCAACTGTGGACGATATTAAGTACTTAGTCACCAAGTAAATAAATAAAAAAATAAACAAATAAAACCTGACAGGCAGTATTAACGCTCTAAAAAGTCACTTTTGCAGAGTAGACAATGTACTCTAAGCCAAGTTTAATGCTATTGATTTAGATATGCCTCAAGCTTGACCTTATAGTTTTAGTAAAACTGAATTGCTTATCGGAAACTTAGAAACATCAAGTTTTTTATTTACCTACAAATAATCAGATTCATACATGATAGTAGACTGGTGTCTTGAATATAGTCATGGTGCAGCATCTCAAAAAATAGATAGATAGATAGATAGATAGATAGATAGATAGATAGATAGATAGATAGATAGATAGATAGATAGATAGATAGATAGATAGATAGATAAATAGATAGATAGATAGATAGATAGATGGATAGACAGAAAAATAAACGGATTTCCCTTAATGAGAATCAGAATACACTAATGAATCACCATAGACCAAAGGATAATTTTATCAGACAGAAAGGGATCTGTTTAAATGATAGGGTTGTGAAGACCAGTATGCGCAAAAAAAAACAAACCCAAAAAACAGACTGGTCTACCCACATCCTCTTTTATTACCGTGTTTTTCCACTCAGTTGATTTTTGTCTATTTTAGGGACTCCAATCATTACAGGAGATACGATGACTCAAAAGGAGAGGCCCTGCGCTCATCTTTTTCTCATGGTAAGCATCACTGAGCTCAGAACTGAAGTGGAATATTCTGAGTTCTTTCCAATAGCTGTCATAAGAAACACGAATCGAACCATCTCTGCATGACTTGAGAAACTGTGAGAAATTGTAATGGTGAATATTTTGGCTGTATTTAAACTTTAAATACACCTTAAGTGAGTATTAGAGTCCCATTAGAAAGTGACAGTACATGTCTTCACAGGTCACGCACTAAACAGAGATTTGATTGAGTGGTGACTTGAGGGAAACTTGGACCTAACGTCGGAACAAGCTTATTATAGTCCTTATGGATAGCCCTCAGGCGCAGCCAAACCTGGACAAATTTCATTGCCAAAGTTCATTTTCCATTATGTCATGACGTTTGTAGGTTAGTCATATCATCTCCCTCAAAAAAAGAACAAAGAGTCATATTAGAGATCGTGTCAAAAATAGCCCATGACATTTATTTTTAGCTCTTCACTAGACGAAGGGTGAATACTAATGTGTGTGTGGGACAGACGGGGCCGAATGGAGGGGGGGGGGCGGGGAGGTGGGCTGACCTCTGCCTCCTCTCACCCAACTATCTTTCCACCCCAACACATTACACAGTTCAGCTGAGAGACATTGATTCAGCCTGTGCAAACAAAACAAGGACCAAAAAAAAAAACCCCCACAGTACCCGTCAGTCATCTCAGCAGAGTTGCTTTTTTAATGTTTAAATCGAAAACAAATAGATAAATAAATAAATAAATAAATAAATAAATAAGAGCTCCCAAATTCCCAGAACCCGAGAGCCACGGGGAACGAGGCTTTTTTTTCAGAAAACGACCAACTGTGCCCGTCCAGACAGAAAACGATATGAGCAAAGCCTGTCACAGGGCGGTGGCATTTAAACACGCTCACACAAATAAAATGGTGGTTAGGGTCTGGTCGCCAGCTAGCATAACAGACCCCCCCCACCACACCCCCTTTCACTTTCTCTCTTTCCGTCTCATGCTTCATTATCAACACTTATACTCTGGATGAACCGGTGAGGCAGAAGGGAAGGTTAGGGTTGAATGAGGTGGCATGGGGAGACAAGTCATTTGTCCTGGTTGACAGTGCTGGGAGGAAGAACCGACGAGAGCGGTAGGGGAAAAAAAAGGGGGGGGGGCGCGGGGGGTGTTTCTCTCTCACCCCCCCCCTTCCTGTCCCCCCGTGGAAGGTGGTTTATGTAAGCCTTGTGAACCGACGTACTGAAGCGGAAAGGACAGCGTTTGGGGCCGTCCCCATGCTGGCCTTTGAGGGGGCTTCAGATACACACACGCACGCACGCACGCGCACACACTGGGAGCTCTGTGTAGAAACACACTGAAGCTTTGGTAACAGAAGATGCTTTGATTTATTTTTGAAAGCGCTCGCTTTTCATGTGTGTGTGCGTGCGCGTGCTGTACTTTTTTCTCTTTGGGATTTTTTTTTTTTTGGTACTATTAGAGCCGGACGAGAAACGTTTTCTTTTTTCCCACAACCCCTCAGCCTTTTCTCATGTGTCTTCCATGTTTTGTGGTGGTGGTTTTTTTTTTTTTCTTCCTTCCTCTTCATCTTTTTTAGGCAGCTTCACTTTTGCTGTGTTAGCATTATGCACGCATAAGTTAGCTCTTAATCACATCCAACCAGAGGATCGCACGCTCACTGTTTATTGGCTGACGACAGAAATGTGTGTGGTTGTTCGGGTTCCGGCCTGGGATGTGTCCTCACCCGTCTGCCAGCTGCATCGACAGGTCTCAGCAAATGCATCAATTTGGCCCCAGTTCAAACCTGGTGTGTAACATGGCATGTCACTCATAAAGCACTAGGCCAGATCCACTGTCCATTAGGGCTGAAAATCCTTTGTAAAAGCAAAGGGATGAGGACAGAAGACAGGATAGAATGCAGTAAAACAATTAAAAACTAAAAGCTGTTTGCATTCAGACAGGTTGTGTGTGTGTGTGTGTGTGTGTGTGTGTGTGTGTGTGTGTGTGTGTGTGTGTGTGTGTATGTGTGTGTGTGTGTGTGTGTGTGTGTGTGTGTGTGTGTGTTGGGGGGGGGCACCAAACCTAGCATGCCGTAGCAGGCGCGTAGTAAACATTTACCCCTGGTACTTAACGTTGTTTTGACTGAACAGGCTCTTTTGTCATTTTCATATTAGTTCTGAGAGATGGGTAATTCTCTCTGTGTTTTTTTTGTTTTTTTTTTGTCCTGATGTATAACAGTGTGTCACTCTTACCGGTGTGTGTTATCATGGAACCAAATTCTGCCCTTAGACGCGCAGTACGTTCTCCATAAAGCTGGGAAGAACGAAAGTTTAGCAAAGTTCAGTTCACCTCTTAAACTGTGAGTCACGCTTTGTCTCATTTATTGCCATTGATTCCCTTGGTTTCACACGTAGCTGTATGAGTATCTGACGGCCCATTTCAGATAACTCTCTTCCTTTTTACGTTCATGTTGACACTACCCCTTCTTTATATTAAAAAAAGAAGAAGCACACCCGTGGATACAGACTCTTGTGAAAGGAAAAGCAGGAAACAGAAAATAACACGTCCATACCTCCTGAGAATTCCGTCTTTTGGGGCGTCATAATTATGGTTCCCTCACATTTATAGTATGGCGTGCTTGTATGAACGTGCCTAGAACTGCGAGAATGCACTTTTTTTTTTTTTTACAAGTTCCTGTCTCCACCGTACCGCATGGGAGAGAAAAAAACCTCACGCTTTTTATACCGTTAGTTCCGTCTGCCTCGTTACGGACAGAGATCCATGTAGTAATAAAAAATTACGAGCTACATGTTTCCCCATAGAGATCCATAAACAGTAGCGACGTGTTAACGCTCTTTAAAAACCTATGCCACGTTAGGATTCGGAATGGTTACAGCGCATTCATAAATAGAACACGCATACCGCAAACAGCATGCCAAACGCTCCGAAACTTTCCCGTCTCCCTTCCTATCTTTCCTATCCTCTCTTCCCAGCAGAGCGAAATGGATTATTCTGTGTCCCGCTCAGTGATTTGGTGGCAATGGTTTGTTACCCCCCACCCTCGCTGCCCCGGGGGTTTAACCGGGGTATTCGCGCCTCTTGATAAGGGCGTGAATGATGTGTTAAGAGTAGTGCTAATGCTCAGTGGATAAGCCCTCAATCACTTTACACTCGTTTGACGCGATGACAATGACACTATGAGGTTGAACTAGTTTCGACCAGATCAGAAAAGGAACAGAATCAGAGTTATGTCACTTGAGTCTCTGGGTGTTTCCTAAAGCATTAGATGACAATGCTGCCAACCAGAGAGAGAGAGAGAGAGAGAGAGTATTTATAAACAAACAATGTTAACATTCTGTTTTGCCTTTTTTTTTTTTTTGTATTGATATTGTTATTTGTGCTTGCCAACTTTGCAAGTCCCAGCCATCAAATAGAGAATCTTAGCATGGGGCTTAGCAGCTTAAACACGATGGGTTTGAAAAAGCAGAAAATGGGGTCTGAAGTCCAATCCTCTGATAATTGCGTGCTGGCCGAGGGATTTAGCTGCTAATGCTCTGGGAAAAAAATAACAGAAGGAGGAAAAAGCTGAGTAGGCTGACACATCACACAGACACACACACAGACACACACACATACACACACACACACACACACAGACCCATGTGTGTCTTCCTCACAGAATAACTGTACTGAAGTCTGTTCCTTGGTGTCCCACTAGGGTCAGATTGCCATCTTTGACCCTCCGGCTTAAGATGTAGTTCTTCTCTTTTTTTCTCTTCTTTTTCTCCTCGTTTTTTTTTTCTTTAAAACAATATACTTCATTTGACTAGACACATCAATCCGAGCATATTTTGTTCTTACACCTGTTTTTAGACTTTTTATTTTAGAAACAGTAAAAAAGGCTTCTTTTGACTCTTAGTTTGCGTTCACTTCTAACTGAGGTGGATTGCCATATCACATTTAAAAATACAGAGTTCACTGATGAGGGGATACAAAAGAAAAACAAACAAAAAAAATGTTGTAGCTTTTTCTCCCCTTTTTTGCTTGTAAATGCTAAACTAAGCAAATCAGCCAGCTGCTGTCTCCAGTAGATTTCCATGAACACTCTCACCAAAATCAGCTCATATGAGCGCTATGGGCGCCCCCTAGTGATTTCTTACATTAAAACTCTGTCTCCTTTTCTGACATACAGCCCAGCAACCATAAATACTGCCATTCAACGCAAAACAATCTCTCTTTTTTTCACTGTTTTCTCCAGAGTTTAGATACTGTGCAGTGTTGTTCCTCCACACAGAATCTTAAGGTTTTTTTGTCTTCCACACTCCTAACTTTTTTCCACAACCAATCACGTTGTTTGTTTGTTTTGGAGAAGCTGAACGGTGATTAGAGAACAGTACAACAGTACATTCTGGCTTTAGGGAGTGGACTATAGAAAGTGCCGACACTGCCCCCCCCCCCCCCCCACCCATCCTCTCCCCTCATTGAGGGGTCAGTATGGATCAGACAGGCCCCAGGGCCACTACAGTCTGCTTTCATCTCCCACTGTGAGACTTCCTTACAGCAGCCAGACAACACCCTGTCCACGACCCCTCTTACATAACCGTCTGAACAGGAGAATAACATCAAGATGCCTTCATTCTTCTGGTTTTGGCCAGCCTGGCACCCAGCCTGGATAGAAAAATACCTCATTTAACACTGAGATTTTTTGACTTAAAGCGACTTTTACGCTTAACACTCTAGTGGTTAATGAGGAACTGAAATGACTGCTTTTTTTTTGTATAGAGCAGTATTCATGCTGTGCTGTATTGGAACTACAGTGAATAAGATTGCTTTGGGTGAAAATTCCACTTTTTAAAGCACGGATTGGTTTTATACGAGGGCGGTCAATGTACATTGTCAATTTCTCTTATAGGTGACCAGCAAGGGAAAGACTTCGACCACCACTTGGGCAATCATTTTCAAAGGTAAAACCTTTAAATTCAGAATTGTTATAGGAGATGCTGTTGTGGGATTAATATTTGAGGACTGTTGTAGAGTAAAGTCGTAAATAACATCATAACATTATGATTTTGGCTGATAGGAGACGAGCTTTCAGATACAACTCTGATAATTCGGACAGGAGGGAGGAGGCAGACGAAGATTCAGAGGACAAGATAAATGGCGGCACCGTCCCTCCCTTCCTGACCAAAACCAGCAGCTCGGAGTGGAACAGCTCTGACGATCTCTCAGGACCTTTCTCCGAGCAGGAAAACCATTATTACAACGTCGCCCCACCACTGCCCCCAAAACACTACACACTGAGATCCAATGACAGGTGGCACCATACCCAGGAACCTTCTCAAACCAGCCCTCGACTCCTGCCCCGAAACAGCTCCTCTCTACCCCGGACGAGCCTCCAAAAATGGATGGAAACCTCTCCTGAGTCTAACATGCTCTCCTCGGACAGCAGCTCCAAATCAGGCTCCTCAGACCACGAGAGGACTGACCAATCTGCTAGTGAGAGTGAGGAGAAGCACACAAGTTCCAGACCTCGGGGCGAATCACCTGGAACGGGCGACCGGGTTCTGCCCACCACTTACTTTTCCGTCGACAACTGCATGACGGACACCTACAGGACCAAATACCACAAACGACCTGCCTTGTACATGATGCCAGGTTCTAAAAGCGGGGATCACACATCATCAGGAGAGAGTGACCATGGGGACGGGATATTTCCTGCACCAATGGACTCACCATCCCCAGAACCGTCAAATGCCAAACCTGAGACAGGTACATTAGGGCTGATATTGTAAACCAAATAGTTTCTGAGCTAGCACAGCTCCACACCACAAATATCATCTTTTCTCACGGCTTGGAATGGGAGACAGATGTTTCATTTCTGTCTCGAATGTTTCCTAATCGAGCAGTTTGTTTTTACAAAATGTTTACTTTTGGAATGCTGTTCCTTTTGATATGAGGCTATTTGCTAACTGTTTTTTCAGGATATACTACCGCTAAGGCCCCAGCAAAATGGTATCCTATCTCAGTGAAAGGACTGGACGAACATGGTTTCCTATGATGGCTTATACTGAATGGTCACAAACATGACGGTATTGCTTAATGCTGTTCTGAAATACTGTACACCTTGCTTTCATTATATACTAATAATAACGAAATACACTTCCCTTATCCTGCATCATCATCTCTGTTTAATCAAATCACCTATTTATTCATCATGCAGCTGATTGAAAGAGTGATAAAATACTAAAGTCAGTCAGTAATACATGCTGAGGCAAGCATTTAACCACATGTCCTCTACTACCTGGAATGTTTCTAGAAAATGTATTATTTTCAAGCTCTTATCTCAGTTAAAATGTTATTTTTTCCAGTGCAGACTGAATACAAAATTCAGACTCGGATCTGTACGCCAAAGAGATTGGAGCCCCGGCCTTGTGGTTCTTAACAGGAGACGGCATAAAGACCATTGTTTTTCCCTCGGTACTGTTGGACTGCAGAGCATCAGTCTGAGGAGAATGTTCATGGCAGTATGATGTTTTGTATGTTTGCACATTCGGAGTCTTGCCCAGGATAATCTTCTGGAGGTCACCCTCAGTCTGGAATCCTGCACGTTGTGAAGTCATTTATGATAGAACAAACTTCCACCAAGCAGGAAAATGAAGATCTGGAAAATGAAAAAAAAAAAAAAAAAAGTGTTCCGTTTTTTTCGAGAGAGTCACTTTCCATTTAGATTCACTCCCTGGTTACATGACCATTTTGTTCATTATTTAAACTCACAGGTTCCTGCTAAGAGGCTTTTGTTTTTCTTCTGGGCACTATTTGCTGGAGTTGTCTTGAATGGCCTAAGATTGCTTATTGTGATTGTATTTGAATGAGGAAGAGCTGCTAAACATGGTGAAATTGTATAGAGATATTTCTGAGCTGAGCTGCCTTGTTTTCCTGAAACCCTGCATGAGTTTCCACTTAATCATGCGTTTAGATCTGTCTTACTTGTTTACTCACTTAGTTCAGAATGTTTATCTCATTTTAAGTGTTTCCTGTCATTTAACAACTTGAGCTCAGATTCAGAACTTAACAAATTTATTACCGTTATGCACAGTCAAGTTTGACAACAGTGTCTTAAATTGGACTAAAGAGGGGTGATGTCTGAATGTATTTGAACAAGTGGTACCTTCTCAGTTAACCCAGTAACTTATTGGTTATGTTGTTTTGATTTAAATGGATATATTTTTTTTTTGTCCCGAAGTAATCACAGAGTTTCTGTATATTTGTCGCGTATTTTGTACATTGCTTGGCAGACATCACTGAGAAGTGCCTTATTTTGTATGTCTGGGTTACTGAAAATAGGCGTTTTTATTTGTAAAATGAGAACTTTTTAGATGCTTTTGTATAACATTCAATTTTGTTTTTATTGATTAACAAGTGTTTAATAAACTGTTTTATTTAATCAGACCAGTGTTACTTTGTAATAGTGGAGGAAACAATTACACAGGGTGGATTTCATTTGAATTATTTCTCCCAGAAAAATATATCAGGCCTCTGGTTATTATATGTTGCTAGCCCTAAAATACTAGCACAGCTATTGACATATTTTACATATAAACTGCCTTAAAATGCTCTCACTCACTGTCTCTCCCATTTATTGTGCATGTTCTCTGAGATTCTTGAAGCTAAGTTTCAGGACTGTTAAAAGAAATAAAGAATTCAAGTTAGGATGTAAAATAGTATAATTTTTCCAGTGAAACAGAATGAAGACAAAACATAATTTTGCATTGTACTTTACAGAAGTGGCGGATATTGAATATATACACATTATTTCATTAATGAACTAAAATGGATTAACTGCAGTTTCGTATAAAATACATAAATTAGATTGTACACCACTTGACATATTGAATATTACTTTTAACAGACCGGTGTGCATAGAACATTATTACGTAAATGACAATTTAAAATTCATCAGAGGTAACCGCCAGTCAAGAAGGTCCAGCAAATTAGAACTACAGTTTTGTTGTTCTTATGACTCAACAAATCTTATTGCTAGCACCTTGTCAATAAAAGCTCATAGTAAAGACTTACGCTAACCCTTTACATGTCTGGAAGAAAAAACACCATATAATACACAATAAATGAATAAAATGTGTTACAGACATCATATTCCCATTTACATATGGCTCCTGAAGTGAAGTCTTCTATTTATTCTGCCAGACAGTGTTCCTACCACACAGGCTGCTCTATGGACCAGAGAATATCATTGAAATTTCATTCATTAGATATGACCACATGTGTCCTCTACAGTACTTTCTAGAACCGTAGGACCTCTACTTGTTGAAACTAAATGTTCCTTAAACGTTGAGGGGAGGAAAAGCAACAATTCATCCCAACTACCAGCTCATTGATCCCACACGTACTAGAGCTGTAATGCCCCAGACATTGGTCCCGAGGTGACTGAAATAAATATACCATTAGCATGCTGATAATATAACGAGGTACTATGTGTTGCACTTACAGTTAGCACATAAAACAGACCTTTGGCTGAGATCACATGGCTAACCTTAATGAGGAGGCCTGACTGGACTTCTGTGAGATCAGACGGAAATGATCATTTCATTGACTTGTCACAGCAGGCAGCCTGTACTGACTTATTGCTTTTGTCTGATTGTGTTAACACTCAAATTCAATCTCTGCTTTGTGGCACTAGTATAATGCAGAGATGTGTAACTTTGTAAGACTAAAAGGCATTTCTTTGCCGCCTTTTGATACAAGCTGTGACAGTTATTGACTAATCGCGGTATTAATGCCACAGAAATAATAACAGAATTCCACAACGTTTATGACATTTAACTGATGGCCAGTGAAAACTGATCCCTCTTGGAAATCTTCACAAACTGATACACAAGCACTCAGAGGATATGGAAGCTGTCTTTGTCTCTCAGTCTCGGAGGAAGTCTGTGGCGTTATGAATGGCGACTCTTGACACGTCTCTTCAAAGTTCATGTTTTTTTGTAACAAACGTAATGATGTCCTTTGCCCTTTTTACAGTCTCTGATTTGCCACTTTGTCTTCTTCCAGACGAGCACGCACTTTTTCATCCCCTTCTTCCGCGTGCGCGGTGGACTGCGTCTCCAGTTAGTGTACGTGACGGGTTCCCCGCCCACCCACTCCCAGCGGCCTTTGCTCTCACGATCATTCAAACCTGGCGAAAGGGAATATGTGGTAATAAGATTTAGAGAGGGAAATACACAGCAATTGTATCTGTCCTCATTAGAACTGAATACAGGAAATGTTTTTTTTTTTTCTTTTTATGTTTCCTTCTTAACTGTCAGCAAAACAGTAATAAGGCAGCTGTCCAAAGGGAGTTGAAATATATAGTGGAGATTTTACCAATCCAGAAAGGTTTTCTTCCACTGAAGTCCCAAAGCCAGTCCATGTCCCCTTTGGACAAAACACTGACGAGATTCCCATTGAAGCTTATCAAAGTGAAAAAATAAAAATGGAATTAGATATTGCTTCATTGTTGTCACAGTACAGAAAGTGGCAGATTTCAGGCTGTTCTTCAAAAACCAGACTGCTCACTGGATGATAGTGAGCACTTTTAAGTACTCAAAACATATTTATATTTATTTGTCACATAATTTGCTACAGTACTGTACACATGATTAAAACTCAGCAGTGTTGTTTTATCTGTGCAGTGCAATCCTCTACATTACCTCTCTCTGCACACCCTGGCTGCAATGCTCCATGTGACTTTCTTCTCTGCACTCAGTAAATAACAGTTACCCCCACGATAAGTCCAACCCCCTGGGCATCTCTGAGCATTTACTGCCTGCATTGAAAAAAGAAAAAAAAAAAAGAGAAATAAAGTAACATTCTTTTGTGATTGTGGCTGAGACTGATAAGATAGAGCGAGAGTTTAAAAATGAGAGAGAGAGAGAGAGAGAGAGCGAGAGAGAGAGAAATCTCTTTTCTTTCTGGGGGATCAGAAGAGATGTGTTCGGACCTCCTCGCTGGGGGCCCAGGGGGCCCAGGGTTTCCAGGAGACGCCGTTACAGCGTGAGAGCTGGCCTGTGCTCTCGTTGAAGTGGAGGAAACCATTCAGCTCCGGGGTGCAGGGTTTGGAGACAGGTCTGATGGATTGGCCCTGTGGATAAATACACACACTGGACATCAGTGGGAAAACTCCTGCATGCAAATTCACATGTCTTCACCAAGTTCTCAGGCATGTTGTAACTGATGCACAGGTATTTGTATTTGTATGCTTTAATCTGGTCACATCAAGAATATCAAGTATTACTATCTCTCCCAAAACAAACTTTGAAGTCATATACCTTTTAGTAATAATTTCCCTTTTATTTTATGCAACATGAAACTTTCAAAGACTTTTCAATTTTCTGCATTCCTGTAACAAATAGTGTAACAATGTAATAAATAATTCTTGATAAACCTACTGACATGATCCTGGTGTCTAATTACTCTTTGCAGGCTTTACCTGTGTTGCTGGGTCTCGTTGTGTTTTTGTGGATTGTCCTGTTGGCAAACGTTCCAGTTTTGCTGAAGAAGACCGCTGCTGCCCCCTGCTGGTGACCTGCACTTTAGCTTTTCTGCCTACCCTGGATGACGCGGAGTCATCCTCGACGGCCATAGACATGATGCCATTATACTGTACAAACCAGAAAAAAAAGAAAACAAATAATATTGATCATATCACATATTACAGAACTTCATAAAATATCTATTGCGTGATATTATGAGTTATAGGTATAAAGCGGTGAGGTGTGGAGATTCAACCTACGGTATACACGGTTTCAGATCCACTACGAACAACTGAAGAGGGTTTAATCTGTAAACAAATATAACTTATAATGAGGAAATGGTCATTTAGTAATATTACATTAAAACTAGTTAAATAAAGGTTTCAGCCAACCAGAAATGCAGTGTAATACAATAAAACACTGTCATGTAGTACTAGTCAATAGGTACAAACTCACATTTTTCCCATTGCCAGTGACTGTCAGTCTCTTTTTGGAGGCTGAGGGAATCACCACAGGCATCCCATCCCCTCTGGTGAGACCAGTGCCATCAAACTGGGCCAGCGGTAACATTTCCACCTGGATGGCTCCATGTTTCGGGTAGGGCCCTGGCTGCACTGGTTTGCCCCCCAAACTACCCCCTTCAGAGGCCTGACTTTCACCACACTTCCCTGTGTAAGACCATGGGTAATTGGATTAGAGTGTTTTCCCTACATTCCTCTCACATCCTTTGGGACTGTCTTATGGTTCAAGTCAAAAGTCTGTACAGTGGGGTGTACAATAAAAGTACAATAAATACTGTTTCTTCCCGTTTGTTTTTGAGCATAATCTAATTTTAGTTTGGCAGAAGCTTAACATTTCATCAACCCAGCATTAATAAAGCACAAATCCCTTTCTTTCAGATAATTTTATGTTCTCTTCATGGAGTTGTTGAGTCTTCTAAACAGTTCTACTCAAAGCTGTCTGTACCCAAAGTTGACCATAACAGTTTTGGGCCATCATCTCAAAACAGTACAGTTTCCTGTCAGTGTTTTTGCTCATGAAAATTCTTTTACCTCATTTTCAAGTGAAAGAAACAGACCTGTTTGGGAATCTACTATTCTAACGATGGCTTTGGTGTTGCCCCGTAACACTGCGCTTTCTGGGGAGACCAGAGTGACCTCAAACTTCTCCTCAGCCTCCTCCAAAGAATCAGGGACAATATCCACCTTCCAACTTCTTCTGGCCGCTCCTGAAAGAGGAAAGTGAAGACATGCTGGGTATTTTTTTTCCACAAAGATCAAACTGGGCCCCATATCAGCATACAGAGTAACATCTATTAACAGGTGTAACATAAAACTGATTTACTGTACCAGGGTCAAACTGGATTAAAGTGGACGTCCCAGGAATGAAGTCTTTTCCAGCTGAAGCTGTTATCTCATTCACCTTGAAGTTTTAAAGAGAGCACGATTCTTAGTGAGCACAACCAGACACTGTTCACACAATCCCCTGACTAGGTCAACCTTTTTAAACAGTAGGTACAGGAAAAAAACAAGTCAAGTACAGTTACGGCTGGGTTATTTTTCTGTGTTTCTTGTTTCCTTTTCTCACATACAGAAATGACATAAAATGAATGATACACAAAAATGAAGTTTTGTTTATTCACTAGACAGTCAACCAGAGAGAGTCAGATACATAACATTGTCTCTAAGATGCTATAACCCATCTGAGAAACCATGAGGCTAATTGCCTCGCTCAAGTGTTCAGCAAACAGCCCTGAGTGGAGAACCTAGTCACTCCTGGACACAGTTAGTTTTTCCACTATACTTGGGAATAAAACCCAGTATCCTGGGCTGCCTCACTTCCCTTTAAAATACTTTAATATCACCTGTAATTCACAGAGACAGATATATTACCCTCACCTTGACAGTGACATATGATGACTCTTGCAGGTAGCCCTTTCTCAGTATGGTTAGTGAGAGAACCCCCTGACTTTCACACACACTGTGTTCAGTCTTTTCCAGCTCAACACCGGCCCAGCTGAACTCCAGCCTGCAGAGAGAGGTACATGGAGTTTGTAATGGTTTTTAATAATAGTCTTCTTGGTTCAGTCTTCTGTCAAATTGAATCCCCCTCAAACCCCCTACAGTCCCATCTCATAAGGCAATGAACAAAACACGTTTTTGTTTGTATAGTTCTTCTCTCTTCTTCTTTAATGTAAATGAATCCAGACAAAGTTATATGCATTCAAAGCTAGAGGTTACACTGCTTCCACATTTTAAAAATCTTTAAATTATGTGGTCTTTGTGTTTTCCTCTTTTTTTTTCTTTTTCCTACTGTATATTTTCAGTAGTTTAAACAAGGGGTGCTTAAACAGTACTTACTTGTGGGAGGGTCCAGTGTTGCCAAGCAGATCCGAGACTGCAAACTCCAGGCTGTCACTCAAAGTCTCTGGGGCGGGGTTAATAATGTAAAGAATATTTCTTCTGCTAAGGTCCCTCTGAGAGAAACGCTGATGCACAAATGCACCTGCAGAGTATCACAGATGGGCAGGTTTTTTAGATTTGAAGTCCATCTCTGTTAATATTAGGTAACGCTCAATCTTGTGTTATTCTGCAGGAACTTCAAAGCTTTCCTTCAACAGTAATTGACTTTGACTCAATAAAGATCAAATAAGGTCAAACGAATGGACCTGTGATATTATCAGGCTTAGGGCTGTGAATGAATACAATGCTTGAGCTTTGTTATCATTGTTCATCAGGTGTCCAGCCCAACAGAAAATCAAATAAACAATAAATTTACAGAGATGAAAGGAGAGCAAGTCAGTGGAAAAAATCTACAAGCTTCAAACATCTGATGAATCACAGACACAGCGGATAACACAATTCAATTTCTGTTCAGTTACACTTACACAGTACCACCAAATCTTGAGTGATGACTTTTGCAGAGTGGATGAAACAGAAGAGAATGTTATCTCTGTTATCTCTAGTCCAAGCTCTCTCTCACCTGAGGTGGCATTTTCCAGGTAGCCAAAGTAGGGTGCTCTGAGAATGTGGAAGATGAGCTCATCGGTGACAGAGTGGGCGTCTTGAGCCTTCAGCTCTCTGGACGAAATGAAGATCCCGTAACGTCCATCCTTAAGGAGCTCCGCTTTCCACAACGTTTGCAGAGTCACTACCTGAGGAGCTGAGGTGTCCAGCAATTCAATCTGAAACATACACAAACACACACACATGCATAAACAGAACTGGGAGTCTATTTTGAACATTTAACTCCACCATCTTACATAAAACAACAACAACAACAACAAAAATTCAACGTAATACAAAATGTCTCCATTCAAAAGAGTTCACGCATCCCACAACTTACCTGCAGAGTGAAAAACATTGGCTCTGTCTGCATTTGCCCCTCCATCAGAAAGCCTCTCTCAGTAGTGTCCACAGCAGTAAACATGAAGCGATCGATTTGTGACCCCCCACCAGAATGTCGGTAAGCGACGTCCAGGTCCTGCAAGTGCTGTTGGGTGAAGTTGCTACCAGCAACCAGTGGCACCCCCTTTAACAATAACTGGCCGTACTGGGGAGGTTTGAACACCCTAAAGAAAAGGGCATTGGCAGGGGTGTCAGGGTCAGACAGGCACAAGACATTAGGGGTGAGAGACATGGTGGAACCCTGGGGTACTTGAAGGCCAGTGTTCCGCACTAACGTCGGTAAAACTCTGTCTGTCATCTCGATGATGATCTCCAAACTGCCATTGCGGGTTGATTTACCATTGCTGATGACAAATCTGTAATTCAATTCAAAGAGACAAATGTTTCAATGTCAGTAGTCCCCTGCAGCTGTACTCACATTATGAGGACGTGAGGTATTATGAGTCTTGCAAAATATGCCTACGCTTTGGTGGATGGCCAAGTTTATGACTAGCCTGTACCTGGAAAAAGCCCAAAGACAAGAAACCTGCAAAATGTGATCTTAAAAACAGCTTGTTTACAAAGTGTTAGAGCTTGTTTAAATTCCCAGCAGGCAATTTTCCCCTGGCAAAAAATGTTAAAAAAAAAATTTGTGAAGAAGTAATACTAAAAAAAAAAAAACTTCACAAAGTATAACTGGTACTTTTTCACAGGCAGTTTCCATACCTGTTTTTCATGGGAAGGTTCTATACTTATTTTTCATGGGAAGGTTCTATACTTATTTGTCATGGGAGGGTTCTCTACTTATTTTTTCATGGGAGGGTTCTATACTTATTCGTCATGGGAAGGTTCTATACTTATTTGTCATGGGAGGGTTCTCTACTTATTTTTTCATGGGAGGGTTCTATACTTATTCGTCATGGGAAGGTTCTATACTTATTTGTCATGGGAGGGTTCTCTACTTATTTTTCATGGGAGGGTTCTATACTCATTACATATTGTAAGCTCTCTTCTACTCAACATGAATGCACTTCTTGTAAGCTAAATAAATCCCTGGTAAATGAATACAATTGTAACTGCCGTTGTCAGAGGAGTGATCTTAGCTATTTGAGGCATGTATGGATTAAACTGACAGAGTGCTAAATTTGACCCTACCAAAGGTGTCCTTACCTCAGTGTCTCTTTGGGAGAGGTTGCTCTGTTGTCATGGACGTAACACACTAGGTTCGCTGCCACGTCCATTTGGCTGAAAGAGTCTATGGCCACGCCGGTGTGTGTGACGTACTCTATGTGGCCGTGTGCTGGAGGCATCGTGATGATGTAAAGGAGCTCCTCTGGCTTGTCAGTACCATCCACAGCAAGAAGGACATCAGTGGTCAACACAACACGCTCCCCACGGCTAGCTCTCACAGGCTTCACAAACAAAGCAATGTCTCCTACTCAACAACAGAAAGAGAAGGCTTCATGTTTTTTTGTTTTTTTTAGAGAGTATTAATGCATATCAGTGCTATATTTGATTTGGTGTGACCTAGACTTAGTGTTGAATTAAAATGAATAATACAAAAATGAAAAGTAATATTTCATTTATTTGCTATTCCTGCTTAAGAGTTGTGCCTGATTTGGTAAAACTGTGTAGGATGTTAGATGATGTGCATTTTTGTGATAACAGTACACACAAACTCACACACAAACCTTTCTCAAGGTCTTTGAGGGAGATGTGAAAGTGTTGAGCCGGAGATTGGTTCTTCCCGTCCAGCAGATGAAAGACAAAGAAGTCCTGTGTGTGCGCTCCTGGCCTGGTCGTGTGAAGATATCGTAGCAGGTTCATGTCCACTGCCTCCTGGGAACAGTTCATCCCAGCAGACACAGGAAACCAGTCTAGGCCTACCTGAGAAAGCACCAGTCGAAACCACAGCTTAAGAGTACTCATAAAGAGAAATCATGGCTCGATTCTCGACCTAACCATCAAAATCCATCTTTGTTTAAGAAGAACAACAGACACAGCAACTCAGGTATTCTTCACACTTATGTTGCCAAGCACTTTGTGAATGTTGTTTGAAAGCTCACACCTGATTTTCTTTTATTTGACAAAACCTGAATTCTGAATATTTATCAATACGTCATGTGAAAGGTGTGTAACTAAGTAACTATGTAAACTATGTCAAGCAGACATTTTTGGCCAATGTTCTCTCAATCTCTGAAGAACTGACCTTAATCTGGAGCAGTCCATGACTTGGAACACTCTCAAAGACATAGATAACGTCACTTGCAGGTGTGTCATTGTCGTAGGCACTGAGGACAGCGCTAGAGATCACTCTTGTTTCTCCAGCCTCCACTTCAATCCCAGTGTTCCTACAACACAGTGCACATAAGAACCCTTTCCCCTTACTCCTTACACCAACGTGGATTTTACCAATATTGTCGTGTCATGAAGAATTAAGCAAGTCGTGTGCTGAAATACCTGATGATGCACGGCTCTTCGTCATTAACAGGAATCACTTTGACTTGGACTTGTCTCTGAAGCTGATGCTTGCCATCAGTCAGTAAGAGGGTGAAGCTGTCCTGGGTACTCTCCGAGTCATCATGCATGTACATCAGAGTCATACCTGCTGAGCAAATCACAGTGTGACTCAAGAGATTCACTACAGAAGGTATAACACCTAACTCTCTAATCTTAATGAACTCCTCTATGGCATCACATTTATAGTGCACAAAAATGAACTATATAGTGGCTGGATAAATGAGGAATTAATTAAAAACTTACTATAAGCTGTGCTGAAGTGAATAACATGGTAACAGCAAATCTTACAATTAGAAATCGCTTTACTTTTTTTGGGGATACCTACTGAGAATGTTTTGTTATCAATAGCATTCAGTTTCGCTTTTGTTCTTGAAGATGAACATATATAGTATTTAGCTTCATGTTGATGTGCAGACAAAGCTATGGATTATAAAAATGACTACATATAAACTATATAAAAGGTTTGATAGCATAGCAGACTCTGTACCATTCCTGAGGTCATCCATAGTAAAGTCCTGCACTGCAACGTCTGTCCCTCGCTTCTGATTGTGCCTCTTGTATTGTGATACATCGTTGCCATGGAGACTCCCCATGATGGCGCCATGCTGAGGCTTCTGGATCACGGTGAACATCAAACGATCTTTGGGAATGTCTAAGTCTACAGCATCAATGACTGAGGGACCCAGTTCTTTCACGTCTCCCTCTCGGACCTGAAGAAAAAAAGGTTCAAACTCATCTGAGAGTTGGCAGCCCTAACATTTAAATGCTTTGTCCACATCCTGACAAAGCATTTCATCTTTTGCAATGTTTGGATAAATGCTTCAAATATTTATAAGATTACACTAATTACTGATGAGAAATGTAAACTTTTTAATGGGCTTTTCTGCGGGTCATTTTTTGACATTATTTTAAGACTCACTGTAAAATTCCTGGCAAGGAAATCAGGAGCTTCATCATTGGTCGGATTGATGATGATATAGAAGGGAATTTCAGGAGACTGATGCTTCCCGTCTGACACACACAGCATGAACTGATCTGTGGTAGGTTCTAACCTCTGATGACGTGACTGCACGTAATTAACGTGTCCATTTAACACATCCCTATAGGAGAAAGAGGCTGAGAGACAGACCAATTGAAAACCAATAACATAAAGTGACATGCACACATTTTTTGCTTTCACTTTCAGTTTACAGCCACAGTTCAAGACTTGATGGGTTTATCAAGCATCTACTTCTGTCTGCAATCAAGCTACCTGCAATCTCAACCCTCATCATTTCTGTAGACGCTTAGCTTGGTTTTATACCACAGTAGAAGCAATGTTTTGGTGAGGAACAAAATGCAAGAAATACATGGTAAAAGTGCACTGACTATTAATTGTTTTCCTTGGATCCTTACAGTTTTGGGTGCATGCACTGAATGGTGTTGAATTATGGGAAAAGACTTGAAAAGATTCTTAACACTGACCAATGCTGATGCCCATGTTACTCTTCTCAAACCCAGGGCTGGGCAGGATGTTCTCAATGTACCCAAGCTGTGGTGGGGTCACCAGGACAAGGGTTAGATCCTCCATAGGGGTGTCCACATCTGAGACTCTGACATGGGTCACAGTGATGGCAGCTGTACCCCCTTCATCCACAGCAAACACCTCTCCTGTTACGGATAACGTGATGCGCAATGGATTCATAAAACAGTTGAAAACAGTTCTTAATATACTGTGTATAGCAGTAACAATTACATCAACAACTGTGCATTTTAAAATATAGATGAATGAAACATCATATAAAAAACCATTATATACGTTTAAATGCAAGGTCCATAGAGGGTCAGGGCAAGGCAGATAGAAAGAAGCCGCGGTTACCGATGGCAATAGAGGGTGGCTGACTGTCGACAGGATAAACTGTCACGTTGAGATCATAGACTGGTAGATTATCATGGAGACGTGGGGTGTTCCTATTGGGCCCCTTGTTGTAACAGCAAGAGGATATAGGCTCTGTTTCTCCATCAGATATCACAAATGTGATGGTGTCATACCGAGGGATCAGTCCAATCTCCTGTCCTTAGGGACGTAATATATAATAATGTGTTAAAGCATGCCTTTACAATCACATGTAGTAACATAATATCAATGTACAGGCAAGTTCCTTCTGCTGAGGGGTGGAACAGCTTAGACAGGATTTATTCATAGAAATGACTTCATAGTCCAGGAAAACACATAACATTAAAAGTCAAGAGTCAAGGGGTTTGTCTGTTCAGTAGCTGGATAAGCTGACCTTAAATCATGAAATACTGACTAAAATGCATTTGAACTGGTCAAAACTTTCATGTCTGTAATGACAGAAACATTACCTGTGTGTTTGTAAGTGATGATCCCAGCCATTATATCTGCTTGGGTGAATCGATCCACCACAACACCATTCCTTTGGACTACGCCATAGTACGGCTGCCGGGCAATCATGTAGGACAGTCTGCTATCATCGCTGTCCGCATCTGTGGCACAGATGTACTCGATAGTGATGACTACTTCCTGTCCCTCAGCACAGTCCAGCATAGGCTTTAACCCTGGCATCAAAACTGGTACCTCATCATTCACGAGAGTCACCTGATAACACATGCATTTAAGAGATATTACGAATCACTTCAATAGTAACTACGTAAGGCAAATTTTATAACCCTTTCAGATCTCCATTACCTTCACATGCAAAACAAAGTCAGCCTTATTAATTCCATCTGTGGCAATGAATTCAATGTCATCTTGCTCTGTTTCAGAGCTGTCATGATGATATCTGCAGAGAATAACATGATAAAACATGATCAAACATGATAGGATTACACATTTGTGAAAGACATACCTGAATAACATATATGAAGGTAATATGCTAACTAGATGGTTCTCTTCTACAAGATTCTCTTGTAGTTCTACCAGGAAAGAAAGTTCTGGAATATGTTGTTATATCTGACCGAACTTTTAGGCTTTTCAGGTCCCTCACGGTGAAAGTCTGGCCAGGATTCAAGGGAATGCTGTCCAGGTAGATCTCCCCATGCTGGGGCCTTCTCTTCAGCTCTACACACAAGGAACCCTCCAGAGAGTCACGGTCCGTCAGACGCAGGTGATCCAAGGTCACCCAGCACTCTCCACCTTCATCCACCATTAACTGGTTTACGTGTACCTGAAGGTATAAATTGTAGACGAACTTCACAAGGATGAAATCAACCTTAGCCTCTGCTGTATAATTCATATCTTAGTATATTCCAGTCTGAAGGAAAAAGTCCCTGAATATACTCCCCAGTTTTAAGTTGTAAGTTGGTGAACAAAGTGCTAACTACCAAATACCAATAGTCACTCTTGCAAGGTTCAGCGATACTTTTCTACATGTAGTTAAATATGTATTAAATTCATCAAATTTCACATAGAAATACTACTAATAATTAAACGCAGTGCATTTCAATGGTCTGAAACACTTCCAGGTAAATTCAAATAGCAGCTCACACAAGAGCAGATGCCCAGAGCTGGAGAGAGAAGCATCACAAGATACGTTGGTTTTCCAGAAGTCAGAATATCAGTCAAAAAAATATCAGTCAGAAAAAAAAACAAATTCGTTCATTAATATTCTGGTGCTGATAGGTTACCTCCGGGGCCAGGTTGTCCACAGGTAACACTGTGATGTTAAAACAGATCCCAGTGGCAGTACTTCCTTGTTGGTTGGTTACGGACAGCACAAATTGGATGTGCTGGGGATATGGTCCAATATCCAAAATTGGAGGCATATAGGCTACTTTCATGTAGTTGACTGCATGCTAGAAAAGTATCGACAAACAGATGCGTGTCTGAGTATCTCTTCCAAAGATCAACATAAATTGGAAAACAGTCATTCACAGTGAATTGCCTTAACCTGTGTGAAAAGTCTCAGCACTGGTGCGTCAGGGTCTTTGGTGAATTTTGGGATACTGTCCACCAAAAATAGTCTCCCTGCATCAGACCCTCTGTTAAAGCAAGAATGTGGCAACAATGCATATAAATTTAAACAGCATGCTGTATGTAATACTGACAAAAATATCATTAATAAAATCTGTAGATTGATCTCTTGTGTAATCTATGTATTGTATGAATCTCACAACTTCAATATTCAGTACATGACATAACCAAAAAGTCCAAGCTGCAGTATATGTTCCTACCCGTAGGTGGTGCTATAGAAAGGTGGAGTGGTCACAGTGTATGTCAGCTCACACTCAGGTGACTCCAGGTCGACAAAATGCAGCTGCTGCTTTGTCAAGTAGATCACATCTGTCTCCTTCACAACCAGATGTCGTGTTGTCCCTGGCACCTCCTTTGGAGGCTGATCTGGAACTGGGTGTATTTGAACCACAATAACCTACAGAGGTCAACAACAAAACAGTGTAATGGACAGAGATGTAACCTAAATGACATCATCCAGGATTCAAAGGGAACCAGAAAGGGTTCATTCAAATAAACAACTGACAATTTTCAGTTAACTCATACCTAAACATTTATGCTCTGCTTGAAAATCAAACTAAAAACATAGACCATTTGGTATGGGCCAGATATCACAGCTTAGAAGGTTTGGAATAGATTTGCAATGAAGCCATCATCTTACTTGAGGATCTGATAGATTAGGTGGGTCATGAAAATCAGACAAGACCACCTCAAAGGAGTCATCAAACACCTCATGCCCTAGATGCCTGTAATAGATGACTGAATGGAAGAGGTCCTTCTGAAGAAACCGAGTGACAGGGTAGCCTTAAAGAAAGAAAAAAGTCCATTGCAACTAATGCATGCAGATCAGGATAATATAGATAGACCACCATAACATTGAAGCACCTGGATGGTACAATTTCTGAAAGCATATATCTTGCCCCACCTGTAATCCCTGGGCCAGGCATCTTCATGATCTCCCCTGCCTGAGGTGGCCGAGTTATGTTGAACATGATGTAATCATCACTGGAGTCCATGTCTGAGGCTTGTAGTATGGAGCCTCTCAGGAGTGCGGTTTGACCTTCAGATAACTCTAGAACCATGTTGGTGATGAGGAATGGTGGACTGTCATCCTTGGGAAGTATGTTGATGGGAAATTTATGTCTGGTCTGGTGGAGACCATCTGTGATACGGAAGACCACAAAATCTTTGGTAGTATCACTGTCGTCGTGGTGATAACGCACCACACCATCCTTTATATCACTGACAGTGAACATGAAGCCTTTCCCTCCTGAAATGAAATAAACAGAGTGCATAAGCTCATTTCCTGATTTTATAGACACAACAAAATTGACATTGAGCTTATTTTCAATATATAGATAGAATATATTATGAATGGAATGGGAGTACCAGATGTTCATATAAGGCAACAAGAGTCAGACTAGTTATTATATCCCATTCATCCAGCCACAGTTGTTTTGCTGTTGTTATTGTTGTTGCTGTTGTTTTTTAACTATGTCAGTTTACTGATGAGCTTCTTGACTAAAGGGCAAATTCGATTTAGTCATTTACGTTATACCTCGGACAGTAAGTCTTCCATGCTGCAGGCCATCTACAGTGATGATGCGAACCACCTTCAGGTTATCATTGTCAACGATCTGTAAATTATCCCAGGTGACTGGACGAGACTGGCCTTCCAGAAGACTGAGACCTATGGAGACACAGATGTTTACTAATAAAACCTGTTTATGTAGTTTACATATAACAATGTGTAATTTTCCAAAATGTCATGATTTGGAAGTGAGACATGAACTCATACCCATGTTCCAAGATACTCTGGGAGCATTGGTGTCTGCTGTTCTGATGGACACGTGTATCATCACAGGTTGGCTCTTCTCAAAGTAGAAATCATGAACTTCAAATTCAATCTGTGGAGATATGCAGGTTCCAGAAAGAGTAGCCTATTTGTGCTTGAAGTTAATGCATTGCTGGATCATAACAAATGGATCAGTTAGCAAAATGTCATAACACATGTCCAGCATACTCCAAGACTTCATGAATAGATCTGTTGATATGAATTAATCAGATGTGAATGATACTAGTGAAAAAAGTTAGTGCGTTTTGGGGCAATATGGACGATCCACCAATGAGATTAAGACCAAGTGGTGTTCAAGTAGTATACCTCATAGTTCCTGCGTTGTGTATGGCTAGAGTTGGGAGGCTGGTAGCCAATCAGCATATCGTTGAGGTCCACCCAGGTGAAGGAAGAGATTGGTTTAGTATGGTCAGAAAGATGGGTGATAAAACCCTCACTTGGCGGCTTGGTGATGTTGAACACCAGCCTCTGCTTAGGGGTCTCGGCATCTTCTGCATCCAGAGTAGCGGTGGAGAGCGGCGTCAGAATGAACTGGTCCACCTCCAAGATGAACATCGACATAAAGGCAGGCTTCGGTGGCTGGTTATGCACAGCGCCTTTGATATGCACAGGAATCCAGGCTTGTTCTGACTACAACGAAATTTCATTGGATGAGTAAAACTAATTTGTACAGCAAAGTGAATGACAAATCAACAGAGCATGATAACCATCATTTATCACCATTCTGCATCAACCACCAGCACCATAGTTTACCTGGAAAATGCTCCTGCTGCGAGTATCTGTCAGGTCAAGTCTGATGGCGATATAGTCAACATCCGGAGAGGGGGGGTCAATATGCTGGTATCGAATGCCCATCATCAGAAAGTCATCACAGGGCACTTTGGTGGGTTTAACCAGCTTCAGTCCCTGCAAGCAGTCCTCACTTCTACACATGGCCCTTGCCTTGTTATCTACAAAGGATCAGCATAAAATAATCCCTTTTCTATTAATAACAAAGAGAGCGATTCATTAAAATGTCATTTAAAAAGGCTTTAAAAAGAGGATTAAACTGGATTATGCCCCACATACAATCAATGAAATTAATACAGTTTGTATAATTTTTGTAGGAAAAAAAACACATTTAAAGAACTTTTAAAGCATTACAGCTGAACTTACCTCTGAATTACTTTTTGATAACAGGTGCAGTGATTCTCAAGTTCACTGCATTACCCAAAGTTAATCAGTCATCTGTGTTATTATTAATTATTCACAATCAAAATGTTATCAGTTCTCAATCAAAGGATGCTTGAGCTGCAATCTGCAGAATATGTCTAGACATACTTTGTGGGACATTCCATACCTAGTTGCTGTCGAAGAGGGACAAAGCTCTCTGGTTCATCTCCTCTTGGCCCCTGTGGTGAATCTGGCTCCCCAGTGACCAGCTGACCATGTGTGGGTAGATGGGTTTCAAGCGTTGTTACCCGAATGGTACACTCAATGTTAGGCCGGTGCTCATAGTGGAAAGATACCACATTACCATCCAGCACATTGGAAAGGCCATAAAATTCTGGCACCTCTAGGGTCTTGGGTCCAAGTTTGATTACATTACAATCAGGTTCCATTATCTCAATATGCAGAGAAAACACCTCTGTGTAAGTTTCTGTCTCTGTGAATCTGAAAAGAAAAGAATCAGTAGTAAATAGATTGTGAAGCCAATACACCAGTTTCACTTTGTTTTGGATGTCCTAAACAAATGTGTATGAAACACTTATATAATCAGATGCTGTCAAACAAAACTTTACATGTGGGCCCTCTATAAAACGGTCGAAGAATGGTTGTTTGGCTTAGTGGGTTTAGAAATTGCATTACAAATCAAATCATACCTGTATAATCGAAGTTTAACGGTGTCTGCTTTTAAAATCGGACAGCCATTGTGAACGTATTTCACTTCATCAGCCAGATAATGGCAGTCAAAAACCTTTGATAAAAAGAAAATACAAATGATAAAATGCAACTAAATTAAAATATTATGGGCAGTAGTAACTAAAATTTTAATTAGAGTAACTAAATAATGACAGCATGGTACATATTTCTGACTCTGTCTGTTAGCCTTTGTTGTTGGAAAATGACAGAAATGCTCTTGTGCATCCAACAAAACATAGTAATGATGAGAAATGAAAGGACAGAGGATAAGTGTTTTTGTAACCACCACACCACTTAGAGTCTAACCCTACACTCTCAGAAGAAGCAAGAGGCCTTTCAACAACCACATGATGACAAGGAAAACACACAAAGGCAATTGTGGCTTTTTTGAGATGCTGACCCTATTTATTTGAACGTCACTGTACTTTGTATCTGAAGACCTCAGAAACAATGTAAAGTGTTTCAAGAAAGCAGCAAAGACTTCAAGTGCTCTTAGGAACACACACAAAAGAAAAAAAAAGAATTGAAGATTGCCCCACTAATTATGCCACACTTGTAATCCCTCTTCTGTAGCTAATTTGTTGGGAGAACTCAAAAACAACTGAGCATGCCATGTAAACAACACAAAAGAACCCGAGACCTAAGGAAAAAGGAACAAAAAAAACCAAACAAACAAAAAAAAGAAATTCCCTTAGTTGTGTAGGGTTTGCCTGCTGCATTCATTTGAGTGCAAGCAAATTTGTCCACCTCAGTGTCTTGGATAGACATATGAGACAGTGGATAACGTTTGTAATTTCAGCTAAAGTTCATATATTTGTCCATTTTAGAGAGCGTAATATTCTTCTGTGATATTTTAAGATAAGATAAGTTAACTCTTCTTCTAATTTGATTAAACAGCAATGAAACACGTCCACTATTATGTGAATGTACTGTGTCTTACACTACAATAGAGATGTTGTTCAATCAAACCACTTTTTGGTTGATATTGTCAACATACATTTTCCTGAGTCTCACGTATCAAAGGAGAAACGCATAGGGATCTCATTACTTGTTAGCATTCTGTCATCACTTTCTCATTTATCCTAAAAAATCCCTGGACTTTCTGTGACTAAGGTTTAATTAGATGGCTATCTCTGTCTGTGTTCTACATGTGAATGAAATGGTGTTTGATTCCTTGGGAGAGAGTCTCCATACATAGCATTAGCTGGACATGGGCGACATCAGTGTCTTTAAAAGTGAGAGAAACCTGAGCTACAATTATATTGTAGAAGTACCTTTGTGCTAAAGAACTTGGGGGGGGGGGGGGGGCACATCAGTACTTCAGAACTTGAGAAAGGAATGATATCATAGTTAAAAGGATTGATATTCAAAAACCTGTGAGTCTAATATTAAATCTTGTGTATTGCTCTATGCTAGCAAAGTTCAGGAACCTTTTTTAGTACCATCTTATTTGCCCCTATATATTTAAAATTGCATAAGAAAGTTAATTTACTACTTAGCATCACAATAGAAAGTTTTTTCAAATAGGGAGAACTAAAAACAGGAAACAATAGTGACCACGAGTACCTGTATGCACGAGGTGAGAAAGCAGGACTTCAGTCAACTTTACTGCATCTAAACCCTTCACACTTCACACGTCAGTTCAACAGCTTTGCTATGACTAGGACCTTCCTAAAACAGGTGTTTTGACTAATTATGCTTGTAATGACCTTAGTTTAGTCAAAAAGCTGTAGTTGGTGCTGTGGAAGATCCATCATTTTTATCACATGCCATTAAACATGTGTTAGATCTGCCCAGGGCGCAGTGTTAATGAGAGGGCTATTTTGACATTTATCTGCTGCAAAGCATCATGGAAACCAAGTACCACTGAGAACCTACTGAAGACATAGGCTTCCTATCTATGAGGAGACATTGTGGTCCAAAGTTTTTTTTTTTTAAATTATATTCACATTGTAATTTACTGTTTTGTATAATGTTGTATAATGTTCAATGTATAATATTATTTTTGTCAAGAATTCAAGGTATTTTTCTTCTTTGTTTTGCTTCCACAACTATCGTCTAAATAAAACAAGTTCTCTGTTCCAAAATTTTGACACATCTTAATCCCAAGATGTCAAGATTTTGAAACCAGCAACAAAGAAAAAGTGATACCTGAGGGGACAGCTTGCCGACACGCTGTGTAATGGGTTCATTTAACACCACCTCCACCTTGCAGGCGTCTTTCTCCCGGGGAATGTGGAACTCCAGGTCCCCCTCCAGTAGAAAAGCTGACTGGCCTCTCTTCACTCTCAATCCACGGTTGGTCTTGACAAAGGAACCTTGAGTCCACTGAACGATTCCCATACAAGCCAGGAACAAAACTGGCCACCCAAGTGGACCACTTTGTGGACCCATTACGTTTCACTTTGTAGCGGTCAGTTCCTTCATAGAACAGTTAGTGTAGGATGGTACAACTTGAAGGTATTGAACGTTGAGGTCTTCTATATTCCTAACTTGAGTCAGGTATGAGTAAGTTTCTCGTTGCTGATGTCTGGATGCAGATTTAGGGAGGTTTCAGAATGCATAGTTCTCATCCATCTTTATTCTTGATATAATTTGACATCTCACAGTACATTCAGGTGAGATCTGAAAAAACACAAACCAAAGCAAAATCACTTTTATTCTCATTTTCAAAATCATGAGAAGATGTTTTCCCAGGTCTGTATGGTGCAAGTGATGTTGAATGTGGGTTAAATTTGTGGTCATTGTTTTTAGTGTGATCTTCTTTTAGTGTATAATATCAGAAGTTCCATACCTAAACTTTGTCGAGACTGTTCCCATTTAACAAAGATAAAAAAATTTAAAGTATGTAACTGTTCAGTGTTTATGAGCAGCTGGATGGCTTGAAAATTCAAGGTTCACCGAATGTAACATTTTCATGAACAGAACAAGTATGATGAACTTTGACCTCACCTTAACTCTAAAACATCTGGATAGTGTCTCAACCATATCCTCTTGACAAGTTGGTGCAAGGCGAAAGCTCAAAAACAGATCTTATTTCCCCTGCTCTCAACCACCACCATTAAACCACCATTCACATCTGTTTGTTATTTCTGAATTAATTACATCTAACAACATAACTCGTTACCCAGAATGCCTCAGCAGTACAAACTCTCTCCCCTGACATGCTAATCTAGTGAAACACTAGTCCGGTATGGGGTACAGCCCCACAGGAATAAGGTGGTAACTTGAAAGGTAACCTCTCAACCCTCAGCAATTCTAAAAGCTCAAAAAGAGCATTTAAAGAAGAGGGCCAATTGTTCTGTTAGCACTGGAGCACACTGCTAAACAGGGTTAACATTTCCCAATTGCAGCATAATGATCCATTCACTTAAGGACTCGTTGCTGATTAGCTAATGTTTGATGAATAGCCAATGTTCTATTGTGCTGTTAAAGTCATTCATTTATAATGGTCAAATATCCACAAATGCTTAAATGGACAGGCATAAAATTAGAAAATTGATCATTTGACTGTATGAAACTCATGAATTCATGCTCCATATAATCACTGGATTCCAAAACTATTTTTTTCATGCTGTTATATCAGCCCATCCAAACTACACCAGCATCACAACTACTTTGCATGACATTGCAAAGCATTTTAATATTATTTTCAGTTCACAACTGGGTGAAAAATGGATGTAAAAGAAAGTGAAGAAAGTACTGTACACACAAGATAAATAATGTCACACAAAACAGCCCTGCGTGTACACTAAAGCTTATTAAAGTCAGTATCACTAAAATC
The DNA here is from genome assembly GCF_902362185.1 of Chanos chanos. Classification (NCBI taxonomy): domain Eukaryota; kingdom Metazoa; phylum Chordata; class Actinopteri; order Gonorynchiformes; family Chanidae; genus Chanos; species Chanos chanos. The sequence goes on along the minus strand of NC_044501.1, from coordinate 31,419,676 downwards.
CCCTATTGTAAACAACATTATTTTCCTTTTATTTTTTTTTTAAACCTGGATTTAATTACAGCTCAGCCTAAGAGCAATTCACTGACAGGAAAGAAAAGGGTCGAAGTGTCTGTAACATTTAAACAAACAGGATTCTCTTGATTTATTACTCTTTAATCCTCAACAAATAACAGGAAGCAATAAAGCACATACAGGAAGTGTAGTAGAGCTCAGTGATGTAGAGACATGGGTCATTTTTCCACTGTCTCGTCCTGACCGCAAAGAGTCTGGAATCAGTCCTGCAGCCATTGACCTGTCTTTCCTCTTTTATTACTATCATCAATTTTTTTGCCAACTACTTTTTCATATTCTCCCTCAATGTCTCCTTTCCTTCTCATGCGCTCTACACATACCATATTTCTTCTTTGTTTGACAATACTTAAAATGCCCCCTAGTTAAGCTATGAGAACAAGAAAACCAAATCCCTGTCTGCCAAGATTACCATCAGTCACTTTGTACGGGCATTGTGATTTTTGATAGGGGGCAGCACAAAATCCCTTAATGGTCTGGGTTTTGTGTGTACACTGTCATAGTTGTTTGGACACCGTCATATGTTATCCAGAGTGTTTGGAGAATGGCGTACGTGAACTAAAATATTTCTCTCAGACAGCAAAATGCTTTGAATGAGCTTTTTTCATTAACAGTACAAGCCTTTAACGCTCAATACATTCTTCCTTAACGATGAAGTTCTTGCAAATTCTACTCTACAGTTTCTTTAGTGGGAACTGTCTTGGGTATACTCTATTACAACAAGGCACAGCAAACTTTCAACTCATCAGTTTCTCCATAGATTTTCATACCTCATGACATCTCTTCTCAAGGATTGCCAAATCTAAATCCAGGTGGGACACAACCAAAGACAAATGAGCATGCGGAGGAAGGGTGACACTGTAACACATACGAGATCAAGTATCCCAGACGTCTTTGAGCCTGTCTAATAGCAACAACATATTACCAGTATTGTGCAGATCACTTAAACAGTCTTTCTTTCATCCCAGCTGTTTAGACCAAACTCTCCACTCAAGATGATAACTGATTCACAGCATCTATCTGTACTTGTGAGAGGGATGAGTGATCAGAATAGGCAGGAGGAAGAGAAAGTAATGAGCATTAGAAGACACATAAAACCATCACAAGCTTCTATGTGATGGTCTATTTGCTGTCATAATTAGTTTCAGAATCTATGGTTTGGTCTAGGAAACCTAAATATAAAGGGAATTAGTATTGTTTTAATTAATGGAAAACAAAGAGAGGATTTAAATGAAGTATTCATATTTTGATTGTTGGATTTCAGATGTCTTAAAGTTTGCTTTCAGTATAAATGACTTCAAACTTTTTTTTTTATACAAAATGTACTTGACTTGTTGGTTGACTCATACTGGTTTCTTACAAACTTTTTTTGTTTTCAAAGTTCAGAACCAATAATAATTACTGACCATCTACGGACAATCCGGTTCTGTCTCATGTTTTCATTGTGCACATTTTCTTAATCACACCTGACAGTTTAAAGCAGATGTTGCACAATTATCTTCTCTGCACTCGCCCAAAGCCATCGTTTATTTTGGTATATGGAAGATCCTTCTGGAATTACATCATTCTTTTCTGTGAAAGCACATGTCAACACCTGGATATGGATGTGCCTGTCCATGACTTTAAACACCTCAAAACCAACATCCTATTCAGGAACTTACAAGTTCTCCAGACTGCTACAGCTTTACGGCTTTCTGTGTGTGGTAAGAAACCTCACACTTACAACCTCAAAACCACCCTATTTTCACAAAAGGATTCTCTACCTTCCTGATTTATTTTAATTTTCTTCATAGATATTTCAATTGAGAGCAACGTTCTTAGCTAAGGATACCAAAATACTCTTTGCTACTCATGACTGAACTTGTAAAGTTTTATCCATCGAACCAGACATGTTCTGTCATTAGCTCTACAAAGTTCCGTACTGTTATTTCTAGCTTTGAGCAGATTTCTAACTTTGTTCTCCATGAATGATCACAGAGTTGGAACATCATCTAAGAAAAACCTCAGCGTGTCAGAAATGACCTCACCTCCACTAACAATGTTATCTTATGGATAAATTAAATCCCAGTTCAGACCCTCACAACGGAGAGATTTCTCTCTGCTTTTCTTCATTGTTAAAGACAGCTGGACCTGTCTGGGATCAGAAATAAGACCACTACATATACTAGTTGATTTATTGACAATAGGGAGATTCAAACAAGTAAAGCATGTCTTTGAGATGAAGAGACTGTAACCATCTGCACTCCAGTGTGACAAAGTGTGACAAAAATCCAACCCGCCTACATTCCTTAGATCTGTCCTTATTACAGCCCTGTTACATCAAAACCAATTTAATATTAAAAGAAGCCATATCAGTTCCACATAGGTGCTTGGACTCAAACCACACATCAATAATCACAAAGCACTGACATAGCTAACATGTAATCCAATAGCAATTACTTTGTTTCACACAGCTATACTGGAAACACAGGAAAAGAGGGAGGGATTTTAGTTGCATGCAAAATTGTCTTTTCCATGTCGATCTGAAGGAATCCAGAATAACTCTTTGGGAAGCAATACAAGAGACAGCTGTATTAATGTTCTTCTTGACAACAGCCCCTCCTCCACCCACCAGCTCACGTCTTCTAGAATACCACAAAGCTAAGAGCAGGGAGAAGATTAAGTATGTGTTCCACAGGTTACGAAAAAAGGGCCAAATTCCTCGCTGTGCTCCAGGCAGATTAGTATCAGGACCTTTTCCCATCGCTGTGGTCCGTTCTGACAACAAGTCCTAAGTCCCACATCCTAAGTCAATCTAGGGGCGCTTAGTAGAACAAACATAACCCCCTGAGTCTCCAAAAAAAAAAAAAACCACTCTGGTGAGGACCCAAAAGGATTTAGTGGTTGATTTCACCTGCAAGAGTGATAATTGAGTGGAGAACACCTCTCTTGTACAATGCTTTAAGTGTATGAGCATTTTCTACCCAAATCTTATTTACTCAAAGGTTTGATCAGAGCTTACTTTGAACATTTGTGATAGCTGTCACCCAGATCACCCAGAGAAGATAGATTGAGTTCTCAGAACTTGGTATGCAACATATGTGATTACAAACACTTATATACACACCGTTGAACACAGATGCGCACACTTACTCTGCTGATAAGTTCTCCTCTTTATTCAAAGGCACAACAACATAATCTGCTAATCTGCCTCATGAAAAATCTAGCTGTTGATTATAGTTTCACTGTCAAATTTTTAAATACTTCTTTGCAGAAACTCTCAATACAAACTGAGGAGCTTTCAGACACTGTGGGACCTGAAATCTTAAAATCAAGGGCAATTTTTTTAAAATCAAGAGCAACTTTCTCCATCCCTTACTGAACCACAGGCAAACATAATAATGGAAAAAGCTATATTAAATAGTTGTTTTACTATTAGAATCACAAGTGCACAACGCATTTATTATTGTGTATTAAGTGTCTTATTTGTTTCCTTTTTAGGATTTTCCAGCTATTTTGAGGTACAGTGCAGGCAACATGAGGAAACCCAACTCCATTTCCAGCACTCAACTTTTAACACCATCCCGCAGTCTTGTCACCGCCAGCATTGTTCATGGGACAAGATGTGGCACGTTTTACAGACCCTGTGTATGATTATACGATTCACCTCTGTTTGAGGTGTGCACAGTAGGGTTTGGAGCAAGTTCAACAACCAAGTGTTGAAAGGTTTCTGTGTGGGCTAATGCAAACACGCAGTAATGACAAGGCCAACTTCGGTTAGGTTACAGGAAAATGCATCAGAAAGGCCAAAAAGTAAAATGGGGCCTTAAGAACTACACGAGGCGAAGGGCACAAGTTGTAGTTCCTTGTATTATTAGTGCGTTTCCACAATTTCTAAATAGCTTGATCTAACAGTCAACAACATAACTTGCTTGGATTTGTCTCACTGATTTGTAACTCACCACTAAATTTCTCCGAAATATCTTGAAGGAGCCTATAATCTCCATGAACATCATTCTAAATCAATTGTCTGGATTCACTGACTTCACATATTTACAATAGAAACTGAAACCATATCAAATCACTATTAGCCAAAACAATCTCAGTTAACTGAAACAAAAGATCCTCTTTTACTGTGTGATCCCTATTTTAGTCAGTATGTAGGAATTTGCTTGAACAGAAACATTTAGGAGTGTCTGCTTAGTGTCAGTGACAGTGTACTCGGTGCTGAAGCTAATGGTTTCTATTTGCCACATAACAAAAAAAAGTCTGAACCAAAAAAAGGCCGCTCCACATCTGTATATGTTTTCCTTTTATTGCTGTTTACTATAAGAAGTACTATATAGCTAATTGCACCCAGTTCCCTAGATGGTTCTCCATAGGAGGAGGCTAATCAAGTTTGAATAAGCAAACCATAAACAACATCTGAAACAAAAAAACAAAAAGAAAGAAAATACTGATTTCACAGCGGGCGGCACAAATTCAGCAAACCGCTCAGGGCAGTTGGGCTTGGGGGGGGGGGATTGGGGGGGGGGAGCAGCGTGTGCAGAGCACGTGGCTTATTTGTCAAAAAAAAATTGGAGAACATACATTTCAGTTATCTGAGCATGATTGATTTTTTGCGGTTTGTTACTAAGATTTACAAACACGCGTTCTGCTTTGCCAAGCGATTCACAAAACTCTCGTACATATGGTTTTATTGAGTGGGCCCCATCAGTCACAGACTCCAATGACTACAGACAGGAAATCTCCACAAGCAAGCTGGGTGGGTGGCATCTTTGTGAACTACAGTACTAACTATCTTTTTGATTAGACTGGAATGTATATTGACAAAACTCCTCTGCCTTCTATTGTACTACACCCATGTGTAACCTGAAGAAGAATCTGATCTGAGAGAAAAATTCTTTGATTGGGCGATAAGAAAAAAGATGGAGGTCTCTACCTCATAATATGACTTCCTATGTAGAAACATAAGCCAAATTTTTAATGCGGTAGCATTTAAAGCTGATACAGTGACCAGTCTTTGCACTGATCTGGACGCAGTTTAGACTTGTCAGCGTTCACATTCTTTAAACTAGACTACCTTCCATTGTCCTGTGCTGGTTTGGGATTGCATCTACCGCTTTAACCTTGTCTCAAAAGGTTGTCCACTCATTCCAAAACACTTGAGAACCACAGGAGGTTCAAGAATGTCCTCACAACTCTGGAAGTAATTGCCACCGTGCCTCTTCAAAGGTGCGCAAACGCAAACTATCATTTCCGTCAGCAGCGCTCATCGAACTGTGCAATTTTTGGGTCACGAAGAGAGAAAAAAAATCGTTGTTTTTTTTTTTTTTGACAGGCCTGGCCTTCTCCACAGCTGGGAATGACTGGAGTTCGGAGCTGCAGGAGACAGGGATCGGCTGCCTTTCCTCACACTGGAACCACTGCTTCTCATCTTGCTAATGACAGGGTCCCCAGCCAGCCAACTATTTCCAAAGCAAAGATGAGTAAAGGGGGGGGGGGGGGGGGGGGGTGGCAACAACTCCTGCATTTCTGTCTACACAGTCCTGGCCTCCATTTGGCAGCTAACCAACAGCATATCCCAGCATGTAGAATAACAAGTGATGAGGACTCCCAGCCAAGAGGGGAGTTCAGTTGTCATTTGGTTTCGAAGTGTAAGGAAATATACTTGTCTTGTTTGAGAGGTCGACCGGGGGGAGCGTGTCATTTGGAACGCAATGGTTAACACATCATTTTGAGTTCCAGAGTTAAACTGTAAAACCATTTTTTGGTTGCTCTTGAATGAAAATGAATTATCTGGTAAGTCATAGTTCCGTCAAGTTAGTTTAGCAGTGATATGACAGCTATTCTAAATTTGTATTGACCTGATAAGACATTATGGCAGAATAGAGAAATCAGTTCTCTTGGATATGTCTAATGTACAAACCATCACTCAGCGTGATGAAATATTCGGAGGTTTAAAATATTCAGGTTACTTAGCATATCATCCATAGAGGTCACAAATATTCCTTTGCATGTGAAGCAATAGCATGCTGAACCAGAGGTAAGAGGCAATTCATTGAGTGTTTGAAATATTGAATGTAAATGTTTGGATTTGTATGTAGTCTTTGGTCAACCATGCTTTTCTGAATCCTTTAGAGGTTCGAGGAGCATGTTTACTCAAGAAAACAAAACATTCTTCATGGAGACTCAAAGAGCCTTTAAGGGTTGCAGTCAAACGCAATTACAGTATCATTACAGGAGAGGCTGTTGCAATTGCCTCACTAATACAAAAAAAAAAAAAAACAGTAATGAAAACACACAACAGAAAACTTTACCACCCACTGAAATGTAATAAAAGATAAAATGAATATTCCACACAAATGAATTTGTAATCCCATCTTAAAATGCTCCCCTCCATTGATTGTCTATGACTGCCTTTTTTTGGCAGACTTCAACTGAGCCATATCAATCATTTTTCACTCTTTTACCTATTTTGTCTATTCATGCCGTGCCAAGTAAGCTTAACTCTTATTGTTATAGACATGCAGACAGACAGACAGACATGCCCTTACCTGATCCTCTCTCAGCTTACACACTTTACAAATCCCCTTTCTCCTGCTGTCTCACTCTCTTCTCCTCCAGTATCTCTTCTGCAGCTTCAGAAGAGAGCTCCTTCGCTTTCCACAGCAACTGTCAAATTGACAAGAGTTCCTCTTCCAGCCCAGTGGTAATCCACACCCCAATGAAGACAGAGAGAGAGAGAGAGAGAGAGAGAGAGACAGAGAGAGAGGGAGGGAGGGAGGGAGTCTGTGTATGCACAAGGAGGGGAGGTGGGGATACCATCCCACAGTGGAGACTTTTAGGGAGGGGTGTGTCGGGATCTGAAGAGTCAGCTAACAAAGAAAAGAAAAAAAAAACAAAAAACGCAGAGGCAACAGAACAGAGAGCGGCAAACACAAACATTGCAGGATGAGATCAAAGGGAACCCTGAATGCACTCAAAGTGTGTAGTCTGAGAAAACACCTTTGCAGTCATCTAATTAAAAGACAGGGAATGGCACACAGTACAGTTTCTCTTCTCTCTCTTTCTCTCTCTCTCTGTCTCTCTCTCTCTCTCTCTTATCTTTTTATTAAGATTACAATTAGCCATGAGAAAAAAATAGTCATGAGAAAAATAAAATCAAACAAAACGTTTTGTTTGTGCTGTGTCAGTATATGTCGGTTCACACATACCTGACGCTCAGTTCCTCATGAACACAAAAAAACGTCTTGTAGCAAAATGAAAAATCTGCGACATGCTAACAGAATACAGATGCCACTTTTTTTCCATTGCTCAAAACAGCTGAGAATGCAAACAGAGCACCAGAACCAACTTGCTGCAGCTAAACCATGCGCCAATCAAGGGTTACCGTCCATCACAGCTCATTACAGTACTGACACCAGTGTCCTGTGCCCTCTGACCTTTGACCCTGTAACACCATCAGTTAATTGCTGGGCTAAGTGTCGTTTTAATGGCGGTTCACAAAAACAACTTCACTTTCCTTGGTCAGCAGTAAACTAAATGAGTCAAATCAAGTCACTGTAAGCCAACATGTACATAAAACAAAATCAAGTTTCTAACTAATTATGAACTCATAATGCAACTGATTTACATCTACAATTCAACTCATTTATACTCATAAACTCATATAAAACTCATATCGGTCATATTTTAAAAAGAAGAGTGTCAAAAACACTGACCCGCAATCATTTTAAAATCAGAGACAATTACTGTGCCACCCCTCCCACCACAATAATCATAATAATAATAATAATAATAATAATAATAATAAAAAAGTTTACCTCAGTAGCCAAAAAAGCAAAAAGTGCATACAGACAATGGCTGCCCCCACAAGCTTAACAGAACTAGCTGTGGGAGAGTAGCCTCCTACCAGAAACAGCTTATCTGCATGTACACAGAGTACCTCATCTAAAGCTTTCACTCCCTGAGGCCTGTCAACACATGACAAAGGTTTAACGGTAAGTGGATCCAGGTTTGCTTCCCTGATACTAACGACACTGCAAAATCTCACAAGGTAATTTCCCACTCTTCTTTGGCAATGGCACCTATTTTTTATTGATTTTTTTTTTTTTAATTGCCATTACTTGAATGTGAACGCTTATGGTAATTGTTGATTCTTGCCATCTGCTGTGGGATTAGGAGGCTGTGAATCATTTGGGTTTTATTTGAGCAGCATTTCCAACAGTCACAAAAGGCTTGCAGAGTTTTTAGGCCACAATACTATTTGAACAAGGCTACGGTGATACTGGTCAGAGAAAAAAAAGAAAAAGAAAAAGAAACTAAGGAGACTTTGCCCTGAAAAGATTGCCTGAAGGACGTCCTAAGTTACAGCTTCACATGCCATGATTTTGACCTTGGCCATTGTGTCCAAGCAAGTGTTACCAAGGCAACACACTCATTCTGTATTGCACGCCAAAGGCACAAAATTAATCTTATCCCACTGTGTTCATATAGAAAAAGAAAAAGATTAACTGTTGAAAAGCAGGCAGGAAGAGGAAATTGAGATGCTGATCGGTCAAATTGAAATCTGAGTGGAAGTAGGAAAAATTACAAAACATTGACCGAAGAGGAAGTCACGACTCTGGCTGCTATGATGCTAACAACACAATACCATACATATACTGGGTGATTAGTTTGAATGAACTGAATATATAAAAATCCTGTCTAAACGTTGCAAAGAGAACCTTTAAAGGAACAGATTAACAATAGATGAAACCAGTTGAACACCCAAAAACTCAGAACTATCAACTAGTGCCAGATTGCCATACCATTGTCCACTAAGAGCCAGTGATCCAAAGTATGCTTGGGGCAATGTCCTTTCCTCATAGCAGACCTGAAAGAGAGACTTGTCAACAAAGCCAGTGAGTCACATGGTTCTAGACCATTAGCCTTGCATGTAGAGCGGAGAAGATAACCAACCCACTGATCATGCTCCATACTGCTCTGACAGTCACTGAATGATCTAAATCTGATAAGAGCAAAGAGAAAAAAAAAGAGAAGAAAAGAGATAAGACTTGGAGAAAGATGAAGGAAGAATCTTTGCCACCCAGCCCGTAGAAACGTCTAGGGGACGATTGAGTCTTCGTACCTTTCACCTCTGAGAGAAACAGAAAGTTCTTCTACTTTCTGACAACAAAACATCACTGTAGAATTTTTTACAGTAGTTCATGTCACTGTTTTTGAACTGTAAATAGCATGTTGCTTGAAGCATTTATAACAGCTATATATGATAAAAACAGATTTCAGTTACACATCTGAAACAAATTACTGTGTGTAAACTCTGTGTAATCTCATGCTTTGTATAAGTGCTTAGATACCTCGCTTTACAAAGCATGGCTGTGTGGTTTGACTTGAATTGCAGTAAGTGCGTCTTGAGCGTGCCCTCACCTCAGTGATTTAAGACTAACTGACTTATTCATCTTACTGATTATTTATTTATTTATCCATCCATTTATCGTAATGTTTGTGTTTTTTTTGTACTCAGAGTACTCCCTGATGAAGGGAAAAGACGATTTTTTCATAAGAATTATTAATAAAGATTAAATGAGCTGTGGACCTCTTGGTTTTGCACAAGACGGCTTATTTTCATATGAAGGCACCATGAGTTTCATTCAAAATTGTGTGTAATGTTTCACAGTGGCTAAATCTTTGGTTGTCGTCAACTGACTGGCATGCATGGTAAGATTAGCACGCTCTCTGGATTTTATAGAGTTTAGATATAAGATTTATAAGATTGCCTCCCATAAGTGGTGCCAACTTCTCAAAACAAGTCCCCTTGGAATTCAGTGCTTTGTTAGTTAGGGAATTCAGCTCCAGTTCAGACAATCAACAGTGACATCTGCTGCTCAAACCATTAATGAATAATCTCAAGAAACCAAGCTTCCACACATAATGAGAAACTGATACAGCTTTGTGGCTTTTCTTTCCTGTTGTATCATGCAGTAGGGCACATTGGAAACTTGCCATATATGATATGTAAGAGTTTGAAAAAGAGACCTAGATTCCAAAAAGTAAAAATTAATCACCCCCACACACCAAAAATAACACTCCACTTTGTTTCCCCCACAAGAGACAGAGAGACCACAATATTTGTCAAATGGAGTGTGACATTCCAGGGGTTTTCTGTGTGACTGGTAATTGCTATCTCTCTCTCTCTCTCTCTCTCTCTCACTCACTCACAAATTTTGTCTGTGGGATCCACAAACCACATACCAATTAGTTAGGGAGTCTATGCTCCTGAAGCACTTGCTCCTTTTGTTATTAGGCGTGAACGAGGTAGTGTCCTTCCAAAGCGTGGAAGCTTCTTCTTTCATTTCAGTATGGAGTTCTCAGGTTCCTCTTTGGGCTTCTTCTTATTTGCAGCTCTAACGCTCAGTAAAATCAGAGCCTTACAGCTGGTTGAAGATTGGAAAGAGGAAAGCTTGGAGGACAAAGCTCTAAACAAAGCCATCCTGGAGATGTTACACATCAACAAGCTTTCGGTACCACAGCAAGCGAAGCCACATCCTTACATGAAGCAGGTTTACCAGCTTCTGGACAACCAGCAGAATCAAGACCTGAGCTGGGTAGATGGAACCCTGGTCCAGAGCTTTCGGAGCACCCAAGGTAGGAACATTTGATTCAGTTTTCAATTAAAAATGGGAAATAGACGTAAACCAAGTGAATTTGAGCAGGATGTGTCTCTATGTGTAATTTACTGATTTCCTGGACATTTGATTTGACCTCCAGGCAGTCTTTGAACTTTTCTGTAAATGTGAAAAATACACTAGGACTGAAATGAAATTAACAGAAATATTTTCACGTCATATTGTACACGATCTGTACACACAACGGTGAATAGGAAAGAGAATAAATCCTTTTTACTGGGCCTCTTTTAAAATTAGACTCACGGTATGGATTGCCCAGCTGGATATGGTTCAACATTTCTCAGCTGAAACCCTCTATGACTGTGGCAGAGCTGGTCCTCCTGAGAAAGACCCTCCATCCAGAACCTCTCAGCATTTCCGTTTCCGTGTACAGTATCTCACCCAGAACAGGCAACTTGTCAATGAGTGGCCCCCTTGTAGAGCAGCTGCTGGCCCTGGATCAGCTCCCTCCATCGGGCTACGACGTCTTTGACGTATCAGCAGCCCTGACCCATTACCAGCCCAGGCCAGAGGTGCTAGGCTTCCAGCTACATTATGGGGATGAGTCCGGTAGCCTCGTGCTCCATGAAGCCCTAACACAGAGCTTCTACTGCCTGAACACCAGTTCCATCAGCCAACCGCTTCTGGTGGCCTACCGGGCCAAGCCAAAGGGGTTACATCAACAGGATCAGCGGGCCATAGCACAGAGCTCTGAACGAAAGCAGAGGCTTTACTGTAGGTCTGGGTACAGAAATCAACCTTACCAGAGATCGATGAAACAGAGCAATGCAAACTCTACCTGTAGACTCCACAGTCATTACGTGGATGTTCGCAAGAGTGGACTGGGCCAATGGATTCTACAGCCCTCTGTGTTCAGCATCAGTTACTGCAGGTAATGACTCTGTAAATAAAAACAGTCATTATCATTAACTTCAATATTGGCTTATTTGGAACTAAGTTGAGTCTATTATTGTAAGCTTCTGTTAAAGTCTGACTGCTGTCTACATATATGTATGTTATTAATGATGAGATGAATATATAATGATTCAGGGGTACGTGTTACACTGAAAAGCCAACGTTGTTGATGAATTTGAAGAGAAAAGAGAAAAGGCAAAGAGCACAGAATCCACATCAAAGGTATGTGGTGATACAGGCTTCTAAAGAAGAAAAAATACAGGGGCCAACCATATGAAGGGTTTTTATCGACTTATTTCAAGCTTGCCTTTCGTGTTTTTAAATCTTCTTTGTCATTGCAGTTCGATCTGCACCGCACAGAAGTTATCCACCCTCACTGTGATGTATCGACACGGCACAAATGACTTCATACAGAAGCTTAAAGATTTCAGAGCGGAGAGCTGCGTATGTCAAGCAGGGAAAGAGCGGAAGAAGCAGCAAAAACATAATTAGCAATACTACTTCTCTGTGTTGTTCACAAACATGCATTCGTACATAAACACAGTAATGTAATATGTTATCAGTGCGGCAGAGACTGTGCATGTAGTTTACCATAAAAAGCATATTTTGGTTTAGTTAAATTGTCCCCTGTGTATCTGTCTTAATGTGTTTACAGTGTATAGTCTAGGCTTGAATCGTATTTAATTTTTTTTTTTTCTAAAGTTCTACGAGCACGGACTCAAAGAGAGCGGCACATACTGCTTTGACGCTAGTGTCTGATGTGGCCACTGGGTGTCAGTCATGCGAGCCATATTCCTCTTTAACCTCTTGCCTATTCAAAACCGTACTGTATGTAGAAGTCTGCACTTGCTGAAGTGGTCTACTGCGAATAAACAAAACAAAACAAAATAAAAGTAAAAAAAAAACAAACCTCGCAGAATTTCAAAAATAGTCTATAAATTATAAACGTTCCACTGTGTCGTGTGGAGTATATATACAGTTAATTGACTTCCATATGTCGAGGTCGTATCGGGTGAGACAAAGAACACTCGTCATATGGTAACCTTTCGCTGTTGCTTTCTGTGATTGTCAAACTACTGCAAAACCTTACGTGAGATGTTCTCATAATGAAAACAACGACTAAAAACCCCTTCCCATAACCTGACCGCTTGACAAGCTATTTTCTCCTAGGGCAAAGGAGGACGCACTTCCTCTCAGGAAGCAGCAACACACCTGATTGGTTCATAACGCAGTCCGTCAAAACCAGTCGCCCCATCTCTCTCTGGAAAAAAGGCACCGATCTAAACGCTGTCATCGCAGAAGGAGAACTGTCATTGCTAACCGTTCTGTTTAATGAAGAAATCAAACGGAAGCTGTCTTTAAATGTCAGCAGGGCATGTGATTTTATTTTTGTTTTTGTGTAATAAGTAATGTAGTGGCAGTAAGAAGGATACATTATGTTTCTTTTATATGGATACTGATTAAACGGAGGCATCACCGTTCGTAGGCTGGAATAGCCTTGCTGAACCTGTGCTCTACTTATTATATGTGACATTCGCTCATAGTTTGTTTATGAGGAAACGTATGTGGAAGAAAATCAAGAATGTCAGGAAAACATTATAAAGGTCATGAAGTCAGTTGCTGCATCAAGTATTTCATCTTTGGATTTAACATTATATTTTGGGTAAGTGCTTTCTTCGACGCTGCCTTTGTTCCAAAAAGAGATTTCCACGTTGTCCTCATATTCAAATGAAATGCCCAGATACCGGTATCTGGATTATTGCTTACTCTGCAATGAAATGTTCTTTGTTCACGGTGACATTTGTATATACGCACGCGCTCATCCTGAAATCACCCCATCTTTCGTTGGGCAGATTGCAGAAAGATCACCTAAACGAACACCTTTCTGGCGTGGTATGACATTTATTTTATAGTCTCTCCAGTAAGCCGAAATACCTCTTGGTCGATTATTTAGTCTTGTTTATTCGGGCAAAGGTCATTGACACCTCTCGGTCGTGGCAATGTTTGTTGGTCTTTTTGGATGTATGCAGCGGCAGTCTATGACAAGTGCACTTTGTATACACAGATAATCGGCTTTCTCTAGCTGTCGACCAATTACTGTACAGTTAGCTTGCGCACAGTTTATTGTGTGAGTGCACATGGAAAATGACAGTTGTTATTATTATTATTTCATTTTCAGTTTTATAGGTGACTGACATATAAGTAGAGTTCCTAAAGGACGAATAGTTCGGCTTCAGTGTCTTGAGAAATGCGTTCATGAGTTTATGTTGTCTCTCAATCTGTGGGAAGTCACTTTGAGGCGGAGCAAGTTTAAACATGGCTAAATAGATACTTTACCGTACCATAATAATAATAATAATAATAATAATAATTATTATTATTATTATTATTATTATAATAATAACAATAATAGTTTCACAGATTTTATTTACGTTATTGTTCTCTTCCACAGAGATCGGTGATTTCATTTTGTGGCTACAAACGTCACATTGATCTTTTAATCAATTCAGGCATTACTCACATATCAGTGAGTAGGCTTGTGGGAGTTTTGTGCCCCACTGGACCACAAAATGTAGATGTAGCCAAATCGATGGGGTTGAACCTGTCAGGCAGTTCATTAGAATTTAATTAGAATTTCTAGGACACGACAGCTAACAGTATAGACGTTGCTAAGCATTTCCAGCACTTCCCGGTTTTACTGCATATATTTAAATGTTAGCGTCAGCTGCTTTTAGTTCAAGTGTTTCCCATGTATTCTGTATTGTATTACAGCCAGTTTATGAGTTACCAACTACCGAGAAGTCATGTGAATGCTGATGTAAAATATTTTGAAAAGGGGAAAGAAAACAACAAGAGGCACTCTAACGTAGTCTGGCAAGATAGTTTACTGGGACATTGAAACAGTTGTCTTTGCTGAAGCTTGTTCTTTATACAGTACCTCATTAAAAAGTCATCGCTCATACAGATCATGCAGATACTAATGTGATTCGTGCTCACGGCTGTCTAAGTAAATCAGAGCAATGTCATATGTTGGGGTTGGGGGTTGGGGGTGGGTGTGGGGTCTTGTCTCAGAGCCTCGCATTGGGGGGCTGATCAAATTGATCAAGACAAGAGGGATGATAGTTCAATTTGAAGCCAGTATAGTCACATTCTGCTCCCCCCAGGTTGTTGCACTGGTTTTGTTCCTCTTACCTAGATTTCAGTGCCAGGTCAGTTTTCAGTTGTGTCTCTGCCACCCAGGCTACTGTTCAAATCAAAGCAAAGAACCCTACTGATATGAGTTAAGATATTGTGACTCTGTTAATCGCACATTAGAAGAATAAAGAAAGGGTAAGGTTGAGTTACAACGTAATCTCAGCAATGTAACATTTTAAACTCATTATATTATCTGCCCAACAGGGAAGTACTCTGATTAAATTTTGGACATGTTGGTTGAGAAATGGTTAAAACTGGTCTTTGCTATTGGCATTCCCCTTTAGCTTGTTTGAATAAAGTAACACACTGGATAGCTCCTTTCAGTCGTTGGGCTGAACAGATGGTTACATCTAAAGCAAGTGTTTCTGTGCCCAGTTTTTGCATGGGAAAATGAATGTTGCACTGTCCAGTGTTTCCGTGGTGATAAGGTGGAACCTATTCAATTGGAGGTTTTAGTCTCCAATGGCATTTCTGTGGGTTTCCTGATGGGGTTTTACATTTGATCAAATCCTTTCATAAATGTCACATTGACACGTTTGGATGCGGTTCTCTAAACACAATTCACTTTTAAAGCTTTTATTTGAGTCTGTATATGACACTGATGCAAGCGTCGTGTCAGTGCACACAAGAGAAATGTAGAAAAATGCAGCTATTGGCTATGGGCTTTTAAAGATACTGCACAACAACATCCAGAGAACTTAAAAAATTTATTCAATGTTCCTTAACATAGTATAGGACTGTGGAACGCTTTTTTTTTTAAAGGAAAAAAAGGAAAAAAAAAACCCTCATTACATAAGACTTAAATATAGAGCAGCGGAGGGGTGTTTGCTTCAATAATTAATTACTAAAGAATCTAGATGGTTCCTTACTTCCATGCTGACGGTATGGAATTATTTAACTATGATGCATTAAAAAAAGAAGAAAAAAAAAAGGAAAGAAAAAAAAGGATTAGTCATAATAAACACTGTTCCCACTTAATGACAGCCCCCACCTCAATACTGCCACCTCCTCTTGTTTCCCTAGCACCATCAGAAATACTGCTGTCACCGTTTCATTCACATCCAGAATTTTTTTTTTCTTTAGGTCTCATCAAACTGAACTCGTAAGATTCTCTATTTGTAAAGTTGTATAAAAACAGAACAACAACATTACTTTTAAAGTATTTTTGAGTCGATCAGAAATGAGGAGAGGTAGGATAATTAAAATGAATATTTGTAGTCTAAATACACGTCCTTGTGTTTGTTTAAACCAGGTGAGTTATGTTTGCGTATCTGTTTTTATGTTGAGACTGTGTCCTACCTAAATGGGTGTGGCGGTGAATTACGGAGGTTTCCGCCATGCACTGCGGCAATAATATTTGAAGTTTTTAGGTCTCTCACAGCCGGTTCCTTAAACACTAAAGTCATAACACACTGCTTAACGGTCTCTGTTCTTACTCAAATGAACTCCCGCAGAGTTTCCTGTTATTTGACAGTTGAATTGAAACCAATAATTTCTACTCTTACCGAGATATCTTTCAACACGAATGAATTGATATCTTTGCGCAGAGATGAAATGAGTCTATTTGTTCCACATATCTCAGGTCACCAAAGGGAGGATAGAATGAAAGTAAGTTTCAGTTTTAATCTCCTCCATGACTAAACAGTGTTTTTCTAACAGTCTGCCACCACGTACTAGTCTCTACTCCCTGGTTTTAATATACTCCCCAAAATCATTTCACCTCTTTGGACAGCTTGGTTTCATTTTGTTCCAGTCTCAGTTTTAATAGAATTCCCCCTACAGGGAGCTGTAGCATTCCTCTCCCATTTTCACCATGATACAAAACAGCATCAGTGCTGACTAATCACTGGTTATTACTCTTATCAAAAGCCTGTTTGTCTCTTTGGCCTAGCTGATAAAGCAATATTTTAAACAGTAATTTTGTTATGTATATATTTTTGCATTTCTGTGAACTTGCTCTGTTTTGAGTTACTTCCCAGTCCCGTGTGTGTGTGTTTGTGTGTGCATGTGTTTGTGTGTGTGTGTGTGTGTGCGTGTGTGTGTGTTTGCGTGTGTGTGTGTGTGTGTGTGTGTGTATGTGTGTGTGTGCGTGTGTGTGTGTGTGTGTGTGCGTGTGTGTGTGTGTGTGTGTGTGCGTGTGTGTGTGTATAAACCCATCCTTTCAGTATTTAGGATCAGGATCCCATACGCTTAGTTGGCCATGTTTGCCATCAGTATCCATTGCTGCCTGACAGTAGCCATGCTAACAGCTGATACTGTTGGCACCTCTTGCTGGGTCTTTAGTCGTCTCCATGACAACAGATGAAAATCCACACTCTCGCCTTTTGGCAGCAGGGCTGTATTCACAAGGCCGGCGAATCTTGACAGATCCTCCTTCTCTTGAAAAATTTGGAAACTCTTTACTGGTACCTTCTACGGAGATTTATATAGATTTGTATTAACTCTTGAGTTATGGTGTCTCTTTATGGGGTACTAAGCAAGCTAAAAGCTAATTAGTGAGCTGTCATTTATCAGTTGGAGGTACAACTAACTGCTTGCTCAGTAATTTTAATGGACTCTTGGTTATAACAGCTGAATAGTGAACAAAATGAAGGTCTCCTGTAAGCAGAGAGGGATTAAGGACAGACAATAAGGCACTGTTAAAGATATAACTGAAATTCATTTAATTGTTACTTGACCTCGGCATTAGTCATGTACAAATAAAAGGCTTTTTTTTCCTCTTCTGCATATCTGTGTTCATACTGCTTACGTTAGGAGGTGAATGAATAAAAGCAAACTAGCTGCTCCTTTTAAACTGTCATGAATTATTTGGCTCTACTCAGGATCTCTGCTAATAAAGTGAAGCAGGCAAGATCAGGATGCTTTGTACCGCATTTGAACTTTCATTCTTTGGATCGATTGACACTCAACATCTAAATGCTTTTACTTAAATTAGCTTTGACTCTTTGTGTGTGTGTGTGTGTGTGTGTGTGTGTGTGTGTGTGTGTATGTGTGTGTGTGTGTGTGTGTGTGTGTTCTCTGTGTAGTTTCCTTGTGGCCCCCACTAGCAGTCCTGAAAATGACTTTCAATAAGCACCAGTGATGCCATTCTCCAGTCTCAGCGTCTGTTAGCCAGAGTTTCCATAACTTCATGTGCTCTTTTGCGAGGTTTTCCGACATGCTTCAATAAGTTAAGACCAGCTAGCGTGTGTCTTAAGTCAAAGCTCCTCTTTGTTTTCCACCTGACATTTAACTGGCTGAATAGTACAAGCTTTTAAAGACTGCTCTCATTTCCTTTGGAAAAAAAAAAACAAAAAAACAAACCTTCCCTTGAAGCACTCGATACATTGTTGCCAAAAGGTGGTTTGTTATTGTTTTCTATATACGGATCTCACATGCTGGTTGCCATATGCGGATGATGACGGAATGAACGGATTGAATGCTGCATTAATGAACTAATATTTGCTTTGACCCATGTAATGTCAGATTTGCAAACATGTCTTCTGTGGCATTAGCCGCTTTGCTTGTGGTCGGAAAAAATACTTTTTTATTGTCTTATGGAAATAAAATTGTACACGATGGATTGTAAATTTGACAAACACTGGATGTTAGTGCTACAGATATTTTGACATTAGATGATTTATCCCCTCCACTCCCGTACTGAATTGACTTAAATTATATGTTATATGTCATATATCAAACAGAAATTGCACCAGACTTCGACCACTTCGTAATTCAAAAAACAACCATGAGTCAGTGCGTGAGTGACAGAGTGAGCATCTCTGTTGTCACGACAACATGTCAGTGAGAGATGGGGTCTGAGTTGAGGCAACGGATAGTGATTCTGTATGGATGTATGTGAGCGTTTTTCAGTCAGCTGGGATGTCTCCCAGCTATCTGCCATATGGGTATTGGATTTGCCTTTGGACACATCCATCTGAGTTTGTGTGTGTGTGTGTGTGTGTATGTGTGTGTGTGTGTGTGTGTGTGTGTGTGTCTCTGTGTGTATGTGTTTTTTCGACTGGAAATATTTGTCCAGATGGTGTGCGTGTGTTGGTTGACATGTGTGTCCAGTTCAGTGAGTGTGTGTGTGTGTGTGTGTCACTCATACTGTTTTTTCTTTTCTTTTTCTCTTGCCACTAAAAATGTTAGTAATCTGCTCAAACAGGGCAAAGACCAAATGTAGGCTCCTCTTGGGAGCATCCCAGATTCCTTTGCAGTGTATTTCCCTGTTAACTAGCGCTGCATCTGTAATAAACAGGATGAGGGTCTAGGGGTCATACGTACACAAACGCTTTCCTTCTGTTTTACCAATTATCTCACATTCGACCAAATCCCTTCATGTTTCAGCTTTACAGTCTACTGCTAATCACAGACTTCAAAGACTTCTGCAAGTCATTTTACATTTTAAAACATTGTGTAATTATCATTTTGTTTCCAGCGCTTGTCTCTACACATAATATATGAGTACAAAACGACTTTGAATATCTAATTCGAGATCAGGATGCAATTATGTGGATTTAATATAATTCTGTGCTAATCAGAAATAATCAGTATCAAGTGGGTCCAGAGAGTGGCTGTTGAGAATTTTGCGGTGTGTTAGTATTTCCTTTCGGTTTTATTTTTGTACGCATTGTGAAACAGAGGAAGGAAAAACAGTTGGAAGACTTTATCCATCTGTAGACTGTGAACGCTTCATGGTAACCCGGATGTTATCCATTGATGTTAAAGATGCTAAGCAGCTTAGAAGCAGCTTGTTTTAATGTAGATTTCTAGCGAGCGTGTCTAGTCATCATCCCTCTAACAAGGATTCCCAACCATCCTTAAATCTGTCATTTTCAAAGAAAAGAAATCCGCCAAGCTAAGCTGTACGCGTTTTTTTTTTTTTTGTTTTTTTTTGTCCTTTTCATGAATTGGAGGAATTTAATGAAGGCATCGAGGGCTAAATCTGAAGCTGAAGATGACAGCTAACAAATCAGTTCCCTCCAAAATCTCAGAGCACAGGCTTTGTCCGCGGAAAACAAAGAATTCACTCTTCCTCGCGTTCACTCAACTGTTGTCATGAATAGTTAATGTACACAATGCCTTCTATGTGTGTAACTACAGCCCAGAACCCAGGGGGCCAAAGCCAATGAAAAGACTCAGCTTCTCGAAGGACCAAAAAAAAAAAAAAGGTTTAGAGTGTACTGACTGCAGGAGCGGCATGGCTGAGGAAACCTTCATACTGTTGCATGTAGCTCTGGAGAATCTCCAGGTCTGTGCCAGCGTGGGAGGAGCAACATGATAAAAACAAAAGGATCGCTTCCTCCCGCAAGCCAAAACAAGCATTTTTCAAACCAACAACTGATCTTCAAACTGATATCGCGGTAGAAATAAACAGGACTGTTGTTGTTGTCTCCTCTCTCTCTCTCTCTCTCTCTCTCTCTCTTACCCTTTCTCTCTCTCTCTCTTTCTCTCTCACCCTGTATGTGTGAGTGTGTGTGTGTGTGTGTGTGTGTCTCTTGGTGTATGGCTTGTGTGTCTCTTTGTTTTGGATTTCAGCATCCGGTCACCCAGTAATTGTTTAGCTGTTTCTTCCCACTTCCTGAAAGGACAATATGCGCTTTTGATTCCAAGAAAAAAAAAAATGAATAGCAATTCAACTTTAATGCCAAGTTCAAGAATAAAAAACAGTCCACAAATGATTGGTATGCACGGATTCCAGAGACTTTAACTGTGCTGTATTCCCCACTGGACATATAAATTCCAACCACATTAAACAGGAGGAATATACAAGTGTCCAGTGTCCATTTAGAACACTCAAATGTCACATGGGTTTAGGGGTTTGATTTCACAACTTGCTCACGAGGAATCAAACGAGACAAGAAGAATTTTACAATAACACATAAGACCTTGGAGAGTGAGAGCGGAGTCAGTAGGCCACTACTGTATGGATAAACAGGACGTAACAGCTGCGTAAAGCTGCCTGCGTGTGTGTGTGTGTGTGTGTGTGTGTGTGTGTGTGTGTGTCCTCATCAAGTCTAGATATATCAGAGTTCGTGGAACTGAAGTATCTGAACAAGCAATGAGTACGAGACACATTTCTCTCAGTTTAAAAAAAGGAGAGAAGTGTGTCTGAATAAGGATGCGTCATCCCCGGGGGTCAGGGCGAAGGCTCCGAGGGCAACACCCCGCCGGAGTCTGCACGACGGCAGGAAATACACCAGAATAGCCTGCCAACATTTCAAAACGTTCAAAGAAACCTTGAGACTGTAGTGTACGGCGCTTGTGAAGATTAAGTTTGATTTTGCCACGTAAAAACTCAGAGAACTGTTTTGCTTCCTCGTTTCTAGAAGTTTCTCCAAGATTCATGAAAGATAGATGTTCAACTACCCGTAGAACATAAGGTGGCCAAGCCTGCATCTAAGCTGATACCAGCACAATGGAGAATATTTTAAGTTTACCGGTTTATCCAGCAAAACATGCCAAAGAATGACCCAAAATGTTGCCAGATCTTAAGAGAACTTTTGTGCTTGTTTCTTGTTTTGTTTTGTTTTTTTACTTTTGGGAGCTGGTGTTTTGGCTCTCTTGGTGCTAGGCACATAAAAACATGAGGAAGTTGTAAACTTTATGGCAGAATATTGATAACATTGTTAGTATCACCCAGTTCCTTAATATTTCAGTTAACAAACAATTATCTAAAACTGAAAGTGTGAAATAGAGGACATTTGCAAAAGACATTTAAAGTGGTCTGTGTTGTAAATATAATTAATATTGCAAAAAGATTAATTGTTATTATTTCATACATATTTCCTAAAATATTACCATTGTATTTGTTGTCGTTTATGTCTTTGTATGATTTCTGTTCATAATGACAAAAAAAGTAAATATGTTGTTTTCCCGATAATGAGAAAAAAGTAATTTTGTTGGTTTTGCTTAGACGTGTAGACATTTGTTTAAAAATGTTTGTTTATTTATGGCAAAAGTTTACAAGACAAAAGCTGACAAAGTCCTCTGGTCTTTTTGGCAAAATTCCGATTAAGAGAATGCTGGGTTGTTGTCATGATGTCGTATTGCTCCTCCATGAGGAGTTGATAAACTTCCCGTCTTTGTGTGTTTCAGCTTTTTTACATATTCAATGTGTAGACACTACAGACTTGAAGCAAACAGAATTGCCCAAGTAGAACTGACCCATACAACATTAAATAATAAATAAATAAATAAATAAATAATGGTTGTTTAATTTAAAAAAAAAAAAAGATTTATATTTATTGATTTATGTCTGCCATATTTTCCAGTTGCTGGGTGTGGCTTTCCTGGGGATTGGACTGTGGGCATGGAGTGAGAAGGTAAGAAAAGAGCAAAAAAAAAAAGAAAGAAAAGTATAAGAAAAGAAAATTAAAACATTCATATTACAAATGACCCTAACTCACAGTTGATATGTTTTGTTTGGTGGAGATTGACAGAACCCGTTCTGTCCTCACCAGCAGCACTAAGTTATTGTTGAGGGGAATAGAATATTCCGGTATGGTGTGTGTAGTAACACCTTCTTCATAGAATGCGAGTATCCACACACACACACACACGTCGTCACAGTGAAACAACCCTACTAACATACATTCGCTGAGCACTCGGTCCGCAAATATGATGTCATCCGATAGAGATCAGCTGACAGCTGGTTCCAAACACAGTGTGCTGACTCTGTATGTGTCTGAGTAGACCAGGGCCAGTGGCAGTCCGTGCTGAGTGTACCTGAGGGAGGTTATCCTATCTGCAGAGCAAAGAGTGCCTGGCACTGAGGTTCCTGGCTTATGTCCAGCATAAACCTCGGTGTGTATGGCTTAAGAGTGCCTTGCCACACAACCCAGACCATTTCTCAAGTGTCAGTTATGTGGACCTGTTTTGAGACACGCTTTGTACAGATGTTAACTGCAGATATGTTATCTCTCTCTCCCTCTCTCTCTCTCTCCCTCTCTCGCTTTCTCTCAGGGTGTTCTCTCAAACATCTCCTCAATCACCGATCTGGGGGGGTTTGACCCAGTGTGGCTCTTTCTCGTAGTGGGAGGGGTAATGTTTATCCTGGGCTTTGCTGGTTGCATTGGTGCACTAAGGGAAAATACCCTCCTACTCAAGTTTGTAAGTTCCTGGATGCCAGATATTAAGTTAACCTATTCACAGCATATTAGACTGTAGTTTCTGCTTCAGAGCTCCAAAACACAATTGGCCATATCTGTTCTTGTGTCTATAAGTGTCAAAAGTGTTTTCAGCAGTTGTTCTCTTGATTATGACTAACTTATTAATGCACTGTAAAAGCTGGAGTATGCTGTTTGTGATCTAGAGTCAGTAACTGGTTATCATTGTCACACACTCATTTTCTTTCTCCTCTCCTCTCCTCTCCTCTCCTCTCCTCTCCTCTCCTCTCCTCTCCTCTCCTCTCCTCTCCTCCAGTTCTCTGTGTTTCTGGGTATTATATTCTTTCTGGAGCTCACAGCTGGAATTCTGGCCTTTGTCTTCAAAGACTGGATCAAGGACCAGCTTAATTTCTTCATCAACAACAACATCAGAGCCTACCGTGATGACATTGACCTGCAGAACCTCATAGACTTCACCCAGGAATACGTAAGAGAAAGAGAGAGAGAGAGAAAGAGAAAGAGAAAGAGAAAAATTCATGGCCACTATAGTCACTGTTGTCCATAATAACACACAATCATTTGCAACATTGTTCCCAATGCATTACGTTCCCACGGTTATACAACAGCACGCGTCCTACATTTCATGGGCTGCATTACATCGTTGTACTTTTTAGTAGATGTTTTTCTGTGTAATATGCTAGCATATTTACTAATTAACATAGTGGAACAGGTCAATAGAAGGTCTTATTTGCGAAGCTAGCATTGCTACAAGTTATGTTTTATCATGTTGTGTTATTATGTATGCGGTGACTATAAAGGAGTAAATTGGTAGCATGAGAGCTTGTCACTATTCACTGTCTAGTTCCGCAGTACTAGATCACTGGCAATGACATCTTTTGCATTGCTTTGTTTCTTTGTACATCTCACTGATACATGGTGGTAAAACAAATTATGGGAAAATACATCAGGTAGTTAAAACTGCTGCTGAAACTTTGACATAAAACCGACCTCAGAGAGCCACTGTTCCAAAATAATTTTAGATGAACTGATTGTCTACTTCCTATAATGCAAATGCTGTTGTGAAATATGAATGCTAATGTGAATTCAGTATCAGTCTTACCAGCTTTGTTACCAAAATATCTCTGCGGCTTTGAAACATCAAGCTAAATAATTACTTTCAGAGATTAAAGGGAAGGATCTATCTTAAACATATCAGCGACGTATCAAACATCGAACACACCCATTTAAATAGGTCAGTCATAGTTTGTGCTCAGTTTTTGCATTTAAAGTTATGTCATCAGGATCCATGACAGTAAAATATTAATTAACAATAGATTAACAATAACAATAATGAGCAAAGCATTTGAAACAGAGCAGTTTTGTTGTAATGTAATGTAATCTGGACTTTGTTACGGAATTATACGTTATCTGTCGCTCTCCCGTAGGGATTTACGGAAATGGGTTTGATATCTTAGCAGTCGGAAACCATGTCACTGACTCAGATCTGTCTGGGGGCTTTGTTCTCCCACAGCCAAAAACCCTCTCAAGACAAGTCTCCTCCAGGATAAATTTAATTAGATATTGGAGATCAAAAGAGCTGTTCATGCGCTAGACTCACTTACCCTGTTTAACAAGGGCAGCATGCGCGCACACACACACACACACACACACGCACAGCACAGCACTGATACTTCAACAACAAAGCTGTGTCACAAACAGTGACAGATAGTAAGGGTTTTTTTTTCTGGCTTTGGAGTTCCCCAAATCTTTAAGAGCTGTTGGTTTTTCTCTTGGTTTTTAAACTGACAAAAACTTACTGAGCCTGTTGCACATTTTAATGCGATTTCACTGTGATCACAGTTTTATCCTTACTGTTGGCCTGTTATCTTAAAAAAAAGAAAAGAAAATCACTAATGTCTCTCTCTCTCTCTCTCTCTCTCTCTTGCCTCCTCAGTGGGAGTGCTGTGGAGCATTTGGAGCAGATGACTGGAATCTGAACATCTATTTCAACTGCACAGACAATAACCCCAGCCGAGAGAAATGTGGAGTGCCTTTCTCCTGTTGCACCAAGGATCCCGCGGTAAAGACCTTCACTGGATGGATGGATGGGTTTAGAGTGAACGAACTACGAACACTACAAAATGCAAAAAGAGAAGTTCAGCCTGGCTAGCATACAGAATTAAATTCCCCACAGGGTTGTTGTGATATGTTATTTTGGAACTTACTGGTGGGTTTGTTTGTTTTTTCCATTTTGAAATTCGTTTAGTAAATCAGCATTCAACTTATACTAACGGCTACTTTGATCTGCGTCTTGCGAGAGCAAATCAGAACTGTTATATCGCAGTACAACCAGTTTTGTACTTTTAAATTCGTTTCAGGTCATTACACAAAATAATGGTTTTTGGCCAAAAAAATACCACATAATCTTCTGAGGTACCAAAGAATATTGGGGGAAGGATTATGATCTCATGTCAAAAAGGATGAAGTTTCCTTTAAACCGAGGCACCGGTATGCTGTTTTTTCAGTGTTCATCAGTTGCATCCAGTGTTCTCATTGACGGAGAGAGAGAGAAAGAGAGACAGAGAGAAAGTGACTAAAATAGATTGAGAAACCAAGTAACAGATAGCTAGAGGAGGGAACAACAGCAAAAGAGGAAACGGGAGAAAGCGGTCGTCTGTGATTTGGGTAACAATACCATTAACGCTCATAACAAACAGATATTAATAACTGCAAAGAGGCCACCGGGGAGAAAGGCTTAAAACGATACCATGGTGTGAATTATAACATCCATTAATGAGCATCAGAAGACAATCAGACCCCGCTCATTACATCTAGAGAGGACTCATTTCACATTCAACTCGGCGATTCGCTAATGCTAGCGGGGAAAAAATGGCACTCCCAAATAACCATGAAAACGCTAATCCACTGACAGGTTTGCATGAAAAATGGAAAGCAATTCATTGTAGTGTCCTCCAGGGAAGAATGTCTGAGGAATTGTTGGGGTTTTTTTTTTCTTTAACTGGACCATTTCAAAGCCTGGTAAGGTTTATAATGCTGGGGGGTTTTTTGTTAAGAGGAATCATTTCTGTGAAACCTGAACGTGATTAAATATAGACAAGTACATTGTCACTGAGTGAAATTACTATCTGATTAGCTTTGTGCCACTTTAGACTGATTTAACTAACCTGCCGTATAGGCTGAAGGTAATGGGTGAATTGTGTTTATGATACTAGGTTAAGAGGACAACTTGTGGCCAACCATCCAAGCAGGTCTTTAGAACATTATGGCTTTATCCTGATTTGCTATTTCTGTCAGCTCCATAACGTAGGTTTAGTTTAAAGGATACTGAGTTAGTGAGCAATTTGTCACACACACTTCAGTGCATTTGCATTTGCTCAAATTAGCATGGCGTTATATTTTTAGCTGCTGTACTATATATGTCATTGTGCTGGGAGGGTTTCTTTGTTCCCTCTGATTTGCCTTCTAAGAGAACAGGACTCCCTCAGGCACGCAGTGATGCTGGGTACAAAGTGATAGAAACAGTGAGTTTGTGTAAACACAGCTCTGTTTATAGGTCAAGTTAGACGCCGTGCCACTCGATGGAATTTCCTGTTTTAAGCTTTCAACTACCTCTAATCTTACTTAAAACCGTCCTTTTTCATTCTCTGTAACGATTATGGTTCAGACTGAGGTATGCGTTGTGTGTGCGTCTTTACGTGGAGCATTAGGTATGACCCATTATGATGTAACTTACTCCGATCGAGGAACGGGCGAAAGAAACGAGCGAGGGAAAAGGAACGAGTGGAGAAAAGCCGAGACTTTTGCTTTCTCCCCTGTCTTATCTTCTCGCTCCACTGAAACCACAAGTCAATTTATACGCTGACATGGGGATGACAAAAGGATATGGCTGTTGGCACTGTTTGGTCTTTTCCTATCATAATTTTAAGGCCTTTCCTCTTTCGTTCTGTCTTTCTTTCTTTTTCAGGAGGATGTCATTAACACGCAATGTGGATATGATGTCAGAGCAAAAACAGTGAGTGTGAACCTCAACCTTTTCCCCTTCAACGCATCTTTTACAAGTCAAGTCAGAACAAAAAACAACAACGAAGACAAGCACCTCAGGTTGACATTTGCAGTTTGCCTCAAGTTTTTGTATCTTTTTTTGAGACGACCAAAAAGCCCGCCTGTCCCAGCGCCGTTTGCTCATAAATTAAAGTTTTCTAGTGTTTTCTAACCCCAGACATCATCTGTTGACATTTAGAGGGATTTTTGCAATGCTTGCAAAACTGCCATCTGCAGGCCATGCTGTAAAAAACAAAAAAACAAAAACAAAAACAGAGACGACTCGACAAGGTTTCAACTGACTACAACTCAAAGATCTTTTAAAATTCCCCAAGAGTGATCAGTTTTTGAAGAAAAAGCTGTCCCTAATATTGATTTTTCTTCACATGAATTGACATCCTCTTATCAAAACCGTTCCTCAGATATGGATTCACGTATTGGGATTCTGTACTACAACATAGTCCATTTGAGAACCCCACATATTAGCAAGATAAAACCAAACCACCCCGTGCAACACTGCTATTTTGTTTGGATTGTCATTCATCTTGCGTTTTTTTTTTTTTATCTATGTTTGTTTATGGGCTGGACTCTGTCTGTTCATAAAGATTAATAGGGGGAAATGCCCAGGGTGAGACAGAGTTTCGCTTTGACCCAGTACACGTTCATTTTTTACCAATTCTAGTTTCATTTCACTCTGAGAGACAACAGCTTACAGGGTTTCACAGAAGGTCCTTCCCTCCAGCTGACTCCCTTTCCCTCCTGTAGTCCATGTCAACAAACGTAATTTAATTTGACCAAATTCTACCGCACCCTTAGCAAATATGAACCGGGGGGGGGGGGGGGGGGGGCTTATTTTGTTTTTGTTTTGTGATATAGCCGCATGTTGCGTTTTTGACTGTGGTTTGTATGTTCCCCTCAGGATGCGGAACAGAAAACGTACATTCACGTCAAAGGCTGCGTGCCACAGTTTGAAAAGTGGTTACAGGACAACCTAACCGTAGTGGCGGGGATCTTCATAGGCATCGCACTACTACAGGTAAAAAGAACAGACATCCTCCTTTCCTGTCCAGAGTAATGAAATACACAGTGAGTTCTAGCCCTTTTTCTCTCCTACCCCGAATTAACTCTACATCGACGCCGAGTTCTGTTTCTGTCCAAACTCTCAAGTAATTCTCTTTTCTGTATTTACAGATATTTGGAATATGTCTGGCGCAGAATTTAGTGAGTGATATCGAGGCTGTCAGGGCAAGCTGGTAAGAACACACAAAACCACAAGAGTTATAATAAAAAGAAGAAGAAGAAGGATATGAATCAGACCAGGCTTGTGTTCCTCAATACATCGCAATATATTCCTCTGTTACTCTCTGTTTTACTTAGTTTTCTATCTGATCAGCAGTCCATAGCTGTTTGATGGTATTGGTATTACACATTTAGTCAGTTGTTTTTAAAGGCCCAATATGTTGCTGTACACTGTAGGGGTGCCATCTTGTGGACAACTGTCTCATTGCAGTTTCAAAACAGTTAAAAGATGGGGTTTTTTTTTTACAGTTTTATATTTTACACAAGCTTGCCTGTTCAAACCAATAAGATCCATAATGTCACCCATTATTTTTTTCAGCCTATTTAGGAATTTAAGGCAGGCATCAAACGATCTGGAATATTATGATAATTGACACGGAATATAACTATGTTTCATTCTGTGTGACACAGCTTGTTTTCAGATTGTTATATCAAATCCCGTTTCTCAAAGATATTCACTATGCAACGTTGTTACTGAATCATTAGGGCGTTCGTTCGGACCGGTGGAACACCCTAGCAATACACTTTCCTCAGACCTTTCCCCCCCCCCCGCCCCACTGTGGACTGCAAAGGCTTGTCTTTTACAGCACTGTCATCACCATGCCGACCAACTCACTTCACGCTTCATTCTCCCCCCCCCCCCCCCCCCCCCCCCATGCTTCGTTCAGGGTACCCCCATCTCTCGCTACGCGTCGCCCGCTGCCACACTCCAGCAAGAAATCTTCTGCTTACTCCTGAGGGAGGTGCACGCGTGTGTGTGTTCACCTGGTGGGTGTGAAAAATGCCTTTCGCTCTCTCTCTCTCTCTCTCTTTCTGCTTTTCAGACATTTTTGGGTGTGCTTTAGAGCGGTGTGTTCGATACCTTCTCTTTAGGGACCTCTTGCATGTAACACTGTTAAGCCATGCAGTGGCTATCGATCAAACCCGGCAGAGGTCTCACGATTGGCTGCAGAGATCTCGTGATTGGCTTTCGAAGCTGAGTCAGGTGTGATAAAGCAGGGCTGCAGTAAAACCCTGACTAAGTCGGTCGGCTGGTCCCTGAAGACTGGGGTTTGAAAAAAAAAAAAAAAGCCTCACCCTTTTGTTGACTGTATGCTTCAAATGCTTCTTTTTTTTCTTTCTCTCAGGACACTGTCTGCAACATTTAACACTCTCACAACACTAATTACACAAGGTTAGGGCATGAGCTAACACGCTTTAATTAGCAACAGCTAGCTGCATTTGTGTGATGTTATTACACTGATTAACATCATGTTCAAAACTTTACCTAGCTCACGCTTTTTCCATTTTCTTTGATATTAAGCAGCTAACAGTCTTTGGTATATAGTGTACATACTGACCACACTGTACTGTTTTAGATAACACTCTCATTTGTAAGTCAGCATATACAAAGATAATATTTCAGACAACTATCATAGCTCAGACTCAGACTAAGGAACCACTTATAAACAGAATGAATACAATCAGAGTGTTTTATTAAATATACGCAACCCTTCTATTTTATATATAGATAGATAGATAGAGATATAGATAGACAGATATATGTATGTGTGTATATACATAATGCTGACCTGGAGACACACACACACATATATGATGAAAAATAGAACGGTTGAGTATATTTAATCATTTTAAATAAAATAACAGTTTTTATCTCTCAGCTCACACATTTGGGCAAGTGAAAATCTCTATCAAACTAACTGCAGTACTTTTGTATGTGGAACGGTGACAGACAGTGACTCAGCGCCTCCTGCTGAGACTCAGTCACATTCCAGCGAATGTGTAGGTCTATGACTCATGTTCCATACTCATGCTCATTCTAACTGAGCTCTGTTATTTATTTATTTATTTTCCCAGGATCTTTTTCGCCTTCTGTCTTTCTCTCTTTCATCCCCTCTGTCTCTCAGACGTTATCAAAGTGGATTTTGGTTTCTCCGTCACCACCTGTACTTTGTGGCATGAAAACCACAGTAGTTCACGTTATATCTCTCTCCCCTATAGTGTTCCCGAATTAGCGGCCCTCTGATTAAAGCCATTTTTTCCCCTGCTTCATTCCTGCCTGTCTGTCCTATGATGCTATAGGAATTTGTATAGCAGTCGACCCCAAACAAAGTCCGTACAATATATTGCGAGTTTGTTTTCACTTGATGGTTTCATATGTGTCTCCTTTCATTGTTTTTTTCTTTTTTCTTTTGTTTTTTCTTTTTGTCTTTCTCTGTGGCAGCTTGTTCACCTGAGGTGGCAGCTGATTTTCACTCGGGGATTCACAGGTAACAGACGTGAACGGACTCCTTTTGTTTAGGAAGCTTAGCATTTTGTTAACCAGGTGATGTGTGGCTCCCATTCATGGATGACATCCTGTAGTTGAACAGATTACAGTATCATTAGTTCTACATACACATTCTTACCATTTGTGAATACTTGTATATATTCCTGTTAATAGCATAACTATTCCTCGAATGGAAATTCCTCTCTTAGTGTTAGTGTTCCCAAATTTCTAAATTAGCAGTTGGTATAATTTTAATAAAAGCTCACTCGTTTGAGGCAATATTTCTCTGAGTGGCATGCATGCATAGTATGCCTTACTCTTCCAAAAGTTTACCTTTCATCATTATTTAACAATAAGGCAGTATAACTAGTCATATTTTATACAATTTTAGAATCTTTACGAAATCTCACGGTAAAACCTGCTGTTGTTTTCCAGTTGGTTACAGTGCACTGCTGCTTACATAAACATGAATCATAGTGAAAGTAAAAGTGATAGTGATGACTGCAGTATTTTAGTATTTCTTTAGGCTTGTTGAGGCCAATAACTCAGTTGTCTTTTTGCTACCCGCAGGTCTATGCCAGCATGACAGCGCCAGCAACAGGAGAATACAAATAACGCCGATGCCAAGTTCACTGCGTCTTTTTCGAAGGACACTATTACCTACCACATCATTGTTTTTTTCAAACCTGTAAATACTACTACTTTTTTAGAGTGTTTCTTGTGTCAAACACTTCTGTATAAGATGTAAAAGCCAAGAGGTTGCCTGTGAGAGTATGTGTGTTTATATAAGACAAGGGGCGTTATCTTTGTATGCCGCGCATGGTTCCATCTATGTTTTAAACGTAAAGTTTACGTTCACTCTAACTCGGTGGTTCCTGGCAGTAGCTGTTTTTGTTTGTTCCACCGTAAGAGATTAGATCATTACACATCACATTACAAAACGAAGCCAGTTTAGTCCCGGTTCTTAGCCGTAATGGCAAATTACTAGTGCACTGCTGGTGTTATTAGCAGCCTTTTTTGTTGTTGTTGTCGTTATGCACAAAACGTTACTTTTCTTCAATTCAGTTTTAAATCTTAATTTCTATGGTTTTGTGGGACAATGAATCCATGGTAGTATTCTCTTTGGTAATATTTGAAAAAGTGCAAGTATTGAAATGTGGTTGTGAGTTTGACACCACTTTGTTCACAGATTTACTGAAGTAGTTCTACAAATCAGGCAAAGCAAATTTTGGTCGTCTGGCGAATTAGCATAGAAGTCCAATACTGAACGGCGTCACTGTTTGACTAGAATTTTAGAGATTGGTTTTAACAGAAACCATCTTAAGTCCCTGTCTTGTAGGGTTTTTTTTTTTTTTTTTTTTATCACAGATCACTGGTTTAGATGTTTTTACTATTGCTAATTCCACAACCCTTGACTGCAAAGTGGACAGAATTTTTGCGATGAGGAAAAGATGTCTTGTCATATTCGCACGGAAATGTTTTCACGGAGGGGCTGTCATCGCTTCGATCATTGTATAGAATGATGGTTTCATGTAAACCTACCTGCTGATACAACTGTCAAGAAAATAACGGTGTTATTTGCAGCGAAGATGAGCCAGACGAGGACAGAGCCGCAGGTACACCTGCCTCCCCCTCAAGACGTCCTAGCGATTCCGGTTCCTGCACAGTACCGGTTTGAGCCATTAGTTGACTTGCTATCGAGACCGGTTGTTTGACTTCGACTCGCGGCGAGTCTGTCACACGATGCCATCTGTGTATTTAACAGCTATCCATAAAAGAAACCCCACGTTAAAGAAATAAACAGCTTTCTGTCCTCTCATTTTTACGACGGAATGTCTACAGGCTTAATTCACTTAACTCATTCACTAAATTGTGTAGGGTTTCAGGGATCTCTTACGTATGTCCGAGGGTGCTTGGCCGGAGCGACAATCCCGTATGACAGAGTTAACAATATGAGACTAGTGACTACCTCCGCTCTAACTCATTCCCATTGTAAAATAAAAGGCCCGTTTTTCAATCTGCTGACCATCTACCATGTACAAAACTATTGATATTAAATTTTAAAAAGGGAATAAAAACAAAATCAGTGCAGTGTCTTAATTTGAGTGTGTGCTCGCAGCTGTTTCTGAGAACCGATAATGACAACAACCATGCTTTGTCTCCTTACAGACAACATACCATACATTACCTGCTGTACACAACAGTGCAAATTATGTGTGGATTTATAAGGCTTAAGACAAATAGGAATACAAGATTCTCATTTTCTTTCTGTTCTCATAAAATTTGTGTTAAGTTTTGAATAAGCAGTGATATCTAAATGATTTATTACCTAGGCTACAGTTGCCTTTTTCTTGTCTGTACAGTTCAGGTAAGAGTAAAACAACAGAAATCATTGCCAGCAATCATCTTTAATAATCCTTTGAGTTTCAATCTTTCAAATGTACAGTTCATCAATGACATTTACAACAATCATTTGAAGTTTATATTGTATGTAGTTACCGTTAATATATCAGATTGCTCTGTGTTTTTCTTTAAGGGTACAAACCTGGTACATAAGAATCATTTACTTGACAATAACAACATCAACCTAAAAAAAGATGAAAAATTTAAAATAAAAATTAAAAAAAACAAAAAAAAACAGACAAAGCCACATTATGGTGTTTGAGAAGTATCTTACATGCAAGTGGGTGCATGTTTTGTTTTGTTTTGTTTAAGATACCCTCTGACATTTTGGAATGGGAGAGGACAAACCCATACATGCAAAAAAAAAAAAAAAAATCTGTTTGGTAAACAAACATGTACCACAGCATTAAATGGATATGCAGGAAAACTCCTCATTCACGCATTATGAGTATGTGTCAGCTCTACAAGTCCAAAAGGAAGTTTTGGGAAACTTTTTCAGTAGTTTCCACAACCCACATTTTGACCTAGCCAAGCTCTTACACACAATACACACTCGCTACCTCACAGACCACCTGACAGACTGTGACAGAATAAAAATTCTTAATGTATCTTCAATTCAGTGTGTTGTGGTAAGTGATTAATTTGCCACTGAAAACAGCTTGAATCAATTCATAATTAACACCGGGGCACTGCCCAAATATAGTTTTCGGGCCTTCTCTTTACAATATTAAACTGCCTGATATTAACCACTAAAATCTAAATTGAACCACTATGAAAGTAATCACAACAGGTCTTATTGCACTACTGAACAAGCTTTGTGACAGAGTCTGTCAGGCACAACACTGTACCAACACCCCTAGCACTAACAGGAACCAAGATCTGTTCGCTTGAGTTCTATTTTGAATATGCAACAGGCTTGTGATAAGGAGTTCAACTCTTCCCAGTAAAGTGACTTCATGAATAGATATGGATATGGGCTGCACTAGGACCAGGAGGTGTAAAATTAGGTGTGGTCTGCCCTGGTCCTGGCTGGTCCCTTTTACAGTACAAACACATTTGATCTCTACTTGTCAGGAGTAAGAGGTCTTGGTGGGTGAGCCAGATTTTGGCTGAGGAGTAGGAGGAGGGTCATGTAACATATGAGGGAGGGATTAGAACGGCCGAACACATAATACGCCATCAACTCAAACGAAAACAAATAAATAAACATGCACATCTCAAACTCGGCTGGTTCTCAAGCTACACGGAGAAAATGTGGATACGCACACGTCGTGGATAAAACAGCCACTCTTCTTTGTCCTCTCTTCTACAGCCTTTTTTTTTTTTCCTTTTTTAAATGTTTTTATATTTTTGTTCCTCGATGACTTAACATTTATACTCTTTAATCACAGCTATGGTCTTAAAAAGTGTTTTGCTTTCATGTATTTTGACGTTTCTATTGCGGAAGGCGATCTACGGCTGCCCTCTTGAACACGGTGACTGTAACTGGAGCTGTGTGTATGCATGCGCAAACAGTGGTCTGGGACAAGGGGGCGGGGCAGGAAATTGGGGCGGAGGGGGGCGGGATAGAGGAGGGGGAGGAGCCAGACTGGCAGGCGGGGATGGGAAGCCTTGGCACATGACGATGGGAGACACAGTGGGGGTCTGAGGGAAGGAGTAGGAGGGGAGTTGTGGTGAGGCAAGCTGGGGTGGGGGGTGGGGTTTGGGGTTTGAGGTTGTCAAGAGTCTTTTAGCTCTGCGCCGTTAGCCTCTGCTCTGTCAGCGACGCTTGGTGGGCCACCGTTTTGTTCTCGTGAGAGCGTAGCTTGGACACCACGTCGATGAAAGCCAGGCTCTGGACCTCTTTGTGGAGCGGCTCTGAGAGACGGGAAGAAACGATGAGGAACAAAGAACAAACACCAGGCGCCACAATGCTAGTTATGCCTTCAAAACATCTCAAGTGCTCTCTATTAAACACCAGCTTTATAACGTGACTCACAACTGACTGAGATTTTGGCCTTAACTTTCCCTCTCAATAAGGGAAAGGGTCTTGAACCGACAGAAACCGTCTTGGCAAGGTCTTCAGGATGAAAACAGTTTTATGCTAAATTTAGAGCAGGACACTTCTCGATGATGTGAAATCTGACTCATCTGTCCACTTTCAGTCATTGACTGTCTCTTACCTGAGCCCATTACGGCACAGATCAGAATCATAGAGTTGTATTTAATCTCAGGCGCGCTCCTCTCGTCAGACAGTAGTTTGTGCAGAACTTGTACTAAATTGGCTCCAACGAAATCTTTCTCTGCAGCATCTGAAATACCACAAGAGCAACGAACAACTTCAGTCGATAAATCAGCTTCTCGGGATGAGGAGTGCTACTATAAGATGCTCTGATGGATAACGTTTGACTGTTTTTTTTTTTTCTTTGAGTGCAGAATCCCACACTACTGAAAAATGAGTAAGGTGTGAAGGATAAATCCTGGCTTAACTACAGAGTAAGGGTTTTAAAAAACGCATTAGGACTCAAACAAAATCTCTCTCATGCAACTTTTGAAGTTCTTTTTACACTTACAGTTCTGACTGCTTACTACTACATTTTCTCATGAACTTAACTTCTACATATGACCATAAAAACTTCTGTCTTTTCGAGCTGCATCTACACATCAGCTCTGGATAATTATTTCAGAGAATCTATCACGTGTCTTTCACATCTCTTATAGCTTTGACAAGAACACAGCATAACCAGATTAACAGAACCTCGTCTCTTACCCAGGTCCAAGGCGGCGATGAGACCCAGTGCCACCAGCGCTTCATTCTGCATGATCATGTGCTCGCTGGTTGCCATGGTTACCAAGTGTTTCACGCCACCACTCTGGATAACTGTTCTAACCACGTCCTGAGATCAAAGAGTTAACACTCAAAAGTCAATCAATCAGTCAATTAGTCAATGAGTCAATCAATCAAAATTTCAATAAAGGGAACCTAGCCCACATCATACAATCATCAAAAAAGCATCATCAATCTGTTGGTATACACTCGAAACATATGTTTTAGGCTCGTGAAATAAGTATGTGGATGTATATCATGGTTTCATGGCTATTGAACCACATTAGCTAAACGCCTTGGACAGATTTCAGCCTCGCAGACATAAACTCCACTCCGTTTTCCATTCCTCCTGGTAAATCAGGGGTAGATTTTAAACACAGCTACAGTAACACTCTGATGACTCATCTGTGCCATAATCAACTCTCTCCAACAACACTCCAAAGTAAAAAGAAAAACAACCCCCAACGCTATTACTGGCAGTAATAATATAATACATTACAATTAATACAATAACATATATGCATATAATTTATGTGTTTGCTCTCTTCCAATGCGCAAGTGTTTGTCAGTGTCTTTTTAACTGACCCAAGTTTGCTGCTTTATGCAGTTTACACTGCAATCTGTAAACAGAGTGAAACTGCTCCAGAGTGTTAGTCTATAAATTCTAAGCCAGACAAAATTGATGTTGAGCGTTGGAGTTCTGAGTCACTGTGTTCCAAGGCTGCATGGAAAAGGCAGTGCAGCCGGAAAGTCCCGGGAGTGTTTAACACCAGGCGCTACATGCTAATTCAAAAACAAAACAAGACCGTGTGATATGAAACATGCTGACAGAGCTAACGGGTATTCACCCAGCTGGTGTGGTGAAATTCTGCTGAAAAAAACTAAACACTTTGTGACTTAAGGAATTCGATTTAATGTTAATGACTTGACAAATTATTGGTTGACAAATGCTGGTTTACTGTTATCAGTTGTGCCACTTGTGTCTGAGTATTAGTTGATGTGATTGGTTGATATGATATCAGGTGATGTGATTGGTTGGTAAGATATTCGAGCGATCGTCATAGTGTTTGTCTCCATACTGAGGGTCAGTTGGGGTTATCTAAACACCGTCCCTATAAGTCAAAACATCAGTTTATTGGAGTGGGCAATGCCACTACACTAGCTCCTGACCTTTGACTTGCTGTGTCGGATGAGGGCAGAGAGAAGGCGGTTGGACTCCCCCATCACACCGGCATGATCTTTGGCCTCACACCATTCCACCAGTCTCTCCACCAATTTCACATTCGTCCCCAATTGGTCAGCAGCGTCCGCTGTGGTGAACAGAGTACATTTTGCCATACTCAAGAACACATACAAACATATATATATATATACATATATACATATATATACACACATACATACATAAAATCCAATTCTTCAGTGCTAAAGGCCCACTTGAAGTTTAAAAACCATTAAAAATAGTAGAGATAGAAGCTTATACAATCGTACTTAAAAATTATATTTATTCTAACAGCGAAGCCTAAAGCTTAGAGAGCTATAATTGCATATTATGAAGCACATATATCTCGAGTTTAAAAAAAAAAAAAAAAAAAGCCAAGCTCCGTTACGAAACACATACACTTAAGTGAGACTGCACAACGTAAACCCCTGTAATACTTTAATCACTGGTAATGTACATTTAAGGGTATGTCCGGCACAGATGTGCCGACCCAGCTGGGACGTCCAAGTTTGGTCCCTTTCATCCACTCAGCGTGTCACTGAAGTCAAGTGCTGTTGGCTGCATGCCCCACCGTTCACGCTGCATTTTATAAGATGCCACTGCTAAGTGTCCAATTACAGCCTCCGCCTAACTCCTAGTCATAACCCGATCCATAGAAATCACATCTGACCGCCGCGCTATCGACAGCCTTCGCACTTAATATCAAACTACAGTAACTGCACACAGGCCGTCTGGGCACAACGGCCCCCCCTTGTGTGCCAATATGCTACTGCATCTGGGGTGAATCGCTTTGGGTTGTGTTGGGTTGTGATGTGAAACTGAAAAATCTTATAAAAGATTATGTTCTGAGAATATGTAATCAGGAACACTGCCGTACGCATTTCGTAATGATTAGAAAATAACACACAGTTTAATTTTACCTGACATAGCGCATGGTTCTCTACTAATGAAAACATATGTTTTTCTTTCTAATACAACCAGTGACTGATTTATCGTGAATAAATCTGGTTGAGCACAGACGCTTTGTCAAAAAAAAAAAAAAGTACTTCTTAGTTAAAGCCTTTGATGAAATTATGTCTTTAACCAGATTCAATTTATGTCACTATTCATTTACGTGGAACTTCCAAACGACAAAGGTAAACTAGAGACTAAAAATAAAATTTCTTCCATAATGTAGATACAGCCTTAATTCTAACCATGTGCTTTTACAGCCTAAGGCCATAGAGAGGGTTTTAGACAGAGAGGGGAATGCAGTGACTTAGCAGAGAAGTTCTTTAAAGAATTTGGCATAGATGCTCAGAAGCACATAAGATGAACTGGATGCCCCGATACAATTTTAGGCAGCAAACCCAAAGGGCCTTCTAAAATGAAGCTTAGAAAACGCAAGCCAGACAGGAACAAAACTCAAGCCAAGAGAAGTCTCTAATGCCGAACTCCAAATGCATGAGTCATCAAGCGAAAGGAAAAAAAAAAGGGTTCCTGAAGAGTTTAAGTGGCTATATGTATATTATGGCTGAGTTTCAAATAGTCAGCTATATCCAGTCTGCAGATTTGGTCTTAAAAGGAAACTAGTGGAGTTCAAGGATATTTTTTTTCCACGTGGGCTGGGTTAGGAAGGTCTTCAAAAGTTCTAGAACTTGCTACGCTTTAATGTTTTTTTTGGAATTAATGTTGAATGAACAACAGCTTTACTGAAAGTCAGACATTTAGGATCATTATTAACTCTGACAGTAGGACAGAGTGGGGAAAAAAAAAAAAAAAACATTTAGGAATAGCGCAGGAAAAGTACCTTGTGTATCGATGAGCATCCGTAATGTGCCCAGGAGTTTGAACTGCACTGGCGGCATTTCCGACTGGAGGAACTTCAGGACGACGTCGGACACGCCGGCCGCGAGCATCTTCGATTTATTCACAACTGACAAAAAGGTTCGAGCGTTATCGCACAAAAATCAGAAAAACCGTCAGACAGGATTATTGAAAGCAGTGGTTTTTAAGTAATTAGCGTTAATTCCAATGTAATAGATGAGTATGCATGAAACTTAAGTTTAATTACGGTCATGCTCTTTCATGGGCAGAGCGTCGTGAGAAATGGAAGGCAGGGATTGGAGGGTCAAAGTTCACCTGGGATAGCTAGGTTCCTCAAAGCACTGAGGGCCGCGTGCTGTACTGTGACGTTACCCTCCTCGACATGCCTGTCCAGCAGTTCCAGAAGTTTCTGCACAATACCAGTGTCTACCATATGGATACAGTTCCCATCTGTGAAGAAGTCGGACACAGGACTACATTACCCCGCATTCTGTCAGAACTGCGTATGAGGTCGTGTCAGGCGTTGGTCTGTCTGATTCTGCACGCTCGTGCTAATGATCAGGTATGACTGAACAGTCAAAAGTAAAATGGTTGATAACTCAAACAGACCCACACATAATCTTCCCCAGTTCTATTTATCTTCCTATTCTCCGTCCACATATCTTCCCGATATTCAAATCTGATGTGAAATGTATGATATGGGGCTAAAATAGCTTACATCTCTTTTTCTCAGAAAAAAAAAAAAGGATCATTACACAAAAAATGGATCATTACACAAAGCACTGCCCCAGTTTGGCCAAAGAGGCACTCACTGTTGTTTTTTATTTATTTATTTTTTTACTGTATTACTTTACATGGCAGGCAGTGAATATCATTACTGTGTGTTTAGGCTTAAACTCTACATGCTCTTGTGGGGGGGGAGTTGAGCTGGAGGCTTTGAACATCCTGGTTAGCGGTCCTCTTACCGTTACGGGCAAAGTTGGCAATGGCCAGCGCGCCTGCCAGCTGGAGCTGGTGGTTATTGGAGGGCACCCAGGAGAGGACTCTCTGGAACACGCTTCCTTTCCCTCCCTCAAACAGTTTTTGCATGGACTCATCTGGAAGACAGTCAAAATCATGACCATGAAATCGCCATTCAGATTAGATATGAGGAGGTTCATTACATGGACGGTTTTAATTCGGTGATACATTGATACATCTGATTCAACCGCTCGCGGTCCTGCCTATGTAACTTTTTTTTTTTCCCCCCCATGGAGACAGGCCTGGGAGAAGAGTTACCTGGCACTGATTAAGATCACAAGAGGCCTATGAAAATATAATACAGGTTAATAAAGTCTTTAACTGTAGATATAACTCGTGAGATGGGCAAGATGAAACACTGTACTAGGCAATGACTGCCTCTCAGTTTTAATTCTGTCTCATAGAAGATAAAAACCTTATGTGTTAACCTAATTAAAAGCATTGCGTGAAATGGCTTGTGATGGAGGCGTAGAAGGACTTTCACAAAGCCAAATTCCAAACAATCATTAAACACTCTTCACCGATATCTGCCTGAAACATCTGTCACGAGACGTCGTCCAAAAAGAGACGTCGACTTTAGACAAACGGAGATAACGAACTTCTGTCTCGCTAAAGGGACAGGAAATAGAGCACTCGGAAAAAGTCGAAATAACATTCCTTGGAACATCTCGACGCTCCCCATCCCATCGCGGACTCCCAGGTTCTGAGTGCGTTCAGTCTCTGGCCCTCCGTCGGCACACCGACGCGCTTCTATTAACGCTTCACAACCCATTAAAAGATAGCTATGAAATATTCATATGGAGAAAGATACATCCCCACATCACACTCCCCACACAAGCTGCAATGCTGACTCTACATACAGAACAGAGCAAAAGGAGAAGACGTCCATGAGATAGAGGAGAGGGGTTACCCCAACTCTCTTTACACACCACAAAACCCCCCCCCCCCGAAATACCAAAATAACTAGGAGCCTGGACTGGCTATTCGAAGTCATCGTGAAGGTGCTTTCGGCTCTCTTGTTGAAATTTTACCTCTCCTTCTATATTCCATTCACCTTTTCCCATCAATATTTCAGAGACCTCATAAAAAGCAGAACCCATAATACAGCTGGTCTGTCAATTCGATGATAAAGCGCTGATGTCTTTTCATTCTGCCCAGACGTAATTTGACATGGGCACGT
The DNA here is from genome assembly GCF_902362185.1 of Chanos chanos. Taxonomy (NCBI): domain Eukaryota; kingdom Metazoa; phylum Chordata; class Actinopteri; order Gonorynchiformes; family Chanidae; genus Chanos; species Chanos chanos. The sequence continues at coordinate 31,378,691 of NC_044501.1, read as the reverse complement.
CTTCTGGAAAATTGAGCTCTGTATTCCAGACGCTGATGTACTCCCGGATTCTGACATTGGTTGGACTGAATAAGGGACAGAAAGAGAACAAAGGCCCAGTCTCGTGGCCTTCGTCACGTCTAGCTGAGACTCCCGCGCGTTGGTGCTCTATTGCGAATGACTCTGCGTTTTTTGGGGGGGGGGGTTTTCTCCTGTGTTTTACTAAGCGAGGAGAGATGCGAGGCTCGGGCGGAATGATTGACGGCTGGTTTGATTGGCCGTGTGTCGTGTTACCTCCCAGCAGTAGGAGCACCATGAGGTCAGAGGCGGTCTTGAGTTGAGCGACGTCTTCCTCTCTGTCGCTGTCTACTGTCTGTGCCACCACCTCCAGCAAACACTCCACCAGCCCTGCCTCCACCAGCTGTAGCTTAATCACATCTGAAAGACAGAGAGAGAGAGAGGGAGAAAGAGAGAGAGAGAGAGAGAGAGAGAGAGAGAGAGAGAAACATATGCCAAGACTGTGAAGAAACACAGCAGGTTAACATCAAAACTATCACCCAGAAGCCACCGTGTATCGGGATAATATTCTCAAAAATGAGACGTCTGGGAGAAATCATTGCTTCACAAGAAATCTGAAACCATTGGTAATTTGAGATTTGGAGATTGTAAATCTAGATTAATTTGTCACTCCTCTCAATCCAATTCTATCTGCTGGAGCCATACAGGTCCATCCATATGAAGTGTTCATCTGTTAAATGTCTTACATCTAGTTATAGACTAAGCAGAGACAAGTATTTCCTATAACTATATACTACAACATATTCAGATTGCAGTTTATAATGATTTTTTTAACCTATAAAGGTAAATGGAGATTTTTTTTTGTAGACATTACTAGGTGATGTGCAACAAAGAGAGAAAAGAGAACCCCCACCACAGTATGACGGGAAACAAAGCACACAAAGATAACTTTAACATTAAACAGAATGCAAGAGATTTTTTCCACAATGAGTGTACAAACATTTGTCTGTCCGTAATGGTTACGCACTAAGAAAACATCTCCGAGTGGGTCCCTCCACCAGAACTAGAGACATATGGCTGGCCCTCTCTCCTCTCAGCTGGTTATGAAACACCCGCGGCTTTTAGCGAGCCCTTTTTCTCTCTCTCTCTCTCTCTCCCTCCCTCCTCTGTTCCACACGAGTCAGCCAGCCGTGTCTGTAGAGCTGTGTAGTGGCTTTAAGTAGGACGTTGTCTTGGAGACTGGCAGAATAGGAGAACAGCACTGTGCCTAGAATGATAACAACGACCCTTTCTCGCGCATACGCTTTCGTTATACACACCGCCACTCCCCCCCCTCCCCCTCCCCCTCCCTCTCTCTCTCTCTCTCTTTTTCTTTTGCTTTCTTTCTCCACCTTCTTTTTGCCTTCTCTTTCTGCTTCTTTCCTTTTCATTTTCCTATCTCGCCGTCCTTGTCCCTGCTCCTCACATTGCCTCTCACACCTACTCTCGCTTTTGTTTTGTTCCACTCTCTTCTTCTTCTTCTCCGGATCTTTTTGATACATTCATCGCGGGCTCAATCATCTATCTATTTATCTGTCTGTCTGTCTATCTATTTATATACCTGTCCGTCTATCTACCAGCGCAGACATCCTCCACACAGACATTCTGGGTATTCATTCTCTCTCTCTCTCTCTCTCTCTCACACATACACACACACTCACACACACACACACACAGTACAACACCCACTCCACAGAGCCATTTTCTCTATAGTTCACCCTCTTTCTCACTCACACTCTCTACCTCTCTCTCCTCTTTTATGCGACACCCCTTCTCCATGGGATCTTTCTCTCACATACATCACCTGCTTCCTCTTCTCATCTCTCTTTCTCTCGCCGTGCTGCCTGCTTTAAGTCGGTTCTTTCATTTCGGCGCATATTTCATTTTCCATGAGAAAAGTTTCACGCGTCCTCAAACAAACGGCGCTGAGGGTAGCAGCTGAGGGCAGTTTACAGATTGGATTTCACGTGAACAGCCCAAAAACACAGCTGCAAATAGACTCAAGAATCCCATTTAGGCAAAGACAGGCATCAGTGGCAATGAGACCAACTGACAGCAGTTATTATCCATACCCGGAGTGGACAGAGGGCAGCCTAGCGTCTGCTTAATTGTAGACCACTCTCACTTTCAGGCAGAATGTCGATTACCGTCCCGCCTAATGAAAGACGATTAGAACAGTGACGCTGCTCGGAATGAAAGTTTCGAGTAACTATCCATTTGGTACAACTTATGCCATCTTAAAACTCTGACCTAGTATTTAGGGTCTAATGTTGTGAAATGCCGTCAAAATTCCTCGTAATGTCTTTGCGAGCAAAGGGAATGTGTGGTTAAAACTGTTTTATAAAAGGAAACTGTAGTCTTATTTTCTTTTTTCGACTGAGTACCAAAACCAGTCCTTATGAAGATCATATGACGGCAGCTGTCTGTCCCACAGACGTGCGGCATGTCAGACGGCCTGTTTTCAAAGACGCGACAGGTGTCCGTTAGGTCTGGTATGACGTTCGAGAAGTGGCCTATCCTGTTCTGTGACTGGACGCAAAGCCATTGTACAGCAGTTGCGTTCGGTCAGTCAGTCAGTGGGTCAGGGACTTGCGACTGGCAGCCGGCCAAAATCCACATTCTGTCCGGACCCACAAATCAAACCCCTCACGTCACACACTGAAAAGCTACACCAAGAGCAGCACAAACAAAAGTCTCCAATGTTTCCCCCTGGACCGCTTTTAAATGAGAGATTAACTGAGTAAAGAGTCACTGCTGAAATGCTAAAAGAATCATCCTACTTCTAACGCAATATCGCCAATCCACTATCTCCCACCAGGTTAAGAGGTCTACACTGTGCCCATGAAGCGGGAAAAAAGTGAGAAGTGAGAAAAAAAAAATGTAGAGGTATTAGTACTGTTTTTTAAGACTGTTCGACGACTATGATGTTTCCCATCTTTATCTGCAGTTAGATCTCCTCCTCTGTTTCTCCTTCTCACCATTTTCAGCCAGAGGAGCAAGGACTTCGAAGATCATCTCCTTTTTCTCATGTTCCACCTGCTTCCGGAAGAGTCGCACGAGCTCCTCCGCGATATTCGTGGCGGCAAACTGCTCCTTGCTGGATTCTGCGGAAAGACGAGCAGGTCCGTCCGAAAAAGGAAAACGGCATTGATTACTGTGGTTTACATAATGATACGCTATTGTGGAGCCGCGGCCTTGAAGAAGCAAGGCTTGATAAGAGACAGCAATGCACAACTGCAGCAAAGACTGTTTTTGTGCGGACATGCTGAATAAATAGCTCTACTCTGAAATAAAGTCTTTGCTCTCCGCATTGTTAGGATGCTAGTTTAACAGTATGGTACATTCTACACATATACTCACGCTACATGGGCAATTTACATGATATCAGCAACATAAATCAATTGCATATAATGTGACTTGTGGGTAACGTTAAGGGTGAAATGTATCATTTGATTGACATGTGAGTTATCCAGTGCGGTACATGATATTTGCTGAGCTCAGAGGGGAATTGGTGGATGAGCGTGGTTACTTACCCAGCTCGGCCAGGTTGCCAAAGGCGATGAGACACATCTCGGTGAGGGCCGTGTTCTCCGAGTGGATGCCCAACAGTTTGACCAGTGTGGGGATCACGCCCATGTTAATCAACTGTGCTTGTAAGGAGTCTGCAGACGAGAGAGAAAAAATCCGCAAAACACCGTAAGCGCGCTAATTAAGACTCTGATTTTCATGTACAGTAATGAGAGGGCAAAAAAAAAAAAAACGAAAAAAAAAACAAAGCCTGCTGGGATGTGTGGTTCACACTGTTTGAAGCTTCGTGCTGTCAATTTTACGTCCCAGTCAATTTGAGCTTTTCGTTATCGTTGTTTTGCGAGTGAAAAGGTGTAACTTTCAAAATGGTGAGATCCTCATTCCAGTCAGGAAGGGAGGAAGAGCGTAAGTATGTTAACAGCATTTAGACAGAGAGAGAGAGAGAGAGAGAGAGATGACGAGGTGATTGGGGAATTGTTTCCAGGGATGTATCAAAGGAATCAAAGGAAAAAGCGGCAGAAAGGTGGGATGTAAAGAAGGAAGGGCGTCGGTCGACATGAGACTGAACGAGAGAGCGATCAGGAGAGAGAGACGCTCATGAAGCTCAAGCAGTTTTGTGTGTGAGTGTGTGAGAGAAAGAAACAGAACAAACGGAAAAACACAGCTGCTCAGAAGTATACCTGCTGTTTGGGGGTTTTTTTTCTGTTTCACAAAGTCCTAATCTTGAGAGTGATCTGACGTGTTCTGCCCACAGGCGGCTCGGTTCTGCTACATCACACGTTTATCCAGTAACGAAATCTAGGCCACGTTCAATGCGCTCCTAATCTTTCCATCAGGATGGAAATTTCTGGACTCGGAGCTTTTCCAAACAAGGGGAAGGGAAGCTTTCGCTTATAATGCCTCTTTTTTTTCTTCCTGCTATCAGCCCGATTGGCAAAACCTCCCCACCACTGTAGTCCCATCAATATTAATGGAAGTTACATTAGCTGCAGTGACAGTTTACAAACAGCCTGGCTCTGGGACAGGTTCTGATGGCGTTCGCACAAACTCATTTGCACAGTATAATTGCAAACGCTATGGCCTTCGCATTCAATAGACAGTCTCCATTACCTTACTCTCTCTAATCCCTCCCTCCTGTCCCTCGGACGTCACTCCAAGGCCAGGGAGCAAAAACCGTTCTCTCTCTCTCTTTTTTTCCTCTTTTGTTTGCCTTTTTCAAACAACCTTGAAAAAAAGTTGGCCTAATGTCTCCATTTCAAACAATACCTCTGGCTAATCTAGGTACACTTTAGGTGCAGAGGGTAAATGCAAAAGCCAAAAAGCTCATTTTAAAAATGGCCCCTTAAGGTAATTGAATTATATGATGGAATATCTGAGAACAAACCTCATTTTGTATAACTAAACCTGCTCTAACAGGAGCTATTCACAACCCTTTTTAACGTTTTTTTTTTATTTTTAATAGATTAAGACAACATCATACAGGCTGTAGGAGTAAATTGTCTAGAATTGTTCATCTGAACAAGAATGTACTGCCAGATGCAAACTGATGATATAATATGATATGAGGTCAGTTATGTTATTTAATCATTACAGAGCCTTAAATAGAATAAAATACCACGGGACGACATAATGTACTGTCAGTGTCACTGTGCCTGGCTATTTTACCGCTTCAGAGGATTATGCCTTCAGTGAGACAATGGATGGCTATTTTTGGTAAAAATGCTGACTGAGTAAGACCTGGGTAAGGAACATGTGAGACAGTCTGCTAAAGAATGCTTGCTTACTCAGACTGATTCAACTCGGTAGGTCTGAAGCAGAGAATTAGGCTTAGACATGAGGCCCGTTTTCTCTCTCATAGCAAGGCAGTTGAGATGCTGTTCCGGTCCCTCGAGTTAGAGGACAAACAAAAGCTGAGATTGGCATAGAGATAAAACACCAGAGAGGAGGTAAAGATGAGAGAGAGAGAGAGAAGAAGAAGAAAGAAAGAGAGAGAGGAGAAACAGTATGGTGGAGATTTGAGTAACTGCGACAACAGAGACGCCCTCCACGATGCGCTTTTCAATTACAATCATATTTCACAATCTATTTTCGGGGAAAGGGGCAAAAAGAGAAGAGGCCCGACCTCCCGTCGGCTGGCTGGGGCTGGTGGCCAAACGTGAACGGTAATAGATCGAAAAGTAATTACCAATTCGTGCCTTGTCGGTGAGGGGAGAGAAGAAAGTAATAGAGCCTTACTCCCCCCCCCCCCCCCCCCCCCCCCCCCCCCCCCGCCTGCACATCAATTATTCAGAACCGCCCCGCCACCAATAAACAAACGCAGAAACAAAGAAATAAATATAAGATGCTCGTATTCCTCTGTGCTCTTAAATAACGCTGCCACACAAGTCAATAAGAGGTTTAGACTGAACACACACAGGACTTTGGGTGAATGGTCAAAATGTGCTGATGTCGTTATTTCCTGAGCTTCGAGAAAACCGAGAGAGAGAGAAAAAAAACTTGATTTAGAGTTGGAGTGGTGCTCCAGGAGTGAAATTGGGCATTTGGGCTTTGAGTTACATAACAGGAACATCTGAAGAGCAAAATCACACGCTAAGTTGAAAAAGAGAGAAATGAAACTGTAAGTATAATCTGAGTGCTAATGAAATTTATACACTTGTAATGTAAATGTTTGTAAATATAAAATATCTCAGGCGTAGAAGAGACTTCATATTGAGCCTGGAGGAACATGGAGTACAAAGACATCAAGGACAATATGAAACAATATGAAAATGATTTTGAAATCTAAAAAGGAAACATAGAACACGCTTTAACTTATCTTCGTTATTTTTTTAGTAGTTTAAATTAATGATTCATTTCACAATTTGGGCAGAAGAGCCTCTAGTAAGGGGATGGGGGGGCTCTGGATTTCTTAAAGCAACTGTTGGGAACTTGTATTGGATTTGGTTGACGGTGGATAGAGGGGAAGGAGGCCTAGCGTCTATGCAAATGAACCATCACCGAAAAAGCAAAGAACAACAGGACAAGCCAACATCGTGCCTAAAAAACACACAGAAGCTGAGAGGGGAAAAAAAGATTTGAAAAACCTGAAGTGACGAAGAGGTAGAAAGACACAGACTACACACAGACAACCACAAAGAACATCATCTTATCGCTAATCAACTTAAAACGACTCTCTTAACCACGATTTTGTAGAGGTAAGCAGGACTGAATGAAGCGGTAATGACTTATAGATTAGGAGGTGTAGCCCCAAGCAATGTCTCTGAAACGTTTTCAAAATCATCCCCAAAATTATGAAATAGCATCAAGACTCGTGTTCTTTATGGAGATATAAATATATATGTAAAAAAAAAAAAGAATTAGTGATCTTTAGTTGATCATTTTGTATTGCTTAATTTGGATAGTCCCTCAGATACAACTGCTGACATTCAACATTGTCAGTTAATTTACAAGAACTTCCCAAATATGTCTATGTAAATAACAAAAAAAAAAACAAGAACTGCTTTTAGAGACCTTGCTACCTTACAGAAAATACATGACATATATATATTTTTTAATTTCCTTATAGCTCTTCAGCTCTGGTACCTAATAATGTATTTGTTGACAATCTGGTGAACGTCTATTAATGTATCTATCAGGGACTATCCGAAGAGGGTTTTTTATTTTTTGGGGGTCATTACCATTATCATTGCTATAGTTCATCAGCATGCCACAAAAGACAGTCAAGAGCTTCCCATTGGCTGGCTCACAATTATGGGCCATTGACTTTATGAGCTCAGCTACTATCTGTGCACCTCCTGCTTCGTCAACTGCACGCCTGCCCTCATCTGCAAAACAAAGAGGTCATGTAAAAACAAAATAAGGACCAAATGATAAACAAATGTACAAGACAAATGAAAAAAAAAGAAGAGGAAATGACAAAAATGACAACCTGGGTAAAAATCAAAACATGGACAGGTAAAAAAAAAAAAAAAAAAAGACTCAAATCACAAAGCAATAACGAAATGCTAACATGCAATCAAAAATGAAAAACATCCAGAAAGCCATGGTAAAACTACTGATTATAATAAGCTCTGATAGAAAAATAACAAGAATAACAATAATAATAATAATAATAATAATAATAATAATAATAATGATGATAATGAATGAATGATTTGAAACTCGGAACAGAAAAACCCAATACAGCTCAGCACTGTTTTACTGAGGCTCCACCTATTTACTGTTCCTCAGCCGCTTGGCGTATCTGAGCCTCTGTCAAATTAATGCATTGGGCAGATACATCCACAGGACAGCCTAAACCCAGAGGCCAAATGTGCAACGGTGGAATAACACAACCCCCTCGGTGAAAAACTCTCTAACGAATGTGAGGGAAGGCATCTGGGGCCAGCCCAATTTAAAATGAACCTCAACTCTGTACGCCATGGTCGCAGCAGACAATAACATGTTTAACAATACAAACCGATATAACATTACAGACCGATACAACAACACAATACTTATTAGCTCAGTGTAGTTAGTTCAATTAGATCAGCACTATTCCATCTAATTCTCTATTCTATCTAATTCTCTATTCTGAGAATTTGGGTGGACCTCTGATTGTTGTGCTGAATTAGCAAGAACATTAGTACGTGTCTAATCAGAGTAGGGTTCGTCATTCATTAAATATTAATTATCCCCAGTTTAAGGGATAGTGGCCCTACTGAGACCTGTATGCCTGGTTCTGATTAGGTTATAAGACAATTAGGCACTGATTAGCTGTTGTGGGAAAAACATGAGTGACATCAGCAAGACATTAAAGCTATGGTGACTGCTACTATTTTTCGGGAACTTGCTGAGTAAATGCTATAAACAACAGTAGCTTATATTGGTCTGGTTAAGAAAGCGGATTATAACGTGGCCTGTGGGCAGAGACGATTAATGCTGTAAATAAAACGAGAGAGGCACAGGCGCTTCATCACGCGCAGACGTCTCTCTCCTCGCGCCGACGGGAAATGAGGCTGCGTGCACCTCTGTGTTGTCAGCCACGAAAAAATGATCCGCTATCGCTCATGGACAGAGGCTGCAACATCTGCGCAAGGTCAGCGGGAGGAAGAAATGCAGGAAGAAAATCAGGGAAGACCTTGAACTCCAATTTTTTTTTTTTTTTTAATTTTAGCGTAGTGGGGGAGAAGCAACCCTTTAGTTATGTGGTTTTGCTATGCTGCTGAAGCACAAGATAATAAAGCAGTAAAGCTAAAAAGGTTACTGTATTAGTGATCTAAAATCACCTAAAATTCGCTATTAGGCAGACCGTGGGCTGTGCTCGGATGATATAAAAGTATGTCTGTCACGTCTGCGAAAGGTTCCTCCTCCACTGTATGAAACGTTGGATGCGGCTAGCCTCTTACATCGATAGCTGCAATTAAACAAGCCGGGAGAAAGGCCAAGTCCGCGGGGGTGGTCAGGAATCACAGCTGAGCGGTGGAAAAGAAGGCTGTCTGAGACTACACTCTGCAAAGCACTACGCTCTGCTTTTGAGCAGGAGATGAGACAAGGCACCATGGGAATTGGAGTTCTGTCATGCTGAGAGACGTCTCCAGAATGAAGTGGGGTTTTTTTTGTTTTTTGTTTTTTCCTATCCGTCCATTCTTGCGCATTTGGAACTAGACACAATTTCTACAGGCTCTAATTAGGAGCGGTATGAAGAGAGCAGTGGGGCTAGTCAGAGAGCAGACATTAGCATGTAGGCCAATGCCCTGCTTCTGAAAACAGTGAGCGGCTATTAAATGCCAAAATACATTTCCAACAGTAATAAAGCACATCTGAGCACACGGCCACAGTGGGCATTAAAAGAATTTGTATAACACAGGTTATGAATTACTTCAAATAGCATGCTGACTGCTTGCATTGTGTCCAATGAGTGACTCAAGATTACTCATCACAAACATGCCATGTACAAACTCAAGCCACAAAATCATCAATCATACTTAATATCTCTCGAAAGGTGTTTTGATTTCTGTGGATACACTCCCTGTTTTCCAGTTATTCCTGCTCCTGACCTGAAATATTAATTTTGCCTGTCTCTCCCTGTCATCAAATTAACTAATAGAACTCTCCTGAGGCAGCCAAAAAGTCAAGTGCATTGTTCAAGGCCAAAAATTACTAATAAAAATCCCATAGTGTCCTTCCCACACAGGTCTCAAATTTCAGACTCTCAGAGCACAAAGCCAGAATCAAGCAGGAATACATGACTGCTTAGAATCACTGTTTCTCGGAATGAGAAAGATCTCATAGATGGTTCAGTCGACGTAAAGTGTCATTTTAATGATTGAAGTTAATATTGTTATCCTCTTGCCAAAAAAAGAGAATGAGAGAGAGAGAGCGAGCGGGAGAGAGGGAGATAGAGCGAGAGAGAGAAAGAGAGAGAGAGAGAGAGGGAGAGAGAGAGAGAGAGAGAGAGAGAGAGAGAGACTGTGGAGATTCAAGACGTCATATTGCACAAACCTCATATGCTGTCTCTACTCCAGACGTGATAACTGGGAGAGATGACAACGTGCCATACTTTCTCAGCTTCGAGATTTGTTCTGAGGCTTTTTTTACCACCTCTAAATGACAAAAGGGCGCAGGTGGGCAGAAGAGAAAAAATATCTGTTTATGAACCCTTTTCCTGTCACACCTCAATCAGTCAACTCCAAAGGTGGACCCTCAACCCCTGTCAGGGATTTCCTACTCAGGAAGGCTATTTTAAGGTGAGGGTTAGGGGGGGAAAATGGGCAGATGCTGAAAAACTGCTTAGTACAGAGTTTTCACCTTCATTTATAATTTTTCCCTTATTTCATTTTACAGCTGCTGTGTAACATCTGTTGGCTTGTTCTTATATTGGCAATAGGAAGAAACCAACCGGCACTGAAACTTATATAAAACTTTACAATAACAGATTTGACATAAAAGCTGTCCTGAGAGAAGATGGCAAGAAAGTAAGTCTTCTAACTTATAGCACTAGTTTCTCAGTTATAAGTCATACCATCTGGTATGAGGAAAGCTCCCGTCTCTCAAAATCAGACCCTGCCCAACAGAAAATGAAGGATAACTTCAAACTGTCTTGAATCAGATGAATAAGAGTGAGAGAGAGGTTGGGGGGGGAGAGCGAGAGAGAGATAGAGAAGCCACTTTTTGGTTGAGAAAACATTAGCGTCTTCATTCTCATGCCTTTGGCTGCAGGAGATCCTTCCAGGTAATCATTACCGTTTTCACTTTCCTGGCAACAATTGCTCTGCTTGACAGGGACTGGTAATGGAACATAGACAGCGAGATGTGAGATGACAGTAAGTGCGGGGCTTGGAACTTTGGAACTTGAGAAATTCTGGTCTAAGAAAGAAAGAGAGAAAGCCAGGTTCCCAGATTCTACTGCAAAATGCCATCTGACAGACCAATCTAGTTAACAATGATGCAGCAATGACATGTATTGGCACTGTTCCCTGGTCAGTCTCAGTTGGGCATGAGTTCAGCTGCTTTACTGTTAAGCTTCAGCAAAGCTAGGTTAAGGTCTGCTGCTGTCTGCCAAATACATCAGGCAACTGCCCCACCATACATTATACAGCTCCTCTGTCTCTCTTCATAGTCTCTTAAGCCCTGTGGTCTTCTCATCATTCAATTTGAAGCATTCATGTGAAACAAAAAAAAAAATGCCTAGCTTTATAAGTGCTAAAGCTTTGTTCAAGAACAAATACGCGAAAGAGGCAAGTTTTTAAACCACAGGAGGCTCAGAGTTATAAAACCCTGCTCCTTTTTAGTTTCTCTCATCTGAGAAAAGTGCTGGTGTAGTACCCTGGAGGAAGGGGGGGGGCTAAGCTGAGCTCCAGAAGGCACGCTCTCTGCTGCCCAGATACTCTGAATGTGGGGTGGGGGGGATGGGGGGGGCAGTATCTTCAGTGTTTGTTTTCAAAAGCCCCTCATCTAGCAGTGGCATGTGCTCCACACCCACAGTTAATCTTGTCTACAAAGTTCGTAATAGCCAAGGTGTGTGCCCATCTGATGGCACACATTATTCATGTCTGTTCAAATTTTTACAGAGAAACGATACCATTGGAAGTTAGTTCACAATATACATTCATCGCTCAATTAAATAAACCTTAGGAGAAAAACACAGAGGATCTACACCAACCCTTCTTCTTCTCGATGCCTTCCAAGTTACTACCATATTCAATAACGTAAACCTTACACAAGGGCTTTTGATTCTGACCCCAAAATCTAGAAGGCCAGAATATACTTGTTTCACCATTCACTAAACATAACTGATCACATACGTCTAAAGGACACACATACCTCTCTCTCAGGTTGAAGTCAGTCTTGAATGAAAACACATAGGTGTAGTAACCAGCAGGATCTACGGCTGAGGCTTTGAAGGCCAGAGTCGAAACAGACCTGCCTTAACACTATTTGTGCTTTTGAACAGCAACGTTCTGAGAGAGACCTCGATATGGATCTAATCAGAGGGTTCCGGAATCCCTTGAACTTGGAGTGAAATCTTGCAGGGGGAGGGACCATTGGGAAGGGCACTTACGGCTATCGTAGCAGATGTTGCCCAGGGCTCGGCCGGTCTGGAGCAGTACTTCCTGGTCCTTACTGTTGAGCAGCTGCACCAGAGGAGGAATGAGGCCAGCCTCAACACATGGGCTCCTCATGAACTCTGAAGGAGAAGGAGGAGAAACCCTCGTCAAACTTTGCGTTCAAACCAGTGAGGAATGATTCATATTTAACCATAAACATACAGGCTATTAAAATCTTACAACCAATAAAGTATCACAAAATTATGCTTTGCTTCAGATTAGTAATAATTTATAGATTGTTTGCAGAGTTTCAGAACAAATCCAGCACAGAACTTGTTGATACTGAGGCACCATTAGTTGATTTCTTGGATCCAACTGCAATAAATGAGATTTTAGTACAACTCACACATAACAACCACATTTCTTAAATCTTTGTGTGTTTAATAATGTTTGTAGGTGCCAAAAATGAGAAGAGAGTTGAATACGCTAATTATCTGCTAGCATGCGTGTAATTACGGATGGATGTACTTTTTAGGGACCCTACATTGCTGTTTTATAAAATCGCTTGGCCCGCGTAGGGGCAGTGTTCTTAAAACGCTGAGGCCACAAATGGACTGAACACAGATGTTCCCGGTGATGCTGGTAGATAAATGCCAGCGGGTGTCTGCCAGTCCTTGCACGCCAGCCGGCAGCGATCATTAGCTGCCTAGCAAGCTGCTAAAAGCCCATTCATTATTTTAACCTTTTTAGCCTTTGAGTACTCCATTCACTTCCTTCTTTCTTTCTCCCAGCTTCCTCAAGCATGGGGCTCGAAAAACACTTGTATAATTAGTCTAAAAGCATTAAGGAAAAGCAGAACTCTGCTGCTGCAGGACCATGGTTGTGGAGCTTTTAAGACTTGGGGGCATGGCAACGAACAAAAAGAAGCTGGTCGAGAACCACAAAGGAGTATAGTTACACAAGTGGATAAAAGATTGAAAGCTTGAGGTTCTCTTGCGGAAAACAAGACAATCATACTAAAAAGAAAAGATTTAGTGTCTGCCGTAGAGGTTCGGTTGTCTATACAGAGACACCACTGTTTCTTGAAGTCTCTTTAGAAATTTGAAAGCATCTTGGTATAACAGACTTGCCGAAATCCAGGTTAGAAGCACCACCACTGCAAAAACAGAGACAGGCCTTCTACCCCAAGGGGCTAATGTTGTGTAAAGGTTAGCGTCGTGCTAACAGCAGTTCTCAGGCCTCAGGGAAAGATGTCTCCGCTGTAGCCTGATGGATCTCAATCATGCTACCTAAGCTTTTCCTATCTGATAGCATTATAATTCCTGAAGAAACTACACATTTTCACATCCTGTAGTTTAGGGCTATTATTGAACTAATACCACACTACTGATTATGACAGCAGTCATACTGTAACAGTTCTATATATGAATCTGAATTCTTAAATAATTTTGCTACAGATAACATTCAAACTTGAGTCACAAACTCAAACAAACTCAATTAATATTTGGTAGTTCACAAGATTATGAAGCCGTGTACCTGGCTCTTTAATTAAAGGATCTAAAAGATGATGTACATCTGCAGATTATACAGTCAGATCTTAGTCTGGCATTGCTAGTTCTCACCAAAAAGAACAACATCTCGGACTCCAGCCAAACAGCCAGATTGTAATGGCTGCCATCAGCATGACTGGACATGGAGCAACGAAAGATTCTGCATATTTTCACCTTCTGTCCAGTCCTTAAAGATGACAGCACAATTTGCTCATCAGCTAACGTAAATAGCACAAGATTTCATTTGAAACTGTATCTTCCAAATTCAAAATCAATACAGAACATGTCATCGACCGCAGTTAAAAACAATGCTAAAACTGTAGTTGTTCCAATACATTGCTACATTCATTAAAGCATATTTTCGGAATTATGCTGTGTTATATTTTATAATGTATCTTCAGTATGTCAGGCAAACTTAAGATACATTGTTTCTGTATACAGTTACTTCAAATCATTTGCAAACATTTAATCTGATTTTATTCATTTTACTTAAGTCAGTAGAGGCTAGTGTCTGAGAGACCACGAAATGCTACAGTGGACTGCACACAGTTTTAGACGAGGAGCCGGTTCTCTAAAGCAGTATCTACTACAGCCTGGAAAAAAAATACTGACTAAGAAATGTAAAACCTTGGAAAAAAAGTCCACTTTAAAAGGAAGTCAGTCCAGAACCAGTCTTAATCCTTCTTCAGGAATTAGACCTCTGTGATTTATCAACCAGTGACTTCCCCCATGCTGACTTTTCACCATGCATCTTAGCCGTAGAAAACACAAGAGCCAGTATTCAGTTATCTATACTGCCTTTCATAATGTATTTAAAACACTGCATTCCTCACCACAATGAACATTACCTAAATAACAAACATGCAGTTGATAAGGGAAATTGGGTATATTCATTTCTTAAATTTGACCCGTATATTTTTATTTCCGTAATTGTTCTTTTGGGTCAAGAATGCTGAGTGCTTTGAGCAATCAACCCAAAAAAATTTGACAAAAAATAGACCTAGGCTGGCAGATAGTCACCAATTATTTTAGGTTATTTGGGCCAACGAGTTCCTGATTATTCTCAATTATGTAGGCTAACTTTATCCTCTTACACTCTGGTAATTATGCCAATAGAAATCTCTCTGCGGCAACCGCTACTACTTCAAAGACAACGAGAGCGAGGAGATCCAACTTAAGAAAAAAAAAAAAAAAACCACACACACACAAATACAGGGCAAACGCATATGAAAACACCAGATAATTACTAAGCCTACTGAATTCCCAGATGTTTTTGACAAGGAGCAAGTAGCTGAGGTTCTCACCATTTTTGGCCACTTCAGCTATGATGTTGGCTACTTTAGGTGTGCAAGGAGACTGTGTGGACAACAGAGATGGGAGAAGAGGGAGAGCTCCCATCTCTTGAATCTTTTCACTGGCCTCTGCATCTGGGGAGAGAAATCGAGACAGAGGGAGAGAGAGAGAGAGAGAGAGAACATGATGAGATAAAGAAAAAACACTACATGACTATTAGAAGGTTGTGATTATGTTTTTTTCAGGCAGATGTGGAAACTCTATAAACCCCTTGCAATGGGTGGGGTTGGTTGCAGTCTATGCAATATTTAAGATTCTGCACGACTTTATAGTTACATCCTGTGTGTCAGTATCCAAAGTTGGTTATGAGCTAATCAAGTCTGATCCACATAAGAATCTATCAAAGGATGATCAGTGCGCCGCTTGGACAGGATATAACAGCAGGGTAAGTAAGTTAGCACTGCACATACTCTTGTTTTAGCAAAGAGATAAATCCCACTCATCTCCATGCATCACAACAGCCTGTAAATCACCGCACTGTTTAATATTTCAGGGGTTCGGTCAACTAACTCTGCCAAAGTCACTGTTACTCAGTCACACAAATCGGTCGTGAGCGTCTGTGGTTTGGGTTGATTCATGTCCTGACCAAACTTGGCCAAATAAAATCTCAAATTCACTCTGTTCTGCTCACACATAAAACATTCGCTGCAGTACAAATAAATCTTCCCCCACATTCGCCCGCAGTGTCCGATCCATAAGACGACAAACGTGACAAAGAGCGGTACAAACAGAGGGACCTCTAGAGTCGTGGGTCCTTGCCCTTTGACCTGTGGGTAATGATAATATCATACACTCCCTCCCTCATTTCAGTCCAGAAACCAGTTTAGAAGCTAATTAAATCTAATCACTATACCAGTGACAACATCAGCGAGTGTCTTCTCAGATATTTGCCTTTAAAATGTCACGAGAAATTGACCTTACTGGCTGTGCACTCCAGGTGAAGAGGGATATTACTGTCAAACCCAATTAATGACGGCACAACTTAAACTTCAACAGATTTAAAATCCTCTTGTCTCAGTCAAAAAGAAATACTGCTTACAAAAAATACTAAATCTACTTCTTTGAGGCATTAAGCAACAGTCCTTCCCTAACCTACACCCAAAAACACAATTTAGCAGGTTATTTTTAACCCACCCTGATAAAACACATTAACTCTCAATTACGGTGTGAAGCAAGGCTTTCGTTCTCATTACTTTACGAAACTGTGATAATAATAAACCATAAGCTCACGCTGATCTCTTAATTCCATGAAAATAAAATGTTGCTGTAATCTGTTCTGTCCTTACATTTTTTCCAAAGTCAGTTCTTCCAGTCTTTTCCATGTTGGCTACTTTATCTGGTAGCCCTCACTGACTTTTTGTGATTCCTGGGTCGTGCAAAAGCACAGGGCATCTAAAGAGGCTGCTGCCACGAGGTGGAAGCGATTGGGCGGTTCACTCCACCCCATTCCACGGCCGTCAGGGATTATTTACGACTGTCCTGAACATCACATGGCTGGTGTAAAGCAGAGCACTACATAAATTAAATAACACGGAGCAGGAATCAAGGACATTAATCAACACAGCACTGTACTGTTTCAAACACATCCATGGAAACCGAGGTCACTCTGAACCCGACGACTGAGACTGAGGAACTAGATGAATTGCTTCTAGTCCATGATTTTTGGCCGCCAAAGACAATCTTGTTGTGATTGTATTGTGACTGAATGACAGAATTTGTGCTATCTGTGGTTTTAGGTTATGCTGTCTCTCTACAGTTTTGGAGGATTCAAAAAATTTCCTTGTTAAACAGTGGTATTCAAGTGGATACATTTTGTAGACAGTGCATCATTTTTTTCCATAACTGTCAGGTGAACATTTCTGAAGCCCCAATTAACACTTTGAAAAGGGTTTAGTAGAGCAGCATTGAAATTGTGACAGAATGTTTAAAAGAAACCTTCACTATTAGAATCCTTGATGTGATCAGAGCAATGAAAAGGAACAAATTTCTACAGACTTCTCTAGCTATAAAGAAACACTGTGACAATCCACTGTAGTCCTTAATGATCAATACAAAATACAGATGTTTTTTCTTTGCTTCAGTTTTCCTACTCGGAGAACAAAAAGTACACAGTGTTAACGTGAGGGGCCAAGCCCTTGTACAAGGCTTAGAGCATACTAAATGTGACTCACCATTAAAAATAATAACAATAATGATAATTTTAGGTCTGTGTTGAATGTTTGTTTGGGAAACCAGCCCATGAGTTCTAAAAGGTTCTGACTTACTGTTCTGGGCCAAAGCTTTTAAAAGGCAGTCCAGGCAGCCTTCCACACTGTCTGAAGCGCTGTCCGCCGAGGAGAGCTTCAGTGTCTTCAGGGCTTCGTTTAGGTTGTCTGCTGGGAAAAAAAACAAAACAGATGTCTATACTAAATAAATGATCTTTAAAATTCACTTCCTAAGTTTCTCTTATTCAGGTGCTTTGCACTGCCTTATGTGTGTAATTTACCGACAAAAAACCAGGCCAAACTAAAGCAGAAAATCTTGTCCCTTATTTCTACGAAGAAGATGAGTTCCTTTGACCTCACTGGCATCAGAGAGCTCATCCAAAGCACACAAAGGAGTCAAAGGTCTGAGGTCAAATGAGCATGGGTGCGCTGAAGGGTCAGGCAAAGCACGTCAGTGTACCAGGAACGGCTTAACCAGGCCTTAACCAATGTGTAGTCCATAAATATAGCATGTGTACACGTTTCCATTAGGATGCTATTGGCTGTTACGCATTCATTGTCATATCGTCAATTTGTTCTATCTGAGCAGCTCGCCCAAGGGAAGACCTAACCTTTCATTCTCACTAAAGCAGGAGGAGCGAAACAAGGCAAAATTCATGCAGCTTAAGTCATTAGGGTGATGAGAAATCACACAACTGAAACCACACTACATGGCCAGTCAATTTCAATACCATGCAGTGTGTGTGCGTGTGTGTGTGTCTGTGTGTGTGTCCTATGATTCATATTGGGTCAAGAGTCTAAGCTGTTCCAAAGGGGAGAGAGGGGCCTTGGTAACAGCAGAAGGGGCACCAGGGAAGCCAATTAAAGTCATGCGAAGGGTGATGCTGGAGACCACTCGTAATCACAACGGTGGTAATGGTGAGTGGAGGTGTGGGACTGGGACCATTAAGGGTCCACAGTCGGCTGTCTCTGGGCGGGGGAGTCATCAGCTAGGAATACTCAACAGACGAAGAGGCAAAGAGGGAGAGGAGCTCTTAGCTGATCAGAGATCCAACATGAAAACGCAGCATACTTCCTTAAGTGTGTGTGGGCTGGATATGACTTGGTACTCGTACAACACAGCACTTTTCAGTCCTTTACCAAAAGCATGATGTTTGGCACACATTAATGAAATGCCATGACAGGACAAGCACGCCGACTTATCACTGGCTGTGTTGATGGATTTGAGGAAACAGACGTCCGGATATATTTCATCGTTTTATTAAACAGTAAAGGAACATACATTGCCGACAAGAGTCCTTTTATAAACGATAAATAAAATAAATAATTGGAGACACAGCATATGGTAGGGAGCTGACACTCTGTGGATGAGAGAGTAGGTGCTAAGAATTTTTTGGTTTTTTTTTTAAATGACCTTCCAGCACTTTCTGTAGAAAATGAACGTTCACCAAGAGGCTGCGTCGTGTCTGTCGACTGGATTTCTCTTCTTTTACAGATGGATCCTGCCTATCGGGTACAGAGACGCTGAAAAGATTTATCACGGAAGAGTTCAGCCGTTATACAACACCCACCTCTCTTTTCTTTAAAGAACAGAATTGAGTGACTCTCTAAGCCTCAGTATCCTTCTGCTCGCCAACGGATAAAGATCGTGTCACATTTTCACGTATTTTTCTAATCCGATATAAGCGTCTGGTTTTATTCAGGGAGAAAAAAAAAATAAAAACATTTTCTGAAAAAACCTGATTGCTTATTACAGGGTGTGTGGCAAGACAGTGTGGAGGTAGTGGCCCTTGGTTGCAAAAGGTGGTGCTAGAATACCGGGTCGCGTAGACCAGCCCGGGAGATGTACTGACATAGTGTCATACTTCCATGCATTCTGACTGGCCAGCTGACCCTTCATGGGGCATTAGCAACAGACATAAGAAACCAAGAACAGCTGCCTAAAACCACAAGCAACATCGTCGGCATGAAGGAAATGGACACCCGGAGACGTGAACCACCAACGCCACCTTCATTGTGATACTCTCTGTTGCTCACTTCTGCATACCTCAAATAACGTACCAGGCAGTGTATCACACTTAACGGTGCTCTTGATAAAACTGTAAAAGCCCTTGTCACTCACAGCTGATGAGTTCTAGGAAAACACGTTTCTTCTGATTATAAATTCAAAATTCAAAGCTCTCTTTAGTCTGTGTGTGGTCCATTTCTGTCCCCTGAACATAATTAAGCAAATTGTCGAAGCTTTAGAGCATTCACCTGGATGCTTTTCAGAGCCCTCTTTTCTCCAACTGACACATTCTCCGATTTTGTTAGGACACCTTGGGTGCTGGGCCAAGTCTAATAATAACAGTGATTTTAAGCCAACAGAGCATCAGCTCAAGAAGAAATCAACCCAGAGAGCCACCAGCAAGAGAGAGAGAGATAGTGTGTTTGTGTGTGTGTGTGTGTGTGTGTGTGTGTGTGCGCATCTCTGTTTTCTGCAAGTTTTTCACTCTGGCAATAGGTAACAAAGGGAACAGAAAACATAAGCAAGATCCACATCAGATTGCCACACTAAGACATAACATTTTGACTACCATGTAATAGTTTATTCGTAACACATGTTTACAAGGTAAAGAAGAAAAAAATTACTAGTGATTGCTTCGAAAGTCTTATGTTGATTCCATTTGTATATTAAAGGATGAGAGGTTTAATGGCACACAGACAGAGCTGTGGGATTCTTCTCGATCAGCTCAAATCCTCAACAGAATCCACCCCATCCTCACACCCATGAATCAAAGTGTTTGTGGAAGTGTTTGTGTATGTGTGTGGAGGGTGTGGATATGTCTGACCTCCTTTCTGCAGACTCACCATGGCTATTCCAGATTTCTTTGATGTTATCCATCGGGTCTCACATGTATGAACTTATTAAGTGCCCCTCATAACACAGTGGGGGTTTTTTTGTTTGGTTCGTTGATTTTTTTTTTCTTTTTGGTTGTTTGTTTTACCACATGTCTGCGGAGTACAAGCACTCATTTTATGCACTAAATCAACTGACTGCACATTCGAATCATGTAACCATCAAAACGCGATTTACGTACGGCAATTTCTTGTTGACACAGGATAGCTTAACTCTCCAGTTAAAAAAAAGGTATGCGAGAAGTCAGTTGATTCTCGTGAAATATCCGAACTAAATTATTTTCAAACA
This sequence comes from Chanos chanos, assembly GCF_902362185.1. NCBI lineage: Eukaryota > Metazoa > Chordata > Actinopteri > Gonorynchiformes > Chanidae > Chanos > Chanos chanos. Next base: position 31,358,305 of record NC_044501.1, on the reverse strand, counting down.
CAAATCTGTTAGTTTACAAGGATAATTAAGTAATCAGTGAGTGCACTTGTCAACTAGAGGGTGTGTAAGACATTTGCTGGAATTTTGAGACGCTTGACGCACGAGGATGCTCTCTCTGTGGCAAGGTTTTCAATGATATGTTGATGAATGTATCAAAGTCGATCATAAAACACGTAACTCTTCAACGCATGTCTACACGTTGCATTTGTAAATAATACATGACAACATTACATCATTCGGATAAAAAATGTGCTCAAATGCATTTGTTACTCTGTGTCCGACTTACATAATGTGATGCTCAAACCAGAGCACGCGAACCGTTAGCTAATGTTTTCACCCCACCTACTCCCTCGATAGCAAGAAGGCAATCAATTGCCACAGAAACATGGACCCTAGAGGAAAGCCAAGACTAGCAGGCTACGCTAACTGAAACACGACTAGTTGCCACGCATCTTCAGTGCGTGTGCTGAGCCGAATGTAGACGATTATGTTATTTAAACAGAACTCCTGGACGTCGGCTGGTGCTCTAACCCGTTTAAAAGCTACATTTCAATGAAAATGTGTCAGTATCACTTACCCATTTGGCTTCAGGTTCGTATTAGTCCTAACACTCGTGTGGATCCTAAGGACAAATCGTGCGAGGTGAGAGCAGCCAATTTGCTCTTGTTAGAGAGCTGGTTTAATTGATAAAGCAGAGGGTTCTGGTTTGCTTGTCAGACAGATATCCGGGCAAGGCCCACCTTTACACACGCTGCTCCGTCCCCAGTAATAACGTAAAAGCAGCACCACTGCACACTTTAATGTCCCTCCAGTTCGAGACGTAACAGCGAGTACCTGTGGGGCAGTGCACAGACCGAAGCACCCCACTGTGTTGCTATTTACGGTTACGTAATTTGTCCGAGAAGATTAATATTCACAAGCACCCAAAATGACATCAATCCAACTACAAATGTACTTCCTTTTACTGTAGCCGGCCGCCTAGTTGCAGTATGGAATCTGGGTAAAGCGAATCGCCGCCTTTCTCTCAATTGATTGGTTCGTGACCTGCACAGAAGGTCCTAGGCTCGCTGTTTATTGGTCGAAAGCGGTGTCGTGTTTACACATCTTTTTTATAAGTTAAATCCCACCCCAAAACTGACGGGTTTCCCAGCAGATAAAATAACACCGTCAAAGAACCACTGTAGACGGTGATAACAGACGTGGCATAATTGCTGTTGGGAGTTCAGAGCATTATGTTTAAACGCAGCCAAACCAACCAAAAGTGAGCCTTAACGCATGTTGAAATTATAAAACTGAACTGCACAGGAGGGCTACCAGAAATCTAAATAGTTGGGAAGCAGGCAGTATTTGCTGATCAAGAGCACATGATTGTCTAATAAGAGTAACGCGCGTTTCTCTCTGTTGCGAAAAACGTCCATTCGGTCCCTATGTAGCTACCGGTCTATGATGTGTCACTATGTAGAGCAGACTACGAAGCACTCAGACTAAAAAAATATCAAGCACGATACATTACAGAGCGCCTCAGAAAAAAATCTATCTATCTATCTATCTATATACGCGCAAAAAATCTAAAATATCTAGATCTGATTTACACTTTAAAGTGTAATCAACCACAATGTAACGATTTCATTAACTTGTTGCCAGATGGAACTGGGCACATTTTGGCAAAATAAATAATTTTATTTTGCCACAAATCTCAACCTTGATAATGACAAGTATCACAAAACAAACACCTACTAACCACGTTCCTAGGAAAGAGCAGAGACAGACTGGTGCCAAGTGGCCGCCAGGAATCTCTTCAAACCCTACTTCATTAACATTTAATATTCAGTCTTTGCACTGGGACCAAAAAGGTAATATCCAAACCTCTCAGTCAACAGTGTGTACTAAAGCGATGGCAGTTGTTTGGAACTAACACTTCTTACAGGACGTTTTGTGCAAAAACAGAATCCGGACATGACTAATAATTAATGTGGTAGCGGCCAATGGAGGAGTGATTCTTATGAGAGGTCACATTTGTGAATAAAGTGAAAATGCACCCTCTTGTGGGCCTTTGTAGAATGCAGAAATAAACTACAGTCCGATTTCCACCTGAGCTCCATAATACAAAGTAACAGCAACACCTTGACAAATGGACATAATTAAGTCATTAAAACACATTTCTTTACAACTCATTGCCAAATTTTGAAGTGGGTTCATTACTCATACACATGTATTGTATGATACAGTGGTTCACATTCACACTCAGTGACAACACTTAAATTATAATACTATCAGAGGCGGCTGTTATGAGCCGTTCACGTGCTCGTTGAAGACAAATCCGTTATTTTGATGTGCAACCGCAGGAAACTGGCGAACATCTTACAGATTGCAGCGAATTGTCCTTTTTTAACCAACATTACCAACAGATGACGATTAGTTAAAAAGATTCAAACGAGCTTAACCGTTAAACCTTAAGTCAGAATCGTTTATCTCTAAATCGACGTGTATTTTACCGTTATCGACTTGTCAATTTAACATAGCCTTTGCAGTCAACATGGCCATGATGACATTTATGTTACCAATATCACAGGCAGAGGACTTTATTAGTAATAATGGATGTTGTTGTGATAGGTCCAATTTTAAAGAATCCGTCAAAAGGAACAAATTTCTTATATCCACACTTGTCGCCGTTGGTATTGGTAAGCACTCCAATCTACTCATACCTACATTTTGCCGGATTAACAGGTCACGGGAGCAAGAAATTCAAGAGTAGCCTAGCTCGCTAATAACCAGACAATGTTTGCAATGGGTAATACAAACTGTACGAGTCAGCTAGTTCAATAAGTAATGTAAGGGTCTAGAATAAATTTTGCTGCGTTGGTAAGTATACTAGGTTGATCTCGGTCTGTAAGCCTTTTTGAGTAACATATGTTCGTTGTCTTACTTGCTGATGAGCTAAGATACTGCACTACTGAATTTACAGGCCCAAACCTTGGTGATTTAAATACTTGAATTTCTCTCAGTTTTCACTGAAACTCCCAACCAATCTGTTAATATTTTGTTTCATTCATTACCATGTCCTTACTGTGCTGATGCTAATGTAAACGCTCTCAAACAGATTTTCTGTCAAAGACAATACTGTACCTCGTTAACAATGTTGTCTTTTTTGTTTGTTTGTTTGTTTGTTTAGGAGTTGTTTTTGGCATTGTGGTCCGGGCATATGTTCCCCTCTCAGACCTAAACAAGATCTACATAGGCTTTCCAGGGGAGATCTTAATGCAAATGCTGAAATTAATCATCCTTCCCCTTGTTACATCGAGTATGATAACCGGTGAGACATGTTTTTATTTGTTTGTTTGTTTTTAAGAGCAATTGTCCATATTGCACGTTTCAGCAACCCCTTCTCTCGTAAGTGTGTAGGCTAATTTGTTTTGGCCCTGCTGTAGCGCACTTATTAGAAATTACAGGAAGCAGGGAGTTCTCAGCTAATCTCATTATTTGAGCAAAAAATCAAAACACATCAACAGGACAAGAGTTGAATGTTATTCTTAACGGGGTCGTTTGACTTCTGGCCAAAGTTATCTGGCTGAGAATTCTTGATTTGTGGAATGCCCCCTTCCCTGGGTTATCCAAATAAGTGACTGATAATATATTGATGATCTTAATCAGTTATATGCCTGTTGAAAACAGAAATGAATAGGAAGCCATGAGGAACAGACTGAGAAAACTTGGTCTGATCCATGGATATAGAAGTGAGCGTTGTACTTTCACAAAAAACAACAGTATCTAATATCTACAATGAAAGAAACGTCACTGGCTTATCAATTGATCGTCTTCTTTCATGATTTCAATAGGCATCGCAGCTTTGAAATCAGATGTGTCTAGCAAAGTAGCCTTACGTGCGGCTCTGTATTTCCTCTCAACAACGACTTTGGCTGTAACTACAGGTAAGCAGTGACATCATCATGTCATGCAGGACAAATAGAAGAATTAATTAAGGTTCCCTCGTGGTACTGCGTAGCTGGAAGGACATAATACTTAGATCAGCCTATGTTTTGTATTCTAATTCCAGGTGTAATCTTGGTGTTAATGTTTAAGCCTGGGGCTACGTACCGTGCTGACAAGGCCGAGTTGGAAGATGATGGAGAGGGCATCTCTACAGTTGATGCCATGCTGGATCTTATAAGGTTCGTTCCATCTTTGCTTTTTATCATTGTGCAGTTTACTATTATTTTCAACTGCTGATCTCTCAGAATAGCTGTTTACTTTGATTTTTATGTAGGTTTGTGCTTTTAAAAATGATTATTTATGGCTTTCCATTTGCAGAAATATGATCCCAGCCAACCTGGTTCGAGCTTGCTTTCAACAGGTTTGATTCCAGATTTAGTGTTTGTCCACTCCTCAGGGCCCTGTGGGCAGCAATATTTTTTATTTAGTCTAGTACCAGCATACGTAATTCAGTTAATCAGGGGCTTGGTGGAAATTTAATTTGGTATGTTAGTCCAGCCCTTGACTGCCACCAGCAAAATATACAGCAGGATCCACATATTAAGACTGATGAAAAATACTGGTGATTACTGTATTCTGTATCTTTTTTCTTTTCTTTTTTTTTAATGTGTTTATCTTAGTTTAAGACTGAGAGGATGGAAACTGAGATTGAACCTGAGGGCAATTCATCTGTGGAACTTGGAGAGATGGTAATGTGCTCAACCATGAATAAGCAAAATTAGTTGTCTTTATGTAAACTGATGAAGCAAAGATTTAAAAAAAAATCTAGTTCTAAAACATGTATTTTGCAATTTTATTTCACTACTGTTTATCTTACAAGAGGAACCAATGATCTATCAGTGACAATCTACTGTTTGTTAGGCACCTAAACACCCAGAGCAGTTGTCACTCTTTTTGCTATGTTCAATCTGAATATTTTTTTTATGAGTTTTAGCCCTGTTGTGTGTGATTTGTGCCTGTTTGTGAATTTTGTTCTTTTTTTCTTTTTCTTTTCTTTTTTTTTTTTTCATGATACAGAATGCGACCATAGATGTTGTTCTCGAGGGGACTCACGTTGATGGAACTAACATTTTAGGCCTCATCATTTTCTGTGTGGTATTTGGTCTAGTCATTGCAAAAATGGGAGACAGAGGGCTTATTCTGGTGGAGTTCTTCACATCTCTTAATGAAGCTACAAAGAACTTAGTGCAAATTGTCATGAAGTAAGAAAAAATTCATTCCATCCATTAGTAATATCTTAATGTTCACTTCTCATAATAGCAATGTAAGCCTTTTTTATTGCTGGTATTATCTGTTGCAGTTTTTTTTTTTCATGCTATCTATTTACAGTTACATGCCAATTGGAGTGATGTTCCTCATTGGTAGCAAAATTATTGAAGTGGACAGCTGGGATATTGTCTTTAATCTTGGATACTTCATCGGCACAGTTTTTGTAGGGTAATGCTACTGGTCTTTTTTCAGTGTATTTCATCAGCACATTTATAAAGGCAGGTATAGTATTTTGCTTTCATTTCTGCTACATATATTTTTTTATTGACGCCTCTCTCGTTCAGGTTATTCATCCACTGTACCCTGACACTTCCGCTCATTTATATGTGTATTGTGAGAAGGAACCCTTTTAAGTTAATACTGGGCACGGCCCAAGCCCTGGTCACAGCTCTTCTGATCTCCTCCAGGTGAAGCATGACATGAAAGGGAATCATATGTTGTGGGAATATACACTTTGATATAGTCTTTGCATGGAGCTTACGTTCAAATTCAAACAGTTAGTTGTGATTCATTCTGCATTAACGGATCACCAATTGATGGTCTTAGCACCTTCTAATCCAACCTGCAGTTTTTCAACCAGACCCCCTGTCAGTAATTACCTCCATTGTTCCAGTCTCTATATACAAATCCCTGATTTTAGCCTGGAATGACTTTTAAGGGAATTCAGGTTTACCAGTACTCTGCTCATTCCAGCTCAAAGTCCAAGCAAATTATGCCACTAAGTTCACCAGAATCCTCAACACCACTGCAAAACCGTTCAGTCATCTTCAAACTAGAAACTGACTATTTGAGTATTTCTTCCAGCTCAGCTACATTGCCTGTGACTTTCAAGTGTTGCGAGGAAGTCAACAAGATTGACATGAGGATCCTACGCTTTATGTTGCCAATGGGCGCTACTGTCAACATGAACGGCACAGCGCTCTATGAGGGTGTGGCTGCCATCTTCGTCGCCCAAATGAACGACTTCAAATTAACTTTGGGACAGATAGTCACTGTTGGGTATGCATATGCCACGAAAGTAGCCTTGTTTAAATTGTCAAAAGAAACTAAGTTGCTAATAATTATTGATTCAGTTTTTTAATAGTGATTTAGTGATCCTGATGTTGACTCAGATCCTTGACTATGGTAATCGTACCCCTTGAATGGGGAAGGGGTACATGAGGAAAATAATCTGGGTTGGAGGGATTCAAATGACAAAAAAAATCGGATCCCCTCGGAGTAGTTACGATCGTAAATTCAGGTTACGATCTTTCATAGAGAAGTAGATCTCCGCCTATTGCCGTTGTCTGTGCTTTGTCTTAAGCATCACTGCCGCTGCCTCAAGTATCGGTGCCGCGGGGATCCCAGCCACGGGGGCCGTGACCACCCTGCTGGTCCTGACGGCGGTGGATTTACCAGTACGTGATGCTGCGCTCCTCATCACCGTGGAGTGGCTCCTGTCAGTGCGCTTTTTCTCCTCCTCCTTTCTCTCATGTGTGACGGTGTTGATTATGATCTTAAGTTTATGTAGTGTGCTGTATGTTAAATGTATCTCCTGTCTCATATTAACTTTTAACATTTTGCCATGACTCTCCCATTCAGAGGACCTAGGTGGCAACATTTTTTTCATGCTTCTGGAGCAATCCTAGGGCTAACTGTTATTCTAATATCCAACCAAAGGCATTCTTTTGGTTTTCACCAAAAATATTATTCTTCTGTATGAATTAAGTATGAATAGACCCGTTGCTTTTTCATATGTGCATTGATTGACTTTTCTGTTTTGGGCAATAGTATGATGGTTCAGTTATCATGACTCTTATGTTTGGAAGCAGTATGTATGTCACACACCCAACATCATGGTCTGGCTAAATGTCAGTCACCCCTCAGACATGCACTAACTACAAGCCTGCTCTTCACAGACCACTTAATAGCCTCAAGAAAAATCACAGATAGTAATCGACAGCTTCTTTTATTTTATTTTATTTTAAATGGACTATCACGTGTTTACTCTTGTAGTAACATGATATGTTTTTGTCCATGAGTTCTTTGGTGACTGCTGTTTGTCCGGGCTTGTTTCAGTGATCGCTTCTGCACTGCCATTAATGTTCTGGGTGATTGCTTTGGTGCGGCAATAGTAGAGAAACTCTCTTCAAAGGAGCTGCAGCTCATGGATGTGGAAAACTCTGAATTGGGAAATCAGCTTAATGATGTTTCAGGCTCCCCCTCTACAACTGAGCAGTATGTGCCTCTTCACTTAACTGTTCATTCCAATTAGCATGTCAAACACGCAGTTACTGAACTAGTTCAGTTCATTCACCGTGTAAAATCGTTACGATGACCGATCACAGGAGCGCAGTATGGTAGAAATCACTTTTTTTTTTTTTAAATCAGAAAACGCAGTTGAATGATGAACAAAACGTACATCGTAGTTCAACATGTTAGCATTTGTACCCCTAGTACGACGCTTACCTTTTCTCAGTTTTCTTCTTATGGATACGTGCACGTTCACAGTCCATTGAAAAAAAAAACTGTGGTTTTCAAGAGAGCTGGCGCGAAGCTATATATCATTATATCTTATAACTGTAGTTACTGTGTATCGAAAGCGTTTTTTTTAAAAAAACAAAAAAAACAGCGTGTTATGAAGTACAGGTTAATACGGTTCATGGTTATATGTGTCCTTTATCGGATGTTGTTTTTTTTGTTTTTTTTCCAGGAAGGACCAATATGACACTATGATTGAGGTTCTGGGAGAGGAAACATTAGGTGTGGGCCTGGTGAAAAAGCTTTCCGCCTCCAGTCACAGGGCTCAGCGAACCTCCTCTAGCAACTTGCAAGCTCAGAGTCCAAGCAACGAGGTCTAAAAAAAGACAGTGTGTTACAAAGCTGTCTGTATATATATATATAGTGTGCAACACCAGCTTCAAGGGAATCTTTCAACTATGTATTGAATCTTTAAACTATGTTTTAATGCGTTGAATGTGCTAAAGTGCCCCTGATCACACCCTAGTGGCTGTTGATCTTCAGTTTGTTTTGAGTTGTTGTTTGAAGTATCAAAAACATAGTATATCTTTACTTTAGTCAGAGTAAAATTTCGATTTTGCCTCTCAAGTGAGACTCCATGTTGGTTTTGCTGTTTCCAGTTGTTTCATTATTTCATGTTTTTGTAGTGTTTTATTTCTAATATTCCTGTATGATTAAACAGTAGTTTTGACACGATGACAGTGCAGAGTTTTCACTGAATTCCTTTTTCACAGTTATGAATGTATCGAAATCCTTAATACTCAGTAGACGGAAGACCACCTCTCAGCAGAACCGAAGCTTAGTGGTTTTACTAATGAACATGAAAGAGCTTTAAGCTGTTTTATTGGTCAGTCACCTGAGTTTTCAAAATCACAAAAGCCAATGACCATTTTCAGTCAGATCACAAAAGGAAACAATAAAAGCTTTTAATTTTATTTGTTTGTTTGTTTATTTTTTACTGTTCAGTATATCTTGCCTGCTGATTCATAACAGTAAATGTATTTGTGTCAAGAGAAAATACAGGCTTTGCCTTATTAATGGAGAGCATTGAAAGTGGAGCCAATGCTAAACATGCAGTATAAACGCAGCACCGTTTAGTCCAGAAGATGGCAGTCTACCGTCAAGAACGTGTCCTGATTGTGCTGAAGAGGAAAATGACCATAGTTACATATTATCAATCAGTAAAACTGGAATGTTCTTATAAAGTTTTAAAGTGCTATTTTTGGAGGAACAGAAGTTTATTTCTTCAGTTGTTTCAGAACAGTGAGATCTGCACAGTTTGTCTTGTGATGTTTTCTAGTTAAAGGTTCCAAACACATACCCTAACCCAGTTTTCCACTATATGTAAATAAAAGTAGCCAATGCAAAATTATTCTGGGATTATGGATCACGTGTGGTATGCCATTGTAGTTCCATTAAACATATGAAGATCTGAGACCACTGCATTATTAATGTTTATAGTACTGATTTGATACAACTGATGTTACACTATCATGGTTGGAAAATATGTGAAAATCATTAGAACGAAACTGGGGTTTCAATGCCGAATGGATTTCTGAGATATATTTCTTTGTCACATAAATGCAAAGCATAAACTGAAAATGGTTAGAGGTTGAAAATGAGCAGGTGTGATGGCTAACGTCATTTATGTTTATTACAAAGCCGTGGGAGACATCTCAGAGGAGAATACCAACTTAAATTTCAGATGTATCATAGCCACGCGTTTTGCCCAAAGTACTTAATTCGTCTAGCCAGTAAGCATTTGATTAGCTGGAACAGGCATGTTAGGTCCTGGGCTACAGTAAAACACGGACTGTTTGTTATGACAGGGACTAGAATTGCAGAACACAAATTCAGATAACTGCTTTTTCGATCAGTTATTCAATCAGTAATTTCAGTAGGTAATTCATTAATTGCAGCGAATTAATGAGCGTTTAAGAAAAAAAGTTGAAAATGCGATAATTCTCTTACGTTATGAATACAGTATGTATTACAGTGCGTATGATACCAGATGTGCCTCTTGCAAGTCACTTTGGGAAGAGGCACCGATGTGTTGAGCATAGGTCAAAATAGCTAACCGATCATAAGGAAATAAACTTCACCAAAAGAGGTGGGTCACAGATTAACAAGCTCATAAAAGGCCGTTTAGCAACTGACACCTTCATTCACTGGCGTTCTCTCTCTCTCTCAAAGACGCGCGCGCACACTCAGACACTCGGACACACATACGCGCTCAGAGGGAAAGAAGACAGAAGCAGCGCTTGCTTCCCACCCCCCGCCCTGTTGGTCCTGACAGCAGTGTCTAGCGCTTGTGTAGGCTGTATCCACTCGTGCATCTTTGTCTCGTTCCTTTCAACGCGCGTTTGCACGGTCTGACTGTTATTTATTTATTTTATTTATTTATTTCACGATCTATCTCCTTTCCCTCTCGGCCGGAGTGGCATGGATATCCTCGGGAAGAAGGAGAGGAGAAGATGGGATATGAAGGGCTTCATGAAGAGGAACTGGCTGCTACTGGCCACCATCGTCTCAGTGTTGCTGGGTAAGTCATCGTCGTTTACCATACTCAACATGAGAGGCATGATATTCACCGTTGGCAGCCAGCATCTCTGTCTCTCTCTCTCTCTTACTCTCTCTCTCTCTCTCTCTCTCTCTCTCTCTCTCTCTCTCACCCTTTTATGTGTCCTGCACCGATCATGCAGTGGATGCTACAGCTTCGTATTTCTGCTGCAGGTCTTTTTCGCTTTCTCTCTGACTCGGTTTCTTTCCCAGTTTGTCCAACCATACCTCCCTGTGACGTTAGTGTTGTTAGAATGATTAATTATTGATTCTTATTAATGTTATTGTCATCAGCATGCTAATGGATATTGGATATCCTTATGTATTGGTGTTAAGGGTAGCTGAGGTAGCTGATGAATGGAAGCATTGATTAAGTCTCTCTCTCTCTCTCTCTCTCTCTCTCTCTCTCTCCTCTTTTGTGTTTCTCTGTTTTGCAACTTGTCTACTCATATGCATTTTAACCACATTTTAACCACAGTCAAAAGTGACCAAAAAAAATTTTCTATGATACTGTCATAACCTTTAGATGGCTAAATGCAAGCTCTGTAGTCTGAATTGGAAGAGTGTCACGTATATGTTAATCACTGAACAACCTGAAACCACAGGTCATTGGCGTAGAGGCCTCTGTATGATTGTGAAAAAGTTTGGGTTTTTTTTTCATTCCTCTTATATCAGGATCACGTACCAAATTTGCTGTGTATTTACTTTTTTTATGAGGAGAGATCACATTCTTCCATTATTCTACTGACGAACAAAGACAACAGAATTTCTTGTCACAATAACCTTTAAATCTGACCTTTTAAAATGTTATGGCTAAATGCCTGCATCATCAGACCAAAAAAAAAACTGCATTATTCCCAAATTCTATTCCTTAACTCTCACACACATGTTTGGACATTCCAGTGATGTAGAATGAGTCACATTCATGCTCTACAGATAAAGTATCTTTGAAACCATTCTAAACAAACTGATATGAATATCAAAAACAAGCAACAAATTCGTATCATTTTGTTGTTTTATCATATTGTGCTACTCTGATATTCAGTAAATTATTTCGAAAAGACAGATCTCATGAAATTGATCTATAGTCTTGTTGTACGTTTGGGGACTGGTTGTGCTGACTGTGAAATAAAAGTTTCTTTATGGAACTATTGCACTAATGGAACTTAATTTGCATAATGCAACTCAAACCTTAATGCAAACTGTTATAGAAAAGTCTTGTTTTAATGCATTTTAACATTGCGATGTGATTTTCAGTGAAAAACAAAATGTCTATACAAAGTAATCTGTCTCATGACAAGTAATCAAGCCAATCAATTTGACTATGAGTCATAATAATTCATCTGAAATAGGAAGAATACTGTTTGAATATTGTTTAATTTCCTTTTACCTAACCGTTATGTCTTCCCTAAAAAAAAAAAAGCCATTTTTTTCTAGAAATGAGAGTACAGGATAGCACTTTGCTTTTTACAGTTCAATATCTCTCAGGCTGGGCTGAGTCATGCTAGTCTTCCAAACAAAAAGCTGAGAACAAAAAGGACATCAGACCATAATCTCTAAAGGTTTGGATTAAACATAAGAGCTTTGTAAGAATAAGCCCCATAATGTTTTAAAATATGAGTTAATCCTTGTCAAGATGTGTCATCTTTATCTTGAACATGGTATGATACCTGAAACATCTGAATGAGTTGTCTTCCTTTCAGGACATGGAAGCTGCAAATGAATGATTATTGCATTATGCTGTGAATAATAAAAAATATATATATATATATATATATATATATATATATATATATTTTTTTTTTTTTTTTTTTTTTTAAAGACAATTTTATGGATATTGATCTTTGTACTTAGCATACCTGACTTTAAATTCTTGCTGGACTTTGTTTTATTTTGGAATTTGTTTTATATTGGACTTTGTTTGCGTTGACCAAGTGTGTTGGAATGTTCAGACATCTCTTGAAGTCTCTCTCTGTTTCCTGCTCCCTCTCTCTCTCTCTCTCTCTCTCTCTCTCTCTCTCTCTCTCTCTTTCTCTCTCTCTCTCTCTCTCTCTTTCTCTCTCTTACTCTCTCATGCACACACACACACAGAGTGAGAGAGAGAGAGAGTGAGAGAGAGATACTAGGACATCTAAAAGAATGGTTATCACAAGACACAAGACAAGATCAACATTAAAGTTTCAAAATAAACATCAATATGAGCAACTCATTAAACAATTACTAACGTAAACTCGCCTTTGAGGTCTACAACTGGTGGATTACACAGTTCTAAAAAGCGTTGGTCAGCATGAAGCCCTTTATGGGAAGATGACATAGAGAAACATTCACCACTTCTTATGAACAAATGAACAATAGCAGGTATATGGTTCAGCTCATAAAGCACTCGTGTCATAAAACACTCAGCTAATCTCAGTTGGTAGCTGCACTTTTCGTGAAAGGAGAGGGTTTAGTTCTCGTTCTGAATTTAATGGGATATGAGACCAAGCCAAGCTTTACCCGTTAAGTTTAGCCAGCCAGCTCTTTTACCACACGCTCAGCGTTTTGTGCCGTGACGGTAACATCTTTATGGTCTGAGAAAGCACTGAGACTATGAAACTACCAGCGGGTTGTCACATTAGCGTCCTAACTTTCTTCGTGGCATGATATCGTATTGATATTTTGAGTTATTACCAGTTAGTAAGATTAAAGTGTAGTTAAGAGTTAAACATTCACTCACAGACATTTCAAGGGCAGTTCCAACTTCCCTTGTTTATTTGTGGATGTTCTTCCATTCTTGGTGCACACAGCTTTTACAAAGAATCGCATGGATACATTATGTTAGCAACAAATCAATCCAGAACCATATTTTTAAACTTCTGATTATGTTGTGAGTTTGTGCTCTACTTATGCTATTTCATCAATAGTACAGAAAAATGAAATGAAATGAAAGTTTCTGGTTGCATTGCCTGATTTAGACTGGATTTTTTTTTTCCTTGTGTGACTACCCAATTGTTATAACTATACAGGAGAAGTGGCCATATGTTTCACATTTTCTTAAGTAAGAGAGCTGATCCAGGATCAATTTCTACTTTTCATAATCCTTATACAATTCAACACGGACCATGGAGAGCTGATCTTAGATCAGCACTCTGACACACTTGATATATACGGGTCAGATTTCATTCTCAAAGATAAATATGTGTGAGCAGGTCATCTATGTCCATGGTGCACAGAAATGCATGACTATTTTGTTCATTCATCATATTCATCATATTCTACCGTGAATCACATATATCATTATATATGTATCTTATGAATGCATGATTCCATAAGAGTAACCTGTTCAATTACAGACTTCAAGCACTCTTCTAATGATTACAGCAAACACAGCTGTGCTTTGCTACACTTCATTAACTGCTCTCTCTCCTTCTCTCCCTCCCTCTCTCTCGCTCTCTCTCTCTCTCTCTCAGGTATTGGATTAGGAGTGCTTGTGAGGGAGTATGCCTCACTGTCTAACCTTGACAAAGCATACTTTGGTTTCCCAGGAGAAATACTAATGCGAATGCTTAAACTGGTCATACTGCCACTCATCGTCTCCAGCATGATAACAGGTACCTGAACTCTCTGTACCCAACACACACACACACACACACACACACACACACACACACACGCACACGCACGCTCACACGCACATATACACACACACACAAGAGCACACACACACGCACACAGACAGACGCACGCTCACACACACACGCGCAAGCATGCACACAAACGCACACACACGCACGCATACACACACGCACACACACACACACGCACGCACACACACACACACACACACACACTCTCTCTCTCTCTCTCTGAATGGTTTCAAAGAACACCTGCAAAATAAAAAAACTGCTTCAAAGCAAAAGCTTTTCTACACAGACATGTTTGATAGTTCAGCTGCTCTATGTAAATCCTTAAACGGGGTCGAAGAGACACACACACACACGCACGCACGCACACACACACACGCACACACACTCTAAGAGATAGAGACAATGCAATGCGGTGCTCAGAGAGCTTGTTGTGAGCTCAAGGCTGCAGCTCAAGGAGGAGACAACTCATGCATGACTGCGCTGTAGAGACACCAATAAAACAGGGAGAAAACAGCTCGCCCAATCTTTTGCCATTTATAAAGCGTCACCTCACAATCTAGCTTCATAGTAACAAAATCAAATGGGTAATGTGTGTGTGTGTGTGTGTGTGTGCATCGCAACACTGAGAATAATTAATACGTTGCAGGATGAGCAAGCACTTAAGATTTCTCTAGAGAGAGAGAGAGAGAGAGAGAGAGAGAGAGAGAGAGAGAGAGGCATAAAAATGATGGCTGTTTCCATGGAGACATCACTCTCATCATGCCGCTTCATTGGGTATGCGTGCACGTGCGTCGTCCCTCTGCCCTTCCAGTTCACTCCGTGTCAGTGAGTCGGCTGCATACAGACCGCTCTATTCAAATAGCCTTAGTCTTCCAGCCACCGTAACTTACGTGTGTCGGGTTCACGTCCGTAGCCCGTGGCCCAGGAAAGGGGGGGGGGGGGGGGGGGCAGGAAAGGGTTAATAACGTGGAGCAATTGTACATTTATCTCTTGTCATGAGACTCTGAGAAATTATACGGGAATCAGAATGTTGCAAGAGCAGAATGACTAAGCCACTGGGTGTGGGGAAAGTGCCGCAAAACAAAGTAATAAAAAAAAAAAAAGCTATAAAACCAGACAATGAATGTGCAAAAGAGAACAAAATGTTACATTATAAATTAAAAAAAAAAAACACATGAAATTGTTACGCTTTTTTTCACAGTCACGCTGCGTCACTTCTTAGATTGAAATAGTAAGATATATATTTTCAAATCTGGTGTGGAGGACAATAATCACCAAACATCTTCAGCTGTGTGCTTTTTGCATCTCCTATATATTATCCTGTGTCTGAGAAGTACCAGTACATTTACAACATCTTAAATATCACTGAATCCAATACCTGTTTTTGAATTGTGTTATACGGGAAATGCTTCTGTAAAGAGCAGGGCACTTTCACGAGAACTTTCCTGACAGATTTGGCTTTGACGTTGTGTTTATTCTGTTTCACAGGGGTGGCTGCTCTGGACTCTGAAATGTCGGGCAGAATTGGTCTGCGTGCTGTGGTGTATTACTTCTCTACTACCATTATAGCTGTCATTCTCGGTATGTCAAAGCCACAGTAGAGTGATCCTCATAAATCTTTGCACTTTGCTTTGAAATGGGGGCAAAGATGACACAGTATAATCACTTAATCAGTCTGGATCGAGTCTTATTCACTACCAAAGGAATCTCATTCACTGCTAACATCTCAGCACCATTTTTATTGGTTTTATTCAACACAGCTCTGTTTTTTAAGTGTCTGCTTTATTGTAAGTATGTTTATTTAGGGTGGGTGGAGAGTTGTTTGTTTGTGGCCCGCAGTTGGTGGTTACCACATTTGTACACATTAAGTAAATTTACAAAGTAATTATCTTGTCAAGGTATTACTCTGGTGATGACCATCAAGCCTGGAGTCTCGCAAAATACAGATAACATTGACAGAGAAGGAGACACACCCAACATCACTACCGCGGACACCATGCTGGATCTCATCAGGTAAAAAAAAAACTACAACCAGACCCAATGTATGATTTATCACTTATAACGCATGCATCGTGGGCTGTGAAAATGTAATAATGCCTATATTAATATGTTAATACAGTATAACATTGAATAAGATACATTATTAGGTGTCATAATAGAATACTGTTTTGCTAAATATGTTGTTATTTATTCTGTGAGGTAAAACAAGGGAACAGAGAGAAAATCTATCAGCGCCCTATCACACATAACACACATGTTCATGCCATTATCAAAATAACTGATAAAAATGTGATAAAAATGCTTTGTGGTTCACTTCAATAGGAACATGTTTCCAGAGAATCTTGTTCAAGCATGTTTTCAACAGGTAAGCAGAATAATATTCATTTCTCAAAATGGAAGTAAGAAATAAGGCGGCGATTCTGATCAGGTTGATCTCTCTTTTAGTACAGGACACAGCGTGCAGAGATCACACCTGAACCCCCCACGAATACAACTACACCAACGTTTCCTCCCTTCACTACCATTATGACCACAGTTGCACAGGTAGGAACCATGCAAAACTTATTAAGAAAGGTTTTTTCAACAGAATGTTATTACAGGATAGTATTTCTGTATAAGGAGACACATTTAAATAAAGGGCCTTCTTGCTTTTATACTGGGTTTGTTTGATGCCTGCTCAATCAAATCTTTCCTTGAATCGTGATTTTTAAAAAAAGTAAATCGGATTAGACTGACACGGTGAGAATATATTAATTGTGTCGTCTTTTTTGTAGAACCTTACCAAGGACTACAAGATTGTGGGAACGTATTCAGATGGAATCAATGTGCTGGGTATTATCGTGTTTTGTGTGGCGTTTGGCATCGTCATTGGCAAGATGGGAGAGAGGGGGCGGATCCTACTGGAGTTCTTCGATGCTTTAAATGAAGCCACAATGAGACTTGTCCAAATTATCATGTGGTATGAATTGCTTTGTTTTGTTTTTGTTTTGTTTTGTTTTGTTTTTAATATAAATTGTTCTTTGGGAAGTATGAAGTATTACCATTACCTCTTTTTTATGACACAAATTTTTTTTTTTTTTTTTGGAGTTGAGATAGTAGTCTGCCAGAAACACTCCCAAACCTTGATAAACACTCCTGTCATAAACACACTCAGACAAATAAAACAATTTCATTTACTGTTTATTTCCTGTTTCCTCGTTTGCGATGGTCCTGCTCCCATTTACAAAGTTTGGATGCGTGTTTTGTTTTGTTTTGTGTTGGGGTTTTTTTTAATCTCTGTTCTAATATTCATTATACTTCTTGAATCTCTCAGGATATAATAGAGGGTTGTTTACTGTTATTGCTCTTCCTAGTACTTTTCAAAATTTGTTCTGCATCTTTTCTTAGGCTGCAAACAGAGGCTATCAACTACTGTAAGGGTGAAAATGTCACTTGATAGTCTCTAAGATGCAATAGAATTACTTTTTCTAAGAATCCAGATTCCAGTCTCAAGAGTCAAGAGTCATTTTCAGTACAGTAGTGGTGCTGGAAATCTTGTTATTGGTTCTAACGTTGTTCCTGATGTGACAAGTGTTTTTCAATAACTATTGTTTTGCAGTTACATGCCGGTGGGAATACTGTTCCTGATTGCCGCCAAAATCATTGAGGTAGACGACTGGGATATTTTCAAGAAAATGGGCTTGTTCGTGGTGACGGTGCTTAGCGGGTGAGCTAATGCTAACGTGCCAACATTCACTTAATCTATAAGCAGCGCTAGTGAGGTGAATTTACTACTGTGGTCAGCCCCCCATTTTTCTGGTGAGATACCGTTAAATATCAGTCCTGTCCCTGGACAGATAAGAACCAAGGACATTTTAAAACTGCAGACACAGTAATGAGACCTTTCACGAATGCCCGTACAACCTTTAAATTTTCACCGGTGTGACTGATGCTCCTGAGTAAGCATCAATGGGGATTCTTTAGCTGCATTGTTGTTTGCGCCATCTGCAGTCGTGTAGAATAACCAGAAGAGGCAAAGACGTTCAAGTACAGTAAAGCTAAGTCCTGAAGTTAGGACTTCACGCAAGTGTTCTTCTTATAGGTCCTTGTTTAAACTATACAGAATCCTATGGGTACAGTTCTCCCTCAAAAGTGTATCATATGAATGTTCATAATCCAACGGAATGTTCTCCAGTAATTTGCTAGTCAGTTTTTTTGTTTGTTTGTTTGTTTATCGGTTAAGGCGTATTAGACGAGTCCAGACGTTTGTGCTGATCTTAAAGCCTCGGCCCAGTTAAGCTTCATGTTCTCTCCTCTGCCCCTCCAGACTAGCCATCCATTCTATCATCTTCCTCCCCCTGATTTACTTTGTGATTGTGAGGAAGAATCCTTACACATTTGTTCTGGGAATGGCCCAGGCTTTGGTGACCGCCCTCATGATCTCTTCGAGGTGAGTTTCAACAACTTGCCATTGTTGGTCTCAAATTTGTTATGTTGTAGTCACGTAGTCAAAATTCCATGTTGCTTCAAACAGATATCTAAGCATGGATTTGAGAGACACAGAAAGAACAGCTAAGCACAAATACACCGTAATGTCCGCGTTAACAAATACTGTTCCCGTTTCTTAAGCTCAGCCACCTTGCCTGTCACCTTCAAATGTGCCGAGGAGAACAACAGGGTTGACAAGCGGATCACCAGGTTCGTCTTGCCTGTTGGTGCCACTATTAACATGGACGGCACGGCGCTCTACGAAGCGGTCGCTGCCATATTCATTGCCCAGCTGAATGACCGCGACCTGGACGTGGGACAGATTGTCACCATCAGGTAGGTGCTGAACAGGACTGAGGTAATTCACGTTCTGTTGGATTGTACGGAACACTTTTGGGTGCGCCAGAACAGTTTGGTCAGCCATATAGAACAAAGACTTGGCCAGTCATCCTAACTGAATTAAAACCATTTGCAGTCAGCGTGTTTGTACAGAGTAAAGCGGGTGAGAGGACGTAATCTGTGGAAGCCTTATTTTTTTCTTATAGGTCCTTGTGTAAACTATACAGAATCCTATGGGTACAGTTCTCCCTCAAAAGTGTATCATATGAATGTTCATAATCCAACGGAATGTTCTCTAGTAAAATGGATTAAAAAAAAGGCAAAATGTTGCTCAGCGCTATATGAAATGTTGTTGATGCCAGAGAATCAAATAATGACTGTTCATTTTGAAAATGCAGTGTAACATCAACTGTCGCCAGCATTGGTGCGGCAGGAATACCCAATGCTGGACTGGTAACCATGGTGATAGTACTAACTGCTGTTGGCCTTCCCGCAAGTGATGTTACCCTCATTGTGGCGGTAGACTGGCTGATGTAAGTACTTATTTCTTTTGTTGCAAATCTCTTGGTACACAAACAACGCCATGCTATTCCTTTTGCTTGACATTTACGCTTTTGCCTGACATTCTGTCTGGTCGATGCTCCACTCTGATAACGGTCTGAATTGTAAAGTGTGAGATAAAGACATTACCTCTTCAGTTTCCACTTAACTGTAGTTGGGGAGTCAAGAAGGTAGTAGCCTTCATCCAACATTAACGATGAGCTACTATTTTCCTCAAAGTAGGCTAGACCAAACCATCTCTTAAACTCTGAAAACAAAAGACATGAACTTGGTACAAACAGATATAGGCTATGTCATTGCTTTCATGATGATATATTTACCCTCAATACAACCTTGTATAATATCTTCTAACACATTTAGTGATCGATTCCGCACCATGATCAATGTTCTGGGCGATGCTTTTGGAGCTGGAATCGTCCAGAAACTGTCGAAGCGTGAGCTGGAGAGGATGGACTTGACCTCCGACATGGACGTTGCAAATCCCTTCGCCTTGGAGACTACCCTGGACGACGAGGAGTGTGAGAAGAAGTCCTACGTTAACGGGGGTTTCACCGTCGACAAGAGCGACGCCATCTCCTTTACGGAAACCTCTCAGTTTTAGTGCCAAGTCTTTTAAGCCAGAAATGGAGGATGGAGGAAAGTACTTCTTAAAATGTCTAAGGGGTGAGGACCATCCATAAAATCAGTGCCATTAATAGGGAGGGCAAGTGTTACTGATGACACGTCAGAGCCCAGGCATTAGCAGTAGCTACCATCCCTTATCCCTCGACATTACACCCGGAGTAACTGTCCTTGAACTGAGCCTACCCTACACTGTTGCCAGATTGAAAGAAGAGAGAGAGAGAGAGAGAGGGAGAGAGAGAGAGAGAGGGGGATGGAGACAGACTCAGAGAGAGAGAAAGATTCGCAGAAGTCAAATAATTTCATTGCTAGTGCTTCCACAATTTTCATTGACAAGTTGCCAAGGTATATGCAAAGTCACTTTCTGGAAGTTTCTTCTGGTTTTTTTAAGTCTCCCTTTTTTTCTTTAGTTTGTTACATACTAACAGTTGACAAAGGGATGAAACTTCTCAAACCTTCTGCTATAGTTCTGCTCCAGTTTTAAATAGGATGAATGCATAGAGTGTGTGTTTGTGTGTGTACTTTGAGAGTGAAACATTTCATCTGCTTTTCCCTTGATTTGAAAGAGGCATTTAATCACGTCTACTGGAAAGAGCTGTGTATACGCAACAGAATGCATGTCCTTAACAACTTATAAATGTATTCCAAAATGACCACTTACAATGTAAAAATAGACGCAAACTTAAAAGCGACGCTATTCCTCTGTGTTTTTCTTTTTTTTTTTTTACCTTTGCAGAGGTTGACATGCAAAGCTCTGATTTTGGTTTTTTTTGTCAGCTCTGTGTGCATTCTTGCTGTTTAGAGCCAAATGTCTGTGAGCTTTCTGTGTTCTAGATTCACAGTTTGTGCCAAATTGGAATATGCTTAAGAGATTAACTTTGTATACAAATTTTATTAATAAAATATTGCATGAAGCAATATGATAAAAGATCAAGAAATGGCCTTTAATGTGAGAATAAATTGAACTGCGGCAGCTAGAACTAGCTGTAATATTTAGGTAATGAAAGGATGAATCTTAAAAAATCTACATGAATCAAGGCTTTTTTTTTTTTCAGTTTGAATTATACTTACAGGATGGCACTTAAGATACATCTTATAAGGGCCTTTTTTTTTTTTTTAGCAGGGATGGTTGTGTTTTCCTGATATTTTAGGGCTATAGTTGTAACAGTCTGAAAAAAAGCCTTCTGAGAGATTTTTTTTATCATCAAACAAGAAGCAGATGGTCATATATTATCTGCCATTGTCCATCTTTTTTTTATCAATTTAACTCCATCAAGAGAATGGTATAATTTTCATACCGTGAATATTATACTAATTACAGTGAACCACAGTGAAAATGTTACGTAAAAATATTTCATCAGCATAACTCTTTAAGACAGTTTTCTTCCTTTAGGGCTGGCTGGTGTGCAGGGTTTGCACCCAACTCTGCTCCAACACAACTGATTTAGCCAGTGATGCTCCTGACACCTCTGATTATTCAACTCAGTTGGCCAGTTAGGGCTGGAATGAAACTGGCATTTTGCCACCTTCCAGGACCTAGATTGGTCAATGCTGGTTTTGACCATTTGGTGAAAACAGACATTTTATCATTTCAAGTCATTTTTTCTCATATAGTTAAAAGACAGAGCAAGACATTTGTCTTTGTTGAGGACTACAGCTCCCAATGGTATTTTGCTTAACTAGTCTTCTGTCTAGCGTGTCAAATTCTTCAACAACTTTTCCATATTATGGCTTTTGTTGATGTATGTTTTACTGAAAATGTGAGAGAAGTTACCAGTATCACATTTTAGCACTACTAAGAGTTACAGACCAGATTTGACATTGTTAACTTGAAGCACATGGTAACGTAAATATCAGTTAACTGGAAAATATACAGTAGTCAAATTAGTCTGCGGTCTGATTCAACATGTGTGTATGTACTTAAAATTAATAAAGACATATATATAGTCATGTTTGAGTACTAATTTTTTCATTTTATTTATTGAGATTATCGTGCAAGAATTCCATGCGTATATATGCTCCGTTACATAGTTAGACCTCGTTAGTATATGAAGCATTATAAAAAATATGGGCACACTGAAAAGACAGAATCATTTTTCAGCCCCTATATTTGCCTGGGAGC
Source organism: Chanos chanos (assembly GCF_902362185.1). Taxonomy (NCBI): domain Eukaryota; kingdom Metazoa; phylum Chordata; class Actinopteri; order Gonorynchiformes; family Chanidae; genus Chanos; species Chanos chanos. The sequence continues at coordinate 31,336,252 of NC_044501.1, read as the reverse complement.
GCTCCAGATTCAGACTCTCAGTAAATGTCTAGCTAGTGGAAACAGTCCAAGATTCACGTCAACTGAGGGAAGCTATAGCAGCACTTTTCAAATTTGAGAATCGATCATTATGTTCCAGAAGTCATTGGTATAGTATATTACAATCAGGTGGGTCTCTAACCCCCGATGAGCAGTCTGGTGACTTTTAGGGTAGGGAGGGGGGCGGACTGGGGGGGGGGGGGGGGGGGCAGCAGTTGGAGCCGACACATAATGTCCTCTTAATGGTTGCCTAGGAGACACACCTGAGGACTGTTCAAAGTCAGGCTGTTGGCTTTCAGCCACAGCTCCCATACAGCATATGTCAAAACAGGGCTTTCAGACGAACCGTTTTATACTTGGACGTAATGTGTTTTCTAACTTCCAGCTAATATCTGAACTAGTCTTCGTTCTAGTTAATTAGTCATCCATGTACAGTACAAGTCACTCATGTCATTCAATTATGTAAGCCAAAAAAAAGAGGAGGCTCTGACCAGCACATAAAAAAAAAAACCCTCAGTACATTCTGTGATGGTGCGATGCCGTACTGCAAACTGTACTTTTTTTTTTTTTTAATAATCTGCTATAAGCATACATAAAATTGAAACAATGTACCACAGAAAGGCCACAATATCAAAGACAAAGATTTCGGCAACACGTGAAAATATTTTATTCACACCAAAATAGCCTTTGTATTTTGTATAATCACATTTACAATGTGTTGTTTTTTAAGCTTGAAGTAAACAATAAGGTGGACACTCAATAGGTTTACTATGAAATCAATCACTACGGTCATTCACAAAGCTGGTGTGTGTTATTTCTATCACAAACAAACACACAGAACAAAAAACACCACGCAAACACAGCAGATGAAATACAACATAATTCCACTGACAATCAGTGCCAAAACAGATTGTACATTAATAGCTACCTCAGTGGTTGGAAGAGGGTCAGAGGCTTCAAGTATGTTTGACTTTAAAACCTAAAACAATAAAAATCCTGGGATGAGTTGGTTTGTGGTTACATATTCATTATAGTTCAAACCAGACACAGATTTATGTGGCTTTATTATCAAATAAAGATTATATCTATGAATCTGTGTTGAGGAATCAGTGTTTTTTATGGTCACAAAGCCAGAGTGACAGAGTCACAGTGACTTTAAGAGAAAGTTTAAACCTTTGGACATATGGTCTCATATAATGACACGTCCATCTGGGTTTGACAGTACCTCAGATAGTCTTACAGAAGGTTCCCCAAATGGTTTCTATCAAACATATAACTTTTTAGTTTTGTTTATTTCTCCTCCAAACTACTCTTTTTCCGTTTAAAAAAAAAAGCAAGCAAACAAACAAACAAACAGTCAACGCTGTACTGATTTGCTGTATCACCTGTCGGGTCTATGTTAACACTGAGTTTCCACATACACAAAATGTAACTGTCAAAAGGGTATAAAAAAGCTATAATTTGCTGACACAGTGTTTGCTGAGTGACGCATGATCTGTGTCATAACTGTGTTGATACTGTTTTCATTCATTGCCACAGTATGCAGAGATTCAAGTCCTGCTTCCGGAAATCGGTAAACGAAAACGGATCATTTTAACAGCATTAAAAGTGGAATTAAGCAACTCATTAAAACCAAGGAACTGATAAAATATGTTAGCACCATTAACACAGTGTCACTCGATGTCCACGGCGTCACTGCAATAAAGAAGAAATTATTTCGATATGAAATTAGATTTAAACTTGCATTGCTAAAGCGAAGTGGGTCGTGCCCGTTATGGCACGGGGGTCAAGGCAGGGCTGGTTTCGGTCACGGAGACAGGCAAGAGAATAAGTTCCGTAGGAGCGGATGCTGCATTTTCAGTTTGAGATGTTGTTGCTAGACAGCAGCCTCAATACCCGGTTTAACGTTAAAAATATTGTTAACTAATTCATTTCGAATTCTATTTAGTTTGAATAACAGAGTAAATACCACAGTCAAACAGTATAATGTCAATACATTTATACATTATGGGGTTTAATTTATATATACACCCCCAATATTCCTTCAGAGTAATGAAATAGATACAGTCAAACAGTCAAAAAAGAAGCTTTTTTTTTTTTTAGGTTTGGACAACCGCGTACTAGTTGCACGTGACTCGTGTGGGCACTCGGAATTTTTTCTGTTCATGAATTCCGAGGGAAAAGTCTAAATACGAGAAAAGTGGTGAGTGCGGCAAGTTCTCTTAAATCGCTTGCTGTTCAAAAACGAATCTGTTCGAATGAGTGATTCTTGAATGAAGCCCAATGTCTGTTGTGCCCAACTGCTACACTTCACTTGCAAGTACAAAAAAATGGTTTTAAACTGGGTAAAATGGAATATTTCAGAATAAATACAGATCAGTTGTACATGTTTGTCACAATGACGTTGATAAGATAAGGTATCTCAGAGAAGGATTATAAAGTATTCTGGGCCGCATTCACCACCAGAATGCTTGCATCACCGTGACCAGTTTTACCTTTACTCATGTTATTTATTGACAAGATAAGCCTCGATGTCCTTTGAATATAAACGAGTGTAACTGGGGACAAGTTGAGTCATTAAAGGCAATTAAGTGAAAATGTGGGTCAAAATAAGTTCTTACTCTGTTCTTGCTTCATCAAAGTCTCTGTTCTCTCCTCCTACAATGGCCATGAATGTGGTGAGATTGACCTCCGTCTTAGCACCTCATCTGTTTCTGAGTCTGTAGCACCCTGCAGTGAAATATGTCAATATATCATTGAATATATCATCTGCCCCATTACAGGGAGAGAGAGAGAGAGAGAGAGAGAGAGACAGAGACAGAGAGACACACAAACATACATAAATGCAGAGGCAGATTCGCAGGTTAGCGTTACAACATGCGGTAAACATTTGTTCTATGTCAAATACAGCTTAAAACTTTAGAAGCTTAGAACATTAAATAGAGAACTCTACTGCGATGGAGTTCATTCTCCACAAATGATTTAGAAGATCTCTCATTCTGAATAAATACATTTTTAAAGAGCTTTCTAAACACTGTGAGGCACTGATGGATATGCATTCATTTAAGTCAAGAAAATCATGGTAAGATTTTGACAGTTAAGTTGATGATCAGTTAAAAAAAAACACTGGGACCATGCGAGTGGTGCCAAGCCCAGGAACTAATGCATATGACCAATGACCAATAATTCAATAACTGATGTCTTCAGCAGGACGAGGTAGGCCCTCCTCTTTATTAAGTATCACGAGGGTTATTAATAATCTGTCATGACTCTGAGCTTCCTTTATCTGTGATTATCCAACCAGCACTCAGGCTCTGTCACAAATACTGTACAGCCTTCTTCTATTAACTCAAATAAATATTGATCTCAAGCACTTAAATTAAGAGTCCACTTTAGAGGAAAGAGCTAGACAGGTTTATGAAAGAAATGTGTGGAGTGTGTGTGTGTGTGTGTGTGTGTGTATGTGTGCACACGCACGCGGGGGCACAGAAGTGTGTCTTTTTCAGCAACAAAGTTCGCTCTTACACAGAAACAAAATGCCACAGTAATGGCCCCTTTCTTCAATTAGAACGCTGAAGTTTCATTGCTTTTTCATGGTGCAACATTGTTTTACCTTATTATGCTCTGTGCTAAATAGTTCCTGTTTGTTTACACTGCGTATTTGAGGGTGAGGATACTGACATTCACGGTCACATTCGTGGGAGGATCACTTGAGGTTAACTGCCTCCACTGTGCTCGCTAGAGTCATCACTGCTGATAAGATACGACCATTTCTCGAAATAATTTGAAAAGATGTTGCCAAAACAATGTGCAATCGCCACGGATAGTTTGCAGAATCAGGTAAGAGAACATTTTGAATGTGTTATGATGTGTTGCGTCTGAGGTTACTCACTTGGGCCAGTCTGCGCACCGCCCCGGAGGAGGAAAGAAGGTTGCGGACACGCTCTTGAACCTCCTCCCATACATTTGAGGAACGCAACAGTGAACTGTCAACAAAGCGGCATGCGTTAGCGCTGCACCGTAGTGCAACAGAGCCATCAAGCATTCAAGACGTCATATTTCAACGGTAAAGTCATATCATTTACGACAGTTACTGGGAAACCACGATCAGATTGCCTTATCATAAACAGCGATATTTCTGTCCTTTTCTTTTTGAATCATATGCATCGGAATTTAGGCCAGTCAGTAAACAATGAAGCACTATTTTGTCACTTTAACTGAATGTTCTCTTGAAATAACCTTATCTTGAAACTTTAAATTTATCTTGAAATTTAAATGACCTTAAGAACTGCTTTTGCGGGGGAAAAAATGCTGAACGCTTCTCTGGGTCAGATAATATTCATCCCATTGCACTCGGTATTGCATGTGTTTATATAACCTTCACAGGAAACACTCTCATGGAAACACGCTTGCTCTCGCATACCTGTTTAGCGAACTTTCCCGGTAAGAGCGCCACAGAGAGGCTGGGCCACGGGATCCCGAAGAGCTTGTTATGACGTTCGGACGTCCCAGTTCTGCTGCGTAGTCAAGGAGATCATCTGTATCTGATGAATCGTAGTCACCAGTAGCCTGAAATTATAATCGGTAACCCTGGTTCATTCTAGCTATTAATATGGTAGGGGATTTCCTCACCTGCTCAATATTGCCCTTAGGGAGGTGCATGCGTTTTACGCTCAGTATAAACAGTAACATCATTCTAATTGCACTAAGTGTGAACAGTTATACCCATACCACAAGGTTATGTGAGCTAAGTGCTAGCAGTAACACCATGCAACTGATGCTGGGTGTAGACCATAGTATCATGTTATTTACACCGTGTTAGACTCAAAGTAAATTTCTGGAATATTCTGAAGCAGTTTGCTATTTCAGATAGTGATTTACTCTGTAACTTATGCATGTTCGTGTGTGTGTGTGTGTGTGTGTGTATGTATGTGTCTGTATGTGCTTGTGTCCTCACAGGAGTGATGAACATTTTTTAGAGTTATTTTTTTAACCATTGTTATGGAGTGTCATTAGGGGACCAAAAAGAGTTTAGCACAGATGTTTTCAGGAGGCCTGTCATTTTTTAAAACGACAGAATGCATAGTCTCACGATGCCTCGTTAAATGATTAAGGTTTGTATACCACTCTGCTAGCTCACAGGTTAAATCATCACACTTAAGGGACAGCTTTAACAGGGCCTATGTGAAGGCTCTTAAGTAAGTCAGCGTTAAAGGAAATGCATTTACATTACCCAGCCAATGGAGCGGCTTCTTCTTACACTTCCTGAGGAGAACCAAAGCACATAAAAGTCAGTATAGATATATTGTTCAGGCAGGTAAGCTATTATAGAGGAAAATAACAAGAGCATGGCTAATTCCATCCATAACGCCTTATCCTGTCTACGTACCAGCTCTGTTCGGAGATCTTGGGCGATGCAGAGTGGGGCTTCGTACCCTGGTGGGCCTGAATGTAACGGGACCCTTTTGGGGTGAGGACTGCCCATGTGCCGCCCAAAACTCCTTCTTCTGGACGCAGAGCAAACAACAGTAAGCATTTTGCTCTAAATGTAGTGTTGCCACTCACATTACTACTTAGGGCCTTTTATTTGCCAACGTTCTTATCCAAATGTACATATTGTTTATATAACGTCACCAAAGGTAGACACATTAAAAATCCTGCGATAAGGCGCTAATTATGGAACCAGTTTTGAAAGACCTAAAAACACTGCACAAATTATAGTCGTTTGTAAATCATGATCAGTAACTATCACGTTGAATATGGATCTCTCGTTTAAACTTGATGGTGCTGAACTACTGCTGTTTTCCTGCTTATGCCACCCGTGAAATTGAAATGCTTTGTTGTACCCCAAAAAATAGCCTCTTGCCATGGATACTTCCCCCTGTTATAAAGTAAAGAAGGAATGCCCTTTCCAGCTGCCTTATCACCTCCACAGGCACCCCCCTCTGTCCCGGGGGTGACGTCACAAGGGCTCATCTAGTTCTCAGGAAGCAGTGGCCGTAAAGTAAACAACCCGACACTGTCTGTTCTGTGCTTTAGATTAGAGTTCCCGGGGTCATCTATCTGAGTAGACATTGTAGACATCTCTGTCTACATCATGACTCACTGATTTATGCTGACTGTACTATCTGCCTAGTATATATGCTATGCTATGCCTTTTTGACTGTCAGACAGTCACTTCTTAATCCTATGCTTGAGGTGGCTCCTTCCACAGGTTGTACAGCCGAAATAAAACCTCATGTGCTCGACTTCGTCTCTCTGGTCCTTTTACAAGTGTTGGCGTCGCATCAGAATCTATCAAACTGTTACGCAGCACCACAGGTTTACCGAAATCTCACAGCCCTGTAAGTTTTCTGATCAGCACCATTCCAAAAGTACGACAGATACGACGGTATGAGACATTTTACATGGCTCTGAAATCACTGTTAGAAAACAACTGTATGCGCAGTAAGATGTAGTGCAACCTCAAAATTTTCATGATTTCTTTACTCCTTAATAATATGGTCCACTAGTACCCTCTTCTGGCTACAAATGATAAGGTGTATTCTGATTTCCTAAGTGAATATAAGAAATCATAGGCTAGCTTTTCATCTTAGGAACCTGCATACACTTTCTTCACGAAAAGTATTATGGAATATTCCAGAGTAACTGATAGATTTGGATGATTTGAAAGCGGAAGGTGGACTTACATGTGCAAAATCAGATGGAGAGTCTGTCCTGCTTGACCCAGGAGATTCAGAGTCCAGTCGCAGATGTGCTAACCTGCGGGCGTTGTCATGGCTACCTTCAAGCAGACCCGCAGTGTACGGGGACAGAGAGCGTGACCTGGACACCTTTGGTGCCGTCTCTCGGCCTTGATAACCTCTTTGACTCCGTGGGGCGGAGGAGCACAGTCTTCTTTGGGGTGAGGTGCGGCCCTGCTGCCGGGACTTCTTTTGTCTTTTCCTTGTGACCACTCTCTAGAATTATAATACAGTCCACAAATAAAAAAAACTTATGCAAATACAAATTTAAAACTAGGTATGATCACAGGCCTGTCATAAAGCTTCATGTCCATTGGTAAATTAGAACTCAAACAATAAACGTGTAATCACCTCTGCATATTCAGTAATGGAGTTTTGAAATGACAGCATGGTATGAAATGAATTTACAACGACAAGCTCTCTGTGAAGAAAAGACAGTGCAATATATAGGCTACAGTGTAAAAGAAGTGACGCGAAGGCACGACTGTACCACTGGCGCAACTGGTGAATGGTCTTCCTCTGAACAGTCACTTATGGTTGTCCTAGTGGAAAATTCTAATCTTGGAGAAATTCCCTGAAGAGTGACAGAGAATATGGGAACTTTTACACACACAGACCGAGAAAAAATATGCGTATAAAATACTAAGAACACTGGAAAACTTCAGGCATGTTCATTGATTAAGTAGTGAAAGACTGGACCATTTACTGCATTTGCAGCTCTGAAACATTCCTTACTAAAGACATGTTGACTGTTTATAATGCGTGCTCAGTGTGTTTGTACATTGAAAAGAAGTTGTCATAACAACTTCAGGAGCAACTGCTGCCCACTTTTTGGAGTTTTATTGGTTGCGTAGTGGGGGGCGTGGCTCTTACAGGAAATGTGGGGTCCCTCGTCATGAGAACCTCTCGGTCCACTCCAGAAAAAGAGGGAACCAGCTTGGGCTCAGGGAACAGAAAACTCCTTGCATCCTCCTCAAAACTTGCTAGTATTTCCCCAACTAAAATAGTAATAATAACAATAATAATAATAATAATAATAATAATAAAGTGTTTTGGGTATTATGAACATTATTTACATGGGTGTCATATAGTGACATAAAGAGAAATGAAAAAACAAAATCGTACCTGGGGGAATTAACTGTATAAGCTCAACTTTGACCATTTCAACTGCAACAAATAAATAAATAAATAGTATCATTCAAACCGTTCTGTTCCTATAAACTTTATGATCGAATGTGACCTGACCGCATAAAAGCCTTCGAAATAAATAAATAACAGAAGAGATCATACATTGCAAGATCTCTGCAATATCTGCGGGGTCGACAGCGTACTTGAATACCTAGTTTTAGAAAGACGAACAGAAAAGAGAACAGAGCTTTCAATTGTTTTATAGAATCATAATGACAAACGGACAAAAGAAAAGTGAGTGCTCTCCACCTTTTCAAATCTCATTTTCTCTCGAAAAAGCAACGGGAAAACTGCTGGGAGACATTCGGACTTTCTATACTGGTTCATCAGGCACACGAAGAGGTAGACGTCATCTTTGGCTGGTAAATGCACTCCTGGACAGGTTACCTGCAATGAGTGATAAGTTGGAACTTCATCTGGACAGTGAAGCAAACCTTCATGAAGAACACATACGCCTGACCGACTTAGGTCTTCACGCACTGGGTGCCAACTACAGTTACACAGCTAATGACAGTTAACGAATTTAGCGCTTAAATAGGCATGTGCTCTGCATATAGCTGCAAATTCTCACCTGCTCAAGGGGTTAACTAAAGTTAATCAGTCCCTTGAACTTTGCCGGGACATGAAGGCCATGTACACTATATACACCGCAAGCTGACTAATTACGAACCTTTATGTAAATGAACAAAAATAATTTACAGAGTCGGTTCATAAATACGGCAATCTACTGAACTGCAACTTGGACTTAACAGTTCCTAAAGCATTCGTACTGTCGAACACCTCTACTTGACACCTCCCTTAGAAGACATTCTCTTACCGCTCTCAGGTGCAGTTCAACAGTTACCCTCATTGCCTTCTGGGCCATTTTTGAGGGTTTCCGTTAATTACTATTGACCGTTTTTTCCACTTAAATACTGCATCCAACCTTGCTCGTTTTCATAGCTGTCATGTTGATACGACTGAGGTCAGCGTCACGTTGCCATGGCATTCCATTGCTAAGACTTCCGTGTGCTTTTGATTCGTCGGTCCTGAACATTGGTTCCACATACATTCAACTCTGCATCAACACTTGCTCAAATCCAACGGTACACTTAGAGCATGATCATTACAACCCCCAGGAATGTTTAAGGTCCCCGGGCAAGCTAATATAGTTTTATTAGAATACAGTGACTTGCACCGTAGTTGCTCGAGTACATTATCGCTCTTCTCCGACGCACTGGACTTTTCACTGTAGTTCACCCATTTCCCCACTGGAGGGCAATAGTCATTATTTTCCTTTTTCTGTGGTGTGTTTGGGGGCAAATTTCAACGAAAGCAATAACAGTGGCAGTCTGAATCTGAAAACGCATATCTGATACAGAAAATGCACAGTCATTCATTTATTTCAGCTGTGGATACTAACATTAACCTTAGCGTTACTATATGACAGGACTTAAAGGCCAAATTTAACAATACAATGTCAGATTTCTAAGGCTTCCATAGGGAGCATTGTTAAATCTACACTGACAAGCTCATGGATTCAGTTCACACCGGATTGCATTACATAAATTACTGGGTCATACTTTGCAGTTCCCCAGAAGCATAAAATCAATTGTAATGGTAAATGCAGTATTTGCCCATGTGACAAAACACAATGACATTTCTAGTGCCATTATTAAAATGACTTGTCATTGTAAAGGCCAAAAGAAAAGATATGACTGAGGCATATTCAATAAACACGATCACTCAATGTTCATCTCAACCAGGAATGAACATACTAGCATTCATATGGGAAAAATATAATTCTGGCAAAAATCCTCCCTGCTCTCTGTTTGGTAGCAGAAATTAATCACATATGCTGGGAAGCAACATCTCAGATATGAAGTCTAGGGGTAGGGTTACTCCACTGTCAGTGTCCAGTGCTCAACACCATCTTTTCCTCTGGCTCTCCAGCTTCAAAGCATCTGGGTTCAAAGGTCAACTGGCCGACACGGGAGAACGCCGGGTGTGTTGGAAGAAGAGCCAATCACACGTGGTATCTCTGGTTTCTCTGTAATGTGGTCCAGTCCTGAGACTTCCCCTAAAGACTCACCCCAGTGTTTTAAATCCAAACTCAGGAGCTTCCTGACTAATGCCCACAAATGTCAAGACCTCTCTGAGAATGATCCAAGATGTACAGGCAAAAATGCACATATTTAATAAATGAAGAGGATATATATAAATAAAACAGCAGTAAGAAAAGGCTTCATCATTTTTTCAGCATGTGTCCACAAGTCAATAATGAAAACAAAACGGGACTATGCTTTCAGACTTTTACTGACCGCAAGTGTGCAATTCCAAATTAAACAGCTTAATGGACGCTGAAATCAATTTAAAATTAAAATGTACAATTTGTTAAAGCAAAACGCGCCTCGGTCAAAACCATGGCATAAGGCATATCAGCTTCTTTTCAGAAAACAGTAATCACGTATATGGCAAACACAACAACAACAAAACAACAACAACAAAAAAAAGACGCCTGAATTTGCCTGTCTATGCGACAGTCTGTTCTTTGGAAGCGTCTTCTGACTTGTCGAGTCTAGCAGCTTGTTCTCGCCGTTTAGCATCCGTTTGTTCCTGTGCGTCGCAGCGCTTTTCTAGAACTTTCTCGTTTGATTCTAAATCTCCGTCCGAGTCCTGTTCCCCGTTTTCGTCCTCTTCCTCCGATTGGTCCAGTTTGCCCTCTTGGCCGACTGGTGTAGCTCCTTTTCTCTGGGGCAGAACCGTGAAGAAAGCTTCTTGCCAGTCCCGTTTTTCCAAGTACGCTAGAATGATCTCGAAAACTGTGACAGACATCGGGGAAAACAAAAAAAAAACCCTTAAACATAAAAACCAGAAAATGAGCTCAAATTTGGATTACAGAGAATACATATGGAAATAATGCAGAACATGAAAATATTTCTGCAGGGATTTGCATGTGGCAGAAGGTTTGTGTGTGTGTGTGTGTGTGTGTGTGTGTGTGTATGTGTGTGTGTGTCTGCACACACTTCTCACCGTGATTAACGGCGAGTACTTTGCGGCTATTCATCTTGACAAAGCTGCCCAGCGGGAGCTGGGCGTGAGCGATTCCCAGTTCTTTGGCGCGTTCAAAAGAGATCCCCTGTAACGTGAACAATATCAAATATCAAATTAACTGATTCGAGAGAGGACCCGAGATTGTGTTTCTAGCCATGTCGTAAAAACTTTGATGCGGTGTCATCCATTCCAAGGCAATAACCCTCCGGGCTAATCCCAAGTAAACTCGACACTCGGGGCGTTATTCACGGAATTCGAGATACATCACCATTATTTAAAAAAAAACAAAAAAAAACTTGGCCGTCCCATAACCCTGTGCTCTGACCTTGTGGTGATTGTGATCCACCAGTCCTCCAATGACGTAGGCTTTCGCCTCATCCAGCTCCTGGAGGACGTTTGGTGAGTCGGAGGTGAGGTAGACCAGCTCCTCCTTCTTCAGGACTTCGTGAAAATGCTCGGCGGTGATATGGACGTCCTGCTCACGATGGCGGGAACGCGAAACGCGGGGAGGGTGAAGAACACACGTCACAGGTGTTAATGTCATTTGCCACAGTCTTAAGACTCAACCAAGTGTCACATAGCTCTTCACGATACAATTTCAGGCCTATAAGAGGTGTGCAAATGGATAGTATTAATAATACGCTTCGCTTAATGAGTGATTTATTTCATTGATGCTATAGGTTGGATAGCGGTAGGGGTAATTTAAGTTGTGAAAAAGCCCTTGGCTGTGTGCGGAAAGGTTCGGACTCGTTACGGGGGAGCTATCCGGTTCCGTCAGGGGTTCTCAGCTTCGTATCTAAAGCTGGTTCGAATTTGATCTATGGGAATTCCTCTTAGTCCCAGAAGGGTGTAGAATTCCCACAGCTCCGTGGATTCAGTGTGTGTAGAGGTAAATGAATCAGATCAGTGTCAAACTGATTTTTCATGTTGCATAAATGGATATCAGAAGCAGCTCGTAGTAGACTCGACTACTGTGGTCCATCTGTCTGACAACATACTGAGGTAAAAATGAACAGAAAACAATACATCTGAGCAGTATGAAAAGGCAGCTTACCTTCCAGTTTACCCAGCCTTTGTTAATTTCATCCATATTTTGTTTCAACTGTCCTCCATGGCTTGTAAGGTAAAACTGTGAAAATATGACAGCAAAAAAAAAGAAGAGAGAGAGGGCGAGAGATTCAAAACGGTGCACTGCTATATAACAGCACGCTGAAGTCTTGTTTTTGGTCAGGTGAAATGAACTACCTGCACAGGGTGTGCGGCGCGTCTGTTTTCGGCATAGCATCTCTGGATCTGTTTGTGAAGTTTCTTCACATCCTTCACAGATAGAAAAGAAATGTCCAAAAATAAACAGCTGGTGGCTATAAAATAGATAACTGTCCCGTGCTCAGTTGATAACAATCATTTTGGAACTAGTCTGTAGTGAATTAGGTCTGATGCTAAACTTGGGGTGAGTATGAATCAGGAGAATCAAAGTTCCAGTTGACTGAATGAATAAGAGATGTTTTTCTTCCTGTGCCCCAGGGAAATGCGAATTTGCTCCCATGTATCAGTGCACTGCATAGGGAACCATGAGGTGTTTTGAGCTTTTTCAGTCTCACCTTAAGCACCATAAGGTTGTCAAAGCTGCAGTCTACGACTAGTTTGAGAGAACTGGGCTCAGCCTCCCTCCGAAATCGTTTCTTTCCGATCCATTCTGCGCCATCCTCCGCCTGGGCCTGTCTCTCCAGCCGTCTCTTCTGTTTTCTCTCCTTTCGCTTCTGTCTACAAGAAAAAGAAACACCACCGAAACACGTGGAAAGTCTTTAAAAAAAAGACAAAACTCCAGACATTCAATGTAATAAGCTGTCAGATGTTTGCCGTCTGCCAGGTGTTGAGACTGCAGTATAAAGGGTGCACCACAGAATTCAGGAACCGGTATGATGACTTTGCAGATGCTATAGTCAATCAATGAATATTCATTTTGATAGTTTGAAAATTCTTACAACAGGTAAAACAAGCATACAAGATGTCGCTTCAGAGATGAGATAGCACAACCTTTTTACTTTGCCAGCTATATAGTCAACACACTACTTATAACTGCCGCTTTTGACCTGACCGCCAGCATTAGATGTGCTCACTTGCGCAAGTCTCTTTGTTCTTCCCATTGCTGATGCCTCAGTAGTCTCTTTCTTTGCCTCTTTGACAGCGTCTCGGTCTCACCATCGGCCTTCTTCTCGTTCGTTTCCTCTTTAAGAACGTTGTCGGATATTGCCGCAGGACCACTGTCTGGGTCACACATTTTCAAGCTGTTGTTTCAAAACCTGTTACCTATAGATGAGAACGAAAATTAGTAAGATCACGATAATGTTTCTTAATCATTCTATACCGGCCCAACGTATTGAATATGTATGTTTAAGCCCAACACTGATTCAGTTATTGAGTGATAATGTAGTTGTTGATTAAGCTAAGCAGGTGTATCGAATCAACTGTATTTGCAGTTCTGTCGGTCAAGACTACGAGGAGTCAGTGAAAACAGACCGATGAAAAATGCTATCAACGAGAAAACAATGAAAACGTTCGCGTCATCTCTAATAAATGCGTTGCATCAGCCAGCACAGAGAGATACAGTTCAAGTGGCCAATACTTATGCCTAATGGGCAAATTATAATTACCAAGAGTTTTAATCTCACCAACGCTGTCGTTTAGCATGCCACTGTCAGGATGACAATCAGACAACAAAAGGAAACTATTTTTTAAGAAAGGCAGCGGCAAGTAGCTGAAAGCTATACTGAGTTTGCCATGCTTGCAGTAGAACTTAGCGAGGTTGCTTAGCTACCCAGGTGATGAATTAAGAGTGTTTTGGTTCCTAGTGCTGATTACCCGTAAAAAAAAAAAAAAGAAAGAAAGAAAGAAAAAAATGTTGCTATAAAGTGCCACAGAGTGCCTAACGTGACTTTAAGGCTGCCCCACTGACTTGCCTGATCGGAAGATAAAATACAACTTCATGCGAGAAAGTACTTGTGCTTGTCCAGTTTGCCATCTCATGTGCCACTAACGATTGCGTCATCAAAGCGCGCCTACTCGCGAGAGACTGATTTTTTCTGCCATGATGGTAAGGGAAATTGGGGTACACTTCATTTGGCTTAAGACATGGAAATATAAAATGATAATGGAAAGATAAGATTCATAATTAAATAAAAGCGATTAAATAATAATTTGTTTTTGATAATTATTTATTAAGTAAAATAAAATATTTAGAGGAGTTTCTGTTATATAGGCCTATGTTAATTCACAAATTGACCCTTTTATTAGTTTAGTTATTTTAATTCTATCTATCTATCTATCTATCTATCTATCTATCTATCTATCTATCTATCTATCTATCTATTTGTCTGTCTGTCTATCTATCTGTCTATCTATCTTTCTATCTGTTCACTCATTCATTCATTTTTGCCCGTTCCTAATCTGTCATTTCAAATTCACATAAAGAATGTGATCAGCAACATGAATACTGTAACCAGTCGTGCAAGATTAGAGTTGGAATAAAGCACTGCAGAAAGGTATGCGTTAAACATTGTTTCTCAATGTTGCTCCAGCACGACCACAGCATAGCACATTTTAGACTTCTCCCTCCTTTAACACGACTGTTGCTTTTAATCGGTACATTATAATACTGAGGCAGCTATGTTAGAGCAGGGTGAGACCTAAAATGAACACTGGGAATCACTGGATTACAGGATTAGGGTTGTCTTCCCTGACAAAGACAACTGAACATCCATGAACAAACACGGAGTAGCTCTACTACAAAGTTTACAGCCTTACTTATGTGTCCCAGTTTAAAGGAATGCCAAGAGGCCATCCCTTAGTAGTCTAGGAATGTACTGGAGACATTTTCAGGATTAAGGGGTGACAACAGATCAAATTGATGCTTGCTAAATTTGGCCACACCCCTGTCAGTGATGTGATTAGTATGAAGACTGTTTGAGCTTTTCTACTCCTTTCCCTTATCCCCACAACTCCACAGTCTATCCTACCAACCATCAAAGATCCAGTTACAGTCTGGGCAGGAGGCCAAGACAGGTTGTGCTTGCATTTACAGTATAGATGAAGAAGATAGAGAGAGTTTAGCATGGCACATGCGTGTTCATGAATTGGCAAAGAAGTTCCACCTAACGTTTGTTTGCCATTTTGATGTACGGACTGTTTAGAATATATAATAGCTGTTGCATGCTGATGCTAGCACAATCTTGTGACTTATAATATTTAGATAAAAACATAAAATTATTATATATTCTGAAAATAGATTATTATGAGATAGTGCACACTCGCTGCTAGTTTTATTCTCAGATTATCTAACCTCAAAACACTTCAAATGGAGAAATATTTAGATCCATTTATTTATAACATTGTGAAGATAAAACTGTTCTGGGATTCGTTACACATCCGTGTTTCCCTCTGAAAGTTAACTCTGATCTCTTGTAGCTTTGTCCTCAATGGAAATTCACAACATGTGAACACATAACCTTACTACCAGGACAAGCACCTTGGTTTGACCCGCTGTTCCATGGACAGTGGGGAGTCATGTGTTGAACCTTCAGAGCCCTTTGCTTGGTGGTGGTCCCCGAAGAGTCATATCCAGTTTGTTCCTTGGCGTTAAGACAGAACAGGTGTGTTTGCATTTGTGTGTGTGTGTGTGTGTGTGTTTGTACGTGTGCATGTTTGATGGGTAGGAATTCACACCCAGACACGGGGCTATAGCAGTGTGGGTGACAATCTCACAACTTTACAGATCAGGTTTTTGCCACCTTTAAAGTTCCGAGCAGTATTCTGCATTTTAGAACACAGTATAATTGTTTAACATAAATTCAAATGAGTATTTTTCTAAAAAAACAATGTGATCTGTAAATAAAGGAGTAATTTAACCCTCTAAAAATTCAGCCAACTGGATCTCTAAAACTGAGAGATAAGGAATGTAAGCTGAGGTGTGACTTTGACAATGAACTAAAGATTTACTTATTGTAAGAAATCATTACTGTGTATAAGCAGTTAAATGCTGCATTAACAGCATTATTAAAAGATGCACTCAGACCCATAGAAAATGTGCTGACATTTCAGTAACTTTGACTTATTCTATCAGAGTAGCATTTGCATAACTGCAAGGAACTGACAGCTCTTGGCTGATATTTGGGGAAAGTCCCTTCAATGATGGTGGGATGACAGAGCCAGCATTATTCACATTGGTCACATCCTTGGTTTATTTACCTCCATCTATCTCCCTCTATCAAACGTAATTATTGCCAGTACTTGAAGCCCATGAACAGGTGTGCAGTGTATGGCCTAATTACAGAAACACAACAAAAACAATATTGAATTACATGTAGTATAGTGTTTCAGTGTTTGGCTTAAAGTACAAGATGCAAAGATACAATGATATCTTTCAAAGTTAAGAATAACTAGTGGACCACTGATTGAACTTAGCTGACTAAGTTTTCCTGTTATTTGAGCACCAGAGTTAGTCCGAGGTTCTCGTCCAATCACTGTACGTTTACGGTAGGTCTCTTTTTTTGACTGCTTGTAAGCGAATTATTACTATTGTATTGAACTGTGTGATACAACATTGGGAGCATAATAATTCAGTCTTGTTTGTGTAGAATCATAAATTGAATTGAAAACCTATAACCCACTTCTGACTTTTTTGAGCAGCTATGTTTTGTTGCTGTTGTTGTTGTTGTTGTTGTTGGCTATTGAATGTGTTAGGGTTAAAAGAACAGTGTACAGAAGTACCACTAAGTTGAATGTGTACAGTTCTAACACTAGAAAGTCAAATGGCTTCTGAGTCAGGACACACGCACAGTTTTGTTTTCATATGGCTCCTTAACCCCTAACAAACAAACTACAGTCAAATTCAATGACTTGCGACAAGTTCTTGCTAAAGATACCTCACACTTAGCAAGTGAGTGGTTGTAATTGCCATTAAAATTAGGCTAATTGCTCTTAAAATGAGGTTAACTGCATCACCCCTTTCCCCCCCAAAATCATGTTACATTCTCCAAAGCGTCTGGAGTACTACTTCTATAAGGTCTATAATACCCTTTGCTGTGGAAGATTAAATAACAAGCTTTCAAATTAGCAATTGGAGGCACTCATTACTGAGATAGCCTATGTATTTTCTGCAGGGTTCATCAGGTTCTCTCTAACTCATTCTGGGTAAGACAGACACAGGTTAATGGGTTTAATGTAGTGGAGGTATCTGGAGAATCTACTGAGGGGGGTGAAAATGTAACAGCTGAAAAACCTTGGCACTGATGCGCATTATACATAAAGGACTGCCAGATGTAGCATGGCATTTGATGAATGGTTTGCACCACCATACATTACTGGAATTCTACACAAACATTAGCTGTGGTTGATTTAATAAATTATAGACAAAAGTTTGTAAAAGTCCATATTTATTGGAAAACAAGTCGTATTTGCTTGCAAAACATTAGTTCCATGGATCAGTCTTTTTTGTTGTTGTTGTTTTTAAATTTCAAATATTTCCTGTAGGGAAATTCGATGAGCATGTTCCTTCCCTTTGCATTCATTTGGTTTTGAAACTCTCTCCTTACCCTCTGAAGACACTGGCACGTGCTCTCATCCTGTAAAGTGATTTTTCACCTCTCCACTTCGTCACATTCCACGAACCCTCACAAACATTGCAAAATCCTCTTCAGTCTCATACAAACCTTACCTAAACAGAAAGGTTTCCAACGAAACACGAGGGCGGTCCTAATCCCACCACTTGATTAGACCGCCCAAATAAAGGTAAAATTTCAGGGAAAAAAATTGTTGTCCAATATGTTGATTTGATGTATTTAAAAAAACTGTGTGTTTTAAAAGTAAACTGTTTTCTCAGGATAGTATGAGTGGAGTTCTGTGAGAAATGCAGACTGTAAAAAAAAATCTTTCCAAATACTTGAGTTTTTGGTTACAGTTTGTTACAGTTTTTGGTTATTAAATATAAGTTCTGATGCAGACCCACAATTATGTAATATCAAACATTCAGCAATTGTTTTCAGTAGAATTATTACATTTTGTACTTGAACTACAGATCATAAACAACGAACATTAATATGCAAATAAATTCTGATAAAATTATGTCTAATTGAGTCACCCAGAATATTTAAATACCTGGTTAAATTCTGAATTTTTGGCCTGGTTAGTTATTATTTGCAGAGGATTAGTAACCCTGAGAATTTCTTACACACATCCATGTAACTTTATGTTCGACTTCATCTTTCCTAAGAACGTTATTAAGATTTTTTTTTAACAAAACAAAGCTGAACAGCATCAAATCCACAATGTGCAAAGACAACGCCAAACAGAGTACTTTTGGGTACAGCGGACTGACCAGCAGATCCAGTGGCCCATCACTTTTTAAGGGTAACATGACACTAATTATGACACTTTAAAAAAAAAACAAAAAAAACAACCAATGCACGTCAAAGTGTAATATGAATTCAGCAAATTGCCAAAGAAAACAACAAAAAGAAGAAAAGAAGAGAAAACTGGTTGCCGTGATGCATTTATAAAATGTTTTTTTTTTTTGTTTCTGTTGTTGTTTTTCATTTTCTTGTTTTTGCTTTGCATGTAAACTCTCTGACACGACATTAAAAAATTATGATTCAAATCTCAAATCACATCACCCTTCACCTTCACAGATAACTTCATGCTTGCCTTTAGCTGTTGGTATTGATTTCTTATATATATATATATTGTTGTTGTTTTTTTTATGCAAAGTGAAATTGTGCAATGAACAGTAGCCAAAGGGCAGCTGAGGTGAACTTACACATAATTCTGGAAAAATAAGGACACTTCAAAAACACACCAACACAACACGAATCAAACACTTCAAATGCATTTTTCCTTCTTTGGTATCAAAGCTGAATTCTGTTATTACTTATTGTATACTTCTTGATGTTGGGCATATTTTTTATCATCACTGATAAAACTTCACATGGGATTCTTAATCAAGGAGTAAGCGATAAGAGTGTGATTTTAATTTTAACTGTTGATTACTAAGTCAAACATGCTCTGGCAATACATAATTGCCTCTTATTCTGCCTCAGAGTCTACGTTGGCCGTGACATTAGCCACACTCAGGGCTGCCAGACAACTGTCAGCTCCCCTAACGAGATCATTCTCTGTACATCTCCTCTCACTCAACTAAATCTAAGTCACCTGGCTTAATCCTTCATCGCTCTTCACATAAAGGGTATATACAAACAAACAAAACTTAAAACGGCTTGTACAAAATCACATATCCTCCATATGGTACTATTTTATAATGGGACGGATAGAGGAAGTCAATCCCCTAAATCGTCCCATCAACCACCATATAATTCTGATTAACACAGCTCTGTGTTTCTCTATGGCGGTTGCCGCAGTACCAGGAGAAAGACAACAGCACAAAATACTAAATGTGCAATACAAAATATGTACTGCAAAAAAACAAAAGAAAAACAAACAAACCCAGAGATAAATAGAACCCTTTAAGATAGAGGGAGCAAGGGTTAAGCTCAAGCACAAATTTTTAGTTGAACAAGCAAAGATGTAAAGAGAAATCTTGTTCATGTTAATGACAGTTGGTCAAGCAGCTATTTTTATGGCCAAAACTATTGTTTGTCTTAGTTGCCTGTCATTACTGGTGGTCTTATTATAATTATAAATATGAATCCCTGTTGCTTTAAATGGTTAAGTAGTCTAAAGAATCGTTTTGGGAAGAATGCAAAAGAAAAGCCTAATAATTCATGGATCAAGGTCGATGATAAAGCCTGTTTGAGCAAGAAAACCATTTCAGATATTTATTTGATTTTCAACCATATTAACCAGTTCACAAGTTGCAAAACATCTAGAGTTTTACATTTAAAAAAAAAAACAACAACAGTAAATTTGTACAAGAAGTAACACTACAGAGAAACAAATTAAAGAAAGATGGGTTTATGGAGGACTCGGTGGGAGCGATGGTGCTGATGTTCTTGTTGAGGGTGACCATGGACCACATAATCCCAATTGGAGGGTGGGGGAGTGAAAATATTGGGATCAAAAAAACATTCTGGTTGATGAGGCGTGACGCACTTACACGGGACTCCTGTATGAACAAAGCATGGTATATTAAGTAAAGGCTGGAAGAAGGTACCTTGGATTTCATTTCAAGGTTCAGCCAGTAACGATTCAGTGTCTGAGCCTGCTGTGCCCAAAAGAAAGACCAGCTACTTAAATGGATTTTTAATGAGTCATGTTGCCTCTGAAACTGAAAGTCCCTCTTATTATGGGTGTCAGTTAAACTTCAATAGGTTTGCTAAGTCATACTGAGATTAACCGTAGGCTCTAAAGACAACAGGTATTGATGCTGAAGATTGGTATCTAAAGAGGATAGACCAAGTTTAGACCTAAATTTTAAGATCATTGGAGAAAATGTTCTGACAGTCATAGGCTATATATGGTGAGTCCATTACTGTCAAGCTGAAATTTTTCTGAATTGAAGGCATTTCTTTGCTCATTGAGCTGCTCTTGGCTACGCTCTTCTTATTGTTTACATGTTTAATAAACACGGGCCAAAGGCACCAAAGCCTGCCTTCAGCTTGCTCCCCTTTATATAAGGTTGTCCTATAAAAAGGTGACCCCCTTTCGAGGCCTCGCGTCTCCGTAGCCAGAGCCTTGATATCCAGTAGCAGCTGGCCTCCCCCTGCATCAGCACAACACATGCCACAAGCAGCAGGCTGACCTTTCCCTCCTCTTGCTGCTATGCCAACCACGCCACGCTTCTTCCCCTTCACCAAGTGCCGTACAACAAACCATGCCACAGCAACCACCCAAGAGACCTCATGCAATCCTTATGAACTCTCACACCACAAACATAAAGAGTCTTTCCAAAAGCACACGACCACATTGTTTGGAGAGCTGCTAAAGTTTGACCTTTGCGCTCTAACGAAGACTGACACATTTAAGGGCTAGCTATACGTGCAAATATGTACACATTAACGCTAATCCTGCTAATGAATTCACAAAGTTGTGAAACTGAGAACTTTGCCTGTACTTTCCAGCAGAATATGTCAAAGGGTTATGGGTAAATCTCAAGAGGGACCCTCTAAACCACGTTCAAAAATAGCAGGGAGCTGTGAACTTGTTTTTCAGTGGAAGACGTTTTGAGATTTGGCATGGACAATATTTAATAATCCAACCCCTTTCAACGGCCAGGCCACAATCGCTGCGGTCGAGTTACTCTACCTTAGAAGTGACTACGTATTCGTTAAATTTACTGCTATAGAATGCAAACGGAGTCATAAACATTATAAATTATGCCATCTGCACGGCACAATTGGTGTTTTTGCAATGTTATTTGAAATAACCTGTCTTTAATGTGAGAGTACTCGTTGTGCATGAAGCATATCAATCAACCATCTCTTGATTGTGCCAGGGACACAAAAGAACTCACTGTATCTACCCCTGAAATGAAATTATCTGTATTGTTATGAAACATATGTACAAAAGAAATTGTTTTAGCACTACAGCTGGGTTCATTATATTGCATGAACAGAAATTCATATGCTGCATCTTTGAATCTCTTTGAATGAAATATGAATGAATGGTATAATTGTAATAATGGTATAACAGTATGTACACCTTCGTAATCCTCAGTAATTTTAAAAGTTAAAAACTTAGAAAGTTAGAGGGGACATCATTCCTTAGTTCAAGACCATGGGCTTTTCAGATCAGTACATTGTAATGATCTAATTCTAAGCATAAAATAGTTTGGTATATGTAATCCCATCTAAAATAACTCTAAGTGAAAAAAATGGCAAGGACAGTAAGTAAAACTACTACATTACCCTCAGATATATAGTCTGAGCTGTTCTTCATGACACCTGTAAAACTGACGACAGCAGTTGCCCAACATGCAAAAAGTGTGCTCAAGGATGCAACATCTATTTCCATGCATGACGAGGAAACATAACATCTCAACATTTTCAAATAGATTTTCTGATGACAAAATAATATCTACTTACATTTTAAGTGACCTGGGGGTTTACCTGTGCTCCACAACAAAACTCATGGTCGTTCCATCAAAGGAGGGAGGGGCAATGATTCTGGGCCCTTGCTGGGAAGTGATGCTGATGACAGGCTTGCCGTCTGTCGATCTCCCCGTGGTGACATGCTGAGCCATTGGGGCTGCCTGAGGAGACTTCCCAGAGGCTACATAGTAAGGTGTCTCCATATAAGCTCCATCACCCTGCTGACCTATATGTGTCTTATCCCTTTCATCTGCCTCAGACTGCATAGAGAGCTGGGACTGTATTGTCCGTGCTGGAATCACTGTGGGAGTGGGCATGTACCCCGGATAAAACATGTAAGTATGGCTGTACGCCCCAGGGCTCAAGGCTAAAGGGGAAATAGGCATCGGCATAGGGGTCATGGGTTGCTGCGGCATGGGTATGTCGACGTATTGCCCCGTTTCAGGGTCAAAGAGACGCCTGGTAGCTGGCTGGACCGGGGTGTCCACCAGGTAGTAGTTTCCTGTTGTTGGGTCAAGCAGCATTTTTCTCTGTGTTGGCTGGAAATGATCAACAGGAGGAGGTGGAGGTGGCTGCATCGTTGGGGAGAAGCAGATGACTTGCGGTTGGGCAGCTGACACCGTCATGGGCAGGGGGTGATGATAGATGGTAGCAGTAGGAGTGTCTGGGGACCGTGTCTCCATGACAATTGACGAACGCTTCGGGGACTGACGACTTTCACCGTGTCTTCTGCTATCGCCATGTCCAAGGCGATCGGACGGGCCTACTCCACCTGTAGTCTGCATCGTGTACACAGATGTTTTCTCACGTCCAGATGTGGCCGCTTGCATGGCATTGCCGGCATGAGACTTCACCGGTATGGTCAGGTAGTTCTCTGGATCTTGTGCCGGAGCAAACCTGTCTGCCTCGCTCCCATTGGGCCTTTGCCTCTCCTCCACTACACGTTTCGGGTGGGATATTTTTAAGGATATTGGAAGTTTTGGAGACTTGGGGACAAAACTTTTAGAAGGTGATGAAGCATACATTTGTGATGCCTTAATGCTAGAGTTGGCTGTGGTGCACACTGAAGCTTTTTGACTTTGACTCAAAGCACACACACTCTTATTACCTGTAATTCCGCCTTGATGAACAAACGCCTTGAGACCATTTCTTTCCTCACGGCTGACAGACGTGGAAGAGGTTTTGGAGGGTTCTTTCTCCTCTCTGTTTGGGTACACCTCTGATGCTGTTGACTGGACTACAGCTGGTGGAGTTTTGTCTGTTTTCGTGTAAGAGTCACGCCTCACCAGCTTTTCTGCATTGGCTGTTGCCACAGAGCTGCTGGTGTCACCTTGCTCTTCTTCAGAACCTCCATGCTCCTCACGAGCAATCAATGAAAGCACGTGGCTGTCTGTAAGTGGCTGCGGTTCCGTTTTCCTCTTCCACTCGTTCTTGTCAAAAACGTAGAGTTGCTCCATTGTTTTAACAGCCGCCTGCAGTTTTTCCAGTGCAGCCTGGTTAGCCATCTTTGTCTCTGGCTTCTTTTCCACCGTCTCGTTTGGCTTTTCTTGTCTCCTCGTAGCTGTTCTGGTTTCAATGCGTAACCCAGTGGGACTCTCGGATGGCTCACTTTTCGGCTGCTTTGTGTTAATCACAGGCGCTCTGCCGGGCGATCTGTTGACTGGTGCTGTTCCGTTTTTGGCGCCCTCTGTAGGCACTTGAGGAGATGAACGGGCAACATCCAAAATATCCTCGTTGAGTCTACGTTTAGAAAGCTCTATTAAATTTGCAGATTGCTTCACATTGCTATTTGTATTCACCGACTGACATTTTATCACTATCGGGGAAAGCGACGTTGGGTTCCGATAAGGGCCTTGTTTGAAAACCTTGTACTCTCCGTCTGCAGAAACGTTAGACTTGCCCTCGTTGTTATCTAAGGACACGAAGTGGTACGAACTTTTAACTAATTTACGGACGTCCCTAACTTGGTGTATCGGCGTTTGCAACTTGCCCTTGTTCTCTCTAATGTCTCTAACCATGAAGTGGGGTACTTTGTCAGAAGAGTCACCCTTAAAAGCCGCAGCGAGCGCTTGGTATTTAGAGTCATCAGCTGCCTTTATCAGGTTGGCTGCACTGCAACCTATGTTGGGAGTTAGCAGCTTAGCAATGTTAAGCGGGTCGTTTTTGTTGTCTTTTACGCTTCTCAGGCTTATTTTAATT
The DNA here is from genome assembly GCF_902362185.1 of Chanos chanos. Taxonomy (NCBI): domain Eukaryota; kingdom Metazoa; phylum Chordata; class Actinopteri; order Gonorynchiformes; family Chanidae; genus Chanos; species Chanos chanos. Next base: position 31,312,035 of record NC_044501.1, on the reverse strand, counting down.
TCAGGTGAATTAGTAGTTACAGCATTTTTCGTTGTGTCTGAGACGTATAGCGTGTTGCCTGAGCGCAGCTGCATACCTCCTCCGTCTCCGTGATCGACAGACGCATGGGTGGAATAATTCATATTCTGCAACGATTTCTTCGCGTCCCCTCCATCTGACAGAAGTTGGATACTTGGCACAAACAAATGCGACATTTTAGTGAGCTTGCTCCGCTCCTGATCGCTGTGTAAATCCGTTTCCCCCAGGTTGGTGTCAGACGGCGGCAGCTTCCCCTCTGGAGTTTTATCGTTTTTATGTTCCTTTTGAAACTCTAGCTCACCGTCCCTCCAAGATCTGAATGCGCTATTTTGGCTACGAAGCAGCGTGCTTTTGGACGCTTCGAATGCTCCTTTTTTAGTATCGAATCCTGCTTCATTTGACGTCTCTAAATTCGTTTCTGATGTAAGAGTTAAACTGTCGTCTCTGTGACAGTCGTCCTTGGCATCGCCCGAATTACTGTCCACTATGTCCCCAAGTTCATCCACACAAACAATAGTAAAGTCTGAATCGGCCTCTGAGAATTTCGAGCTTTGCCTCTGCAGACCCCCGGACTCTTTCGTTGCAACCTTCTCCCTGTGCGTTTCGTGCTCATGGGTCTGGAAACAGGGAGAGGGCGCGTGATGAGGTTCGCAAATCTCCCCTCTTTCCATTTTACGCTCTTGCTCAAACTGCATTTTCTTAGAAATAACATTTTTGAGGAGACTCGATGCGAATATTGCTTTCTTGTGTGTGTCTTCCATGGCTTCCCCAGCATTGCAGGATCGCTTGCTGGCTTCACTCTCTTGCCCGCCCGGCAAGGTGTCGGTAACTTCATCTGTGGAACGTGATCCTGTAGTATTTTGTGCAGATTTCACGCGCCTTTCGTTTCCAGACAGCCCTGCTTTAACATTGCAACGAAAATTCAGTGTTTCGGTTAGCCGTATTACCCCACTTTGTCCCTGCCCAAATTTACCCATCATCTCAATTTTTTTCGTTGATGATGATGCATTTTTGTGCGCAGCTAGATTGCCATTAAGAGCAAATATCTCGACTGGGGGCGCCCTCATACTAGTCAGTGTCAGTCCCGTGATCCCTTTACTATCTCTATTCTTGGCCAATCTAAAATTTGATGTTGAACTTTTGTGAGCTACAAGATTTTGATCTCGTCCCTTTATATTGCCATATTTTAGGTCAACAAAAGTTGACCATCTGTTGATACCCAGGCCATGTTCTGAAGCCGAGGACTCACTGGAGGTGCTGAAATTGATGGCATCAAAATACGGATATGCCAGACTCTTGAAAGCTCTGGCAGTCAAATTCCGAACCTCTTTATCAGCATCGTCCAGTTCACTGACCGCGCTGGACGCGCCGCTGGAATACTCATTAACATCTTTCCCCTTTAATTTGTGACCAAAGTGCAGGCGTCCAGGAAGAGCAATAAAACACTTTGTACTGTCACATATTTTATCCGCCTTTGTATCCGCTCCTCTAAAAACATATCGACTCATATCTCCAGTATGCTTGGCATGATAAAGAATGTTTTCCTTTTCTTGGACGTTGCTAGGCTCATTTATAGCTCGGGAAGTAGTTTTGATTGACAGGTGAATCTGCCCTGCAGAATTCCCAATGCCGTTTTGGTTCTTTGACAGACTTTCATCTGAGCTGGCGCATTTGTCCGTGTCACAGAGATCGCTTTCAATTTTACTGCTGACTGCTGCCCCGCTCGTATTAGATTGAGCCTGATTGCTTTTCACTCTTGCTGAAGCACTGTCCTCTTTTCCACCTATCGTTTCATCACTGTCAAAAGAAGCATAATCGACAAATGAGAAGACCTGATGGTCGTCCTCAATATCCCAGCTGGATCCCACGCCATCAAAATCAACATCATGATCCAACTCTGAAAGCTGGATTTCGTGCGTTGTAATATAATGGGACTCGTCTTCTATCGTGTCGAATAGGCAGTGGTCGGAAAGTACCACGCTAACGTCATCTTCTGAATCAGTTTTTCTACTTAAATACACATCTGTGTATTGTAAAATTTCACAGTCGTCGTCATTACTTATCATCTCCGCGTTATTATCGATTTTAGCGTCCGTTTCTGCCACTTGGTTTTCGATCGGAGACTCGGGGCAGTCCGTGAAGTTTTCATTGATCTGAGGTATCTCAGATGAGGTGGCTGTTTCGAAAGAGCCCGAGCAATCACCGGCCACGTGTTCATCTGTTCTGACATCGCCAGAAAATTCGTGATTAATAGATTTACCTCCGATAGTGGGCGAATGTGTCGGGGTGTGGGTCTGTTCATTTTCGCCGTGGACTTTGTCTGTCGAAGTTGAGACGTTCGTACCACCGCACTTGAAGATTGCCAATTGGCTTGCCTCACCAGTGAAAGTTACTTTAACCGTTTTTGTGTCGTCAAATTTTAGATCCAGTAAGTTGTTCAAGTCCACATAATTTGTTTCGTCTTGTGTCCCAATCATATGTATATCCTTGTCAGACAGCCGGTTCTTAATCGGATTGTTGTTCTCTTGGTAAATTAATGCTTTCTCCGATGCTGCCATCGTATTCTCTTCTATTATTAATGGTTTAGTTGTCATGAATACAACCAATTAATTATTGCAGATAAAATAAGTCCCCAGGAACTCCTACTGCACTCCCCTTTGTCCAGTCGTGGTGGAGTTGTCGCTGTGCGCTTCCTTACCGACAGTTGTTTGTGTGGCGCTCGAGACTGTCACCCCAGATGCCAGTGGTGACTGTTGCACAGCAGACATTCCAGCGTCCCACTTTGGCGACAGTAGAGCGAGGCTTTCAGAAACTTTTGAAACGTTTGTCCAGGGTTTCTTTGAGGTTAATGAACCCATTCCCATTTGGATAATCACAGCATCAGTAATTTGCGTAAAAAAGCTTTATTTTCACTCATTGCGAACTTACGGTGCTCTGTAGTTACCCAAATGAAGACTTAACTTCATTTCCTCGAACCAGTGGCCTGTTGTCTGTGGAGACTTTTGTACTGCTCTCTACCTTTAAAATGTGTATGGGTTACAAATATAGAGATGGTGACGAAATGCAAAAACGGCTATTTTAAACTAGGATGTTATGTCCATCGTGTTTTGTTACATACTGTAGACAAGAGTGACATCCCGACACAACATTCACGCCAGAAAGACCCTCAACTATTCACTCAAGTAACCCTCATAATCCCACCCAAGTATCATTCCACCTGATCATGTGATCCAACAAAAGCGGTAACAGTCTTACCGGAGTGCTACCGCATATCATCTCCTAGAAATATTTTTTCTGTCAACAGTACGATGAGGGGTATGCAGACGCATATAAATGTGCAGTGACATTAATAATTAAACCTGTTCGCATGAACAGAAAGCTGTTAAAAACAGGTTTAATCAAGGCTTAGATTATGGTTTGCCTACGTATAATTTTTTAATAGCATAATTAGTCAAACCAGCAGGCCTATGTGTTTATTAGACCGGTTCAAAACAAGACATACGATCATCAGGCCTATTAAATACAGCAGTACATTTGATTACCTCGAGAAGTTTTGCCGCAAAAAATGGCTTTTTTGAGAAAGTTCAGCACCGCAGTCGTGGACAGCGCCGCTTTTTGAACGTATGTTTTGGTTTGCCTCTTTTTGGTTTGGACCCTATCTTTACCTCTGTTCCTCCTCCAAATTCTTACTTGTACTTGTTTTTACCCGATCATTGTAACATACTCGTGACTCACATTTAGTATGATTCGATTATGCCCCTTTCACATCCTTGCCCAGCTTAGACGAGGGAAAACATCAACTGATCTGTGTCTAAAGTCCAGCAAATAACTTATGTGAGGTTGGGAGGGGTGAAATGCTATTGAATGAACGAATGCAAGTGAGCTGATATTCGCTCAAAACTATCACGGTTTTCATTAATTATCTGTTGTACTTCATAAATATCTCACTGTTTTCTCTCTGCTATTGCTATACGAAATGCATTGTGTTTTGCTGAAATATGAATTCAACGACCTTTACAACAGCCGTTGACAGTTCGGAGTTCAGCTGACACATTTGCAGCCGCACATACTTCCATATACCACTCTTAGGGTTGTCACGTAGACAGACGATTAGCACAGCTAGCGGACAGATGCTCCAAGGAGAAGGCCATTATCGCCCCCTCTAAGACATTTAGGCTTTTTGCTTTGGCGTCCAGTGAGAGCTTCGGTTAGTTATGCGCTTCAAATCCATATTTAGTTGAAAGCGTTTAACCTACTTTCTAATTCATTCTTAATTAATCCGAGAGATACAGTTGGCAGTACGTTTAACTTCAGTTAATAGGTCAACACCTTTTCAGTGCTTGTCGTTACGACCAGTAACGATTTGCTGTCGCCTAGTTTCAAGTGTCATTCCATGTATACTCTGAGCTTATTAAGTTGCATGTTCCATGACATCTTGCAATGCCACTTCTTCCTTTTTTTTTGTCTTTTGAAATCACCATGATTATATTACACACTGCAGGGAGCCACTTAAACAGCTGTTCAAGGACAAAGACAGATCTGTTCACTCACTTCATTAAAATCAGTCCTTTATCACTTCTCACCTCTTAATTGGGCTGTGCTCCGCTTGTACACACGAGGATCATTTTGGTTGTGCTATAAGCCAAACAGAACACGGAGAAGAGTGATAGTCAGAACATGATGAAAAATTTACTAACAGACATAGTCCTGTTGTTAGATATGTGTTTGGAACTGCCAGCAAACTAAATGAATGAATGGGTGACTGAATGTGCCGGTGTAGATATAGATCTATGATAACATAAACTGCGGCCCAGTTTTTTGAGCTCTGTTAGAAGTTCTGAAAGGTCACCTTTTCCACGACATTACTAAAATGTTTGAACTACCGGGGAAAATATTTTTAAACACTGAACATACAATGTACAATACATGTCTTGTTTTGATGTACTAAATATTATTCGGTATGGACAACTGCAAAGATTCATGTCGGATTATCATATTTTTACTACAACAGCTGCAGAATCTCCCAGGACAGAGGTGACCATCGCTAAGACTAGGTAGGAACTTTGGCAAAGACTACAATACATAAGGGGCTAGTTATCACTCAACAATGTCCAAATCCTGACCTCTCGTCCATGATGTCCTGAGTGTGTTCAGTCAGGGGAAAAAAAAATCAATAAACCTCATCAGCGTCTTTGCGAAATATGTTACACTTTATCTTATAATTAGTCAATGCAAACTCTATGACAGGGCTCGTTCTTCATGGAGACACAGAGCCAACATAGTTCAGTCTTTCCACACCTGAGTGTATTTATCCACGGTCTTCCCTCTGAAAAAGCCTGTCATGTGGTGGACACATGATTGCTCAGGCTGGTATAGTAACAAAACAATCCCATGAGGCCATTCATGTGGCTTTTGGCTATGATGTAATGCACACTTGATAAATACAGGAGGAATCTAAGGAAGCCGCAGCTCTCATTTCTCCACCTCCCTCTCTCTCTGTTCCTCTATCACACGGTCCTTGACATAGTTTTGGGTTGATAGCTTCGTTGCATTGCAGGCTCTGTTTCACCTTTGTTAGATATAAGTTTAAATTGACGTTTAAATTGAAGTGTATTAACATCATCTTATACTTTTTTTCCCCCCTAAACATTTAGCAGTTTGTGAAGACATCTTTTTTTTTTTTCTCACTGATGAAAACACCAGCTCCAGACGACTCTTAGTCCTGCAAACAGGGTAAATTTAGAGGGCTATTTAAAAGGGGCTCCTGTCTGTGCGAGTATGGACAGATACAGTTACTTTCAGTGGCTGCATTAAAGCAGCAGGTGTTAAATCATAACCCCCATTAATCAAAAATGATAGTGTGTCCGCAGCGTATGGCTATCAAATGTACTTCTGTGCCGCACATACCTCTTCGCAGACATGAGTGCGTTTTTTGGGGTGTTTATCAACAAAGTTTCCCATAAATGAATATGAGTTTCGTAATCTTGTTTAGATTTAGAATTTCTGGACTGAGATTATGAATGGCGTTGGAGGAAGGACTATGCTTCTTTCTTTCTTTCTTCTTTCTTTCTTCTCTCTCTCTCTTTTGCTCTCTCTCTTACTCTTCCACTGGTCTGACACAATGAATAAACTACGCTGTGAGTAAAATAAATGTAACCTGGTATTTGCTAAAATGACTGCAGGTACTTCAGTTTCCTGATGTCATTTACTGTAAATAGTCTGAGGCATAGGATGTCTACTGTAAAACTGCCACCTCTTAAAGGACAAGTGATGTCTTGTTCAACAGTCTGAAAATAAAAAAGGCAATACCTCTAATCCTTCCCCCGATAACTAAGACATTCCCAGACACACCGCCTTAATTCTAAACATGAATTCTACCACAGGGTCCTCTCGGTGTAAAATTAAGAAAATGAGAACTGGTTTCGACAGATCGTAACATATTTGTACGTGGACCCAAAGCCCCCGTATGCATATTTGTCTCACACTTCGACATGGAACATTTCTTGACACATTATTATCCTTCTAGATCTTTTTGCGTTTGCTCTCTCTCTCTCTCTCTCTCTCTCTCTCTCTCTCTCACACACACACACACACACACACAGTGTCATCCTGCTGCGAGGAGCAGGATATGTTTTATGATGACCAGTCCCATTACAGCAGCCAGCACCTGTAACATCAGTCAGTTTCACATCCAGTCAGACACCTAGACGGGCTCCAGAGGTCAAGAGAGCTGAGAATTCCTCCTCTATCTGTAACCCTGTACTGATCATCCACTCCAAGGTTGTACTCTTTCCCTACGCAGGGGCTTTCCAGACCTGAAAGGTTAGCCCTGATCTGTGTGAAAATAGAAAGAGGTGGATAGGTTGGGAGGTGAGAACGTGGTCAAGAGGTGGATTTGGTTAGAGCTTTACGTATGTGCTGTCGAATTCGAGTTGGTTTCAAGTTAAGATCTCGGAGCGCATGTCTTAAAGCCATCGCGCGCGGTATTGAGAGTGAACGAGTTCTTGTTCTGAGAGAAATCATTTCATTCCCGGGAATCAGTGTTTTGAGATATTTTCTATCTGGAAACAAAAGAGGACCTGACTGTCTAATGAAACCACAACACATTAAAAAGGTCCAGAGATCACGTTGACATATTGATCGAATTTCACAATCTGTGGTTTAAGGTTTCTTTGGCTGTCAAAAACAGCACGATCATATAGTTTGGGGGGGGTGGGGTAGGGGGGCAAAACAAAAAACGAAACTCAATTTGACAGCGGTCCTTAAAGTGCCCAGGGCAGATCTGAGCCGTATGGTAATTCACATTTGGAGTGGATCAGACCAGGCTGGCTAATGAGAAGGTAGTTAGCTGCCAGAATGAAGCGGTTGTCTGGAGAACTATATTAAGTAGGTCTGTGCCCCCTGTAACTGAGACTGTGTTTTCACAGAAACATGACTCTACTACCATCCATTTTGAGGGAATGTTTTTCACACAGAATGTGTCTATGATATGCTAGTAAACTGCAGATGTTGAGGTTGGAACCGGACGTCACGTTTTGAGGCCCCGTGAGAAACGGAGAGAGCGGGTGTCGATTGCATAGGTAACAGTATTTTAAACCAAATTCGCGTGATGTTCGGAGGCGGCGAAAAGAAAAATTCTTTGAATGGGTGGGGAACAATGGCAAGTGTTTATTGTTCAATGTCCTCGTATCCACTTTGGTTTTACAGTAAGGTTTGTATGAGTTGGATCTTTGTGCCCCCCTCCGCTCCTCGCCCCTGCCCCTGCCCCATTGGTGAGCTGAATTGATGCTGTGAGGTTGGAATTTGAAAACTGCAAACTTGGATTGAACTTAGATGACTCTCCAGTTTCACCCTGACCTCTCCTAGTGGCAGGAAAGCAAGCCTGCGATAACTCAGTATATTCTAAAGAAGAAAGATCTTGATTTATTGATTTTCCTTGTTGTATGATTTACAAGGTGTTAAACAGAATTTTATGTTGGTTTTACATGTTACACTGGTATTCTCCTTTGGAAAGGGATTTTACGACTTAAAAGCTATTTTAGTAAGGACAGAAATACAAATAAATAATGAAACAAAAAAGAAATAAAATTGCAACAACCAAAAACAGATTCATAGCTTTATTTTTTCCTTTATCATTCTCTGTGTGTGGTTTTTGTGCATGTGCACATGTGCACAAGTGCACCAGTGTGTGTATGTGAGTGTATCTTTTAAGTGTGTCAGGCAAGATTTAGTGAGCTGTCAACATAAGTCATAGCAATGACAGGCATGCAGAATCTGTGCCTGTCTGGCTCCAGAGTTTCTGATCCAATCACAGCACAGAGAAAATACACCCTCCTTACAGTGCCAACAGTACAGTACATAGCACAGAGAAAACACACCCTCTCCTTACACCATCTACAGTACAGTACATAGCCTAGAGAAAACACACCCTCTTCTTACACCATCTACAGTACAGTACATAGCCTAGAGAAAACACACCCTCTTCTTACACCATCTACAGTACAGTACATAGCACAGAGAAAACACACCCTCTCCTTACACCATCTACAGTACAGTACATAGCACAGAGAAAACACACCCTCTCCTTACACCATCTACAGTAAAGTACATAGCACAGAGAAAACACACCCTCTTCTTACACCGTCTACAGTAAAGTACATAGCCCAGAGAAAACACACCCTCTTCTTACACCATCTACAGTAAAGTACATAGCCCAGAGAAAACACACCCTCTCTTTACACCATCTACAGTAAAGTACATAGCCCAGAGAAAACACACCCTCTTCTTACACCATCTACAGTAAAGTACATAGCCCAGAGAAAACACACCCTCTCCTTACACCATCTACAGTAAAGTACATAGCACAGAGAAAACACACCCTCTCTTTACACCATCTACAGTAAAGTACATAGCCCAGAGAAAACACACCCTCTCCTTACACTGTCAACAGTACAGTACATAGCACAGAGAAAACACACCCTCTCCTTACACCATCTACAGTACAGTACATAGCACAGAGAAAACACACCCTCTTCTTACACCATCTACAGTACAGTACATAGCACAGAGAAAACACACCCTCTCCTTACACCATCTACAGTACAGTACATAGCACAGAGAAAACACACCCTCTCCTTACACCATCTACAGTAAAGTACATAGCCCAGAGAAAACACACCCTCTCCTTACACCATCTACAGTACAGTACATAGCCCAGAGAAAACACACCCTCTCCTTACACCATCTACAGTAAAGTACATAGCCCAGAGAAAACACACCCTCTTCTTACACCATCTACAGTACAGTACATAGCCTAGAGAAAACACACCCTCTCTTTACACCATCTACAGTACAGTGCATAGCCCAGAGAAAACACACCCTCTCCTTACACTGTCAACAGTACAGTACATAGCCCAGAGAAAACACACCCTCTCCTTACACCATCTACAGTAAAGTACATAGCCCAGAGAAAACACACCCTCTTCTTACACCATCTACAGTAAAGTACATAGCCCAGAGAAAACACACCCTCTCCTTACACCATCTACAGTAAAGTACATAGCCCAGAGAAAACACACCCTCTCTTTACACCATCTACAGTAAAGTACATAGCACAGAGAAAACACACCCTCTCTTTACACCATCTACAGTAAAGTACATAGCCCAGAGAAAACACACCCTCTCCTTACACCATCTACAGTAAAGTACATAGCCCAGAGAAAACACACCCTCTCTTTACACCATCTACAGTAAAGTACATAGCCCAGAGAAAACACACCCTCTCCCTACTATGTCCACAGTATAGTGCAAAGGCCAGGGAAAACACAGCTTCTCTTTACGCTGTCTACAGTGTGGTGTAAGAATAAAACACAGAGAAAACACGCCCTCTCCTTAAAGTTTCTACAGTGCAGAGAGAGGACCTCCTCTCTGTATGGTGTCTATACAGTGCTATGTTTATCTGGAAAGGGGAAGATCATGCTGAAAGAGGACACACACACACACTTGTTTTCATATCTTAGTTAGGAGTTCCCGTTGACTTCCGAGTGTCTCCATGATACTCCTACTTTTCAGATACTTATGCATAATTCTCACAGGGACACTACATGAACATAGCACACACACACACACAAACACACACACACACACACACACACACACACACACACACACACACACACACACACACACACACACACACGCTGTAATTTTGCAATTATTGTAACAGATAGCTCAACATGTATCCGTGTTGTAATTTCAAGAGGTATTCTATTAACCAGTTATTGATATCTTTTTAAATGCGTCGCAACATCAAGTGATTCTCTTGGTTAATGTATGTAGCGGAAAAAAAATAATACAACAGTTTGCAAGGCAAGAATACCTCTGTACATATATTTTATTTGAGAGCTATATGAATTTTGCCACTAGAGGTCAGTCAACAACGAGGAAATTTATTCAGAAATTAAAATGAGCGGACAGGCCTTAACCTACAGAAGCCGCATAATATGAACTAACATTGTTTTCGCATCGCAGGATTTAGAAATATTGAGAATTGCAACTTATATCTGTATTATAAACTGTAGACATGTAATGAACTTGTAATTGGTGTCATACACTCCTTTAGCTGCATTGATATTCCGACCCACAAGAGGGAGTCAGCCTCACATTAATGTGGAAGGAATTTAAAAAAGCTTATCGCGCATGTAAATAATATATCCGTTACCAAGAAATCTATATATGTAAATAAAGTGGAAATGTGTTGTACCACAGCAACAGGCGGATTATAGTAATACGTAAAGTAATTAATTAACCTTCATTCGGCAAACATTAGCTTACCCAGTCATATTGCTCAGTAAATTTGAAAAGTAATGCACTTTAGAACGCACAATGTTTTCTGTTCCGCTTCTGCACATAACTGTGCGTGCATTCAGTTCTATCATCAGCCGTTGACCACAATTTGGCGGTTTTCCCATGCATTGGTACGACCTGTAATTGTACCTTTTCATAACTGCCACCCATGTTCTAGAAAAAAAAAAGGTGAATGGGTGAAGTTCAAAAGTATTCAAATGGAATTTGCTCTGGGTTCATTCTCTTGGCTTTAAGTAGGTTTTTTTTTTTTTTTTTTTTTTTTTTTTTTTTTAAATGACAGGGGACAAATTGCTTGCGTGCAGGTTTAAACTGGGTCTACAATGAGGGAATGAGCTAATGGTGCAGGTGTGTAGCAGAGAGGCTGCAGGCCCTGGCTTGATTATTGGCATTGCTGTGCGTGCGAATCATTAGCTCTGGGTTGTTCCTGAGAGACAATTCCAAGAGAATTTAACCGTTTTATTTAACCAGTTTAATTGTTCTCCTAAATCGCGTTAGAAATCTCAAATGAGACATATTTTAGACTGAAGTTTTATTTTCATAATCTCATAATCTTGCTGTTCAAGAATATCTATGCTAATGTATATTAACTGTGGCTGTGCCTTTGTTTATATATGTATACGACATTAATAAGAACATCACTGTACCTGTGTAATAATCACAAGAGCAGAGATTATTTCCTTAAGGTATTAAATGTATGATGCTTTAACAATCCGTTATCCTCTGTTCTTCCTTTTTGAGGAAGCATTTCTTAGATGGGGATTAGATCTAGCCCATAGTGTTTTTCGTCTTTATTTTTTTTTATTTGTTTTGTTCTCTTTTTTTTAATATGTCCAGGAACAGTCACTCTTGGGAAATATTCGGTGAAATACCTCGTTACTGTTTTATTAGAAAGCACCGTGGCTTTGGAACCACGCCGATAAGCAGGGCTTCCTTCCTTTCAACGTTATGAAAAGCTGGCACCACTGAAGTCAAGTGCCATTCACCAACTGCGACTCAGCAGTTTTTCAACCTTTGCCAATTAGACCCGGTCTTTGGATGAGAGGATGCCAAAATCAAGGAGCCCTCCCCTAGTCATTAGAGAAATTTAACTGTCTCCGTCTACAACTGGCCTTGTGAAAATCTAATGCGACATCACATGTTAAATATGCTGAGATTTAGAGGCCTTCTCTAGGTGCCTCTGACATCTCCATCAAATTTGGGTTTTGTGTCATGAGAGGACATTTGGTGAACTTGTCTAAACCTATTAATAAGATTGTTGTGATGTGTCTGAACGCTTAACTGACAAATCGGTGACGGAAAATACATTTGGTCAGAACAGGGGCTCTGTGGCCCAGCATGAGCTGAGAGTTTGACAGAGTTGTCAGGTCTGGCCAGAATGGGAACACTTGTTTTTTTTAGGATCTTAAGACAGAGTAGATAATTATCATTTTGTGCCAAGACACCTCCTTCTGGGATTCCAGGGTTTATGGGAACATTCAAGGTAAGGTTTGATATTTTCTAATTCGGCTGTCAAATTTAATTGTGGCAGCACCACTGAGAACTGGTAGAGACTTAGCAATTTCACACAGTCCGATAACTGCTTTAACAACAGTGAGAGGGCTTCTACTAGTAATTCACTTAGTATCTGACTTTCTGTGACCACGATTAAGATGTGAATGTACTCTAAATTTAAGTGTATAGTCTAGTTTAAATTTAGAGGATTCTTGGAACTGTAATGGAGGCTTGAAGAATGATCTTTAGCGCTGATTACTACAGAGTTCAAGCTCCAGAATGATTGAATTCCTCCGGATTCCTCCTTTAATCTCTGCCCCATACTGATGGCTTTTGTAATGAGATGTTCAGGAGCAGAAAACGAAGCGAGAAGATAAGGCTGAACTTGCGCTGACTCTAGCGGGAGCACAAGGCCGTACAAGTGCTTTTGATGATTGATTGCGTGTGTCACGTAGGCTTAGCTGAAACATCCTCAGACAGCAAAGAGATAGTCAGCCCTTTATGCTTCCGAAACACGATATGAACGCTGTACGCACTTACATCACGTGCGACAGAGTAAACGGGTTATATTCAGAGATGTCTAACTGCGAAGTCATTTATTTCAAGTTTGTATTCTGAGTAGCGGTGGATTTACACAAGCAAACCAATAAGACTTGGATTAAGTCTTATTGGTTTTATAAATAAGTAAGATTGGAATTATAAATAAGTAAGAAACACAATTAGTCAGTAGAGTTTGTGCGAAATCTTTGGAATCGTGATTTTGGTTAAAGCTTGTAATCTTACACAGCCCTGCTGTATAGACACTTCTGTTAGGCGCGTATAAGGGTGCCGCTCTCTTCAACTCATTGATCCCTGATTAACCTTAGCAGTGCTTCACCGAAATGCCCGTGACCGCTTGCGCATATGTGTTGAAAGAGTGTGTATAATGAGCTTTTTCTCAAGATCAAGACAAATCCTTTGAACACAGTAACAGTTAGGGCCATCATGGCTAGAACCGAACCATTCAATCAATTAAAAGCAGAGTTTTCATTTGTTTCCAATTAGCTGAGGAAATACGCCGCGTACACCTTTGGGGCTTTAATGTACTGTATAGAGTTTCGGACAGTCATTCAAAGGGTGCTTCACGGCCATGGTAGACTACTTAAGCTTTATGAAGTTTTAATGGATATACCATATCAGTGTGTCGTCACACATATTTTGTAACAGCTGGTGAAAACAAACAAACAAACACTCAAAGCAACAAACAAACAAACAAATAAACCAGAAAGAGGAGGCAACGTTCATAGGATTACAATTTAGACCAATTTTATCTGTGCAGCTAAAATCAATGATTTGGTCTGGTTTTATTGTTTAGTCCCTGATTATGTTTGCCGTTTTAATCTCTTTGATTTGTCTGTGTTGGGGTGAATAGATCTATATCACCGTGTTCAAAGTTTGCTGATGCAAACCTAATCCGTACCATTGTCGATACTGTAGTCTATAGAATGATAAGTGAAAGCAGTACTGAAAGGTCGTTTTGCTCTTACAAAAGTCAAATGTTTTCTTTGAAAGGGTAAAAAGTGGTTCTGTCCAGACTGGAAAGAGATGCATGGGTACACAAGACAGTTGGTGAATTAAAGAACAATTGTTGAACCTCTGAATTAATGCTTTTTTTTTTTCTTCTTTCAACTCTACACATAGTCTGATTCTGGTGACAGGTGGCCAGTAGCAGTTTAATGTGAAGCAGTCCAGGTAGTGACATTTTTTAGACTCAGCTAACCATAGACGGGTAGCCTGCTAGAAAAGGGTGGGAAAAAAAAGAAGAGAAAAGACTTTTATTTAAAAGACAAGAAGGCGAGGTCTGTAAATCTTTGTGGGGAAGATAAGGTTTGATTGAGAGGCTGGTGGCTTCAAATTTGTCCTGGCCAGGGAGTGTGTGTGTGTGTGTGTGTGTGTTTTCTCTCCGTCTCTCTCTCTCTCTCTCTCTCTCTCTCTCAAGGGCTCCAGCCTTTCTCCTCCTTTTCAGTGGGTTTTTGAGGTGCAGCATTGTATGTGTGCAAGCGAGAGTGTCTGCACGCTCACACAGACGGGTGGGCTGGCTGAGGTCACAGCTCGGTGGCCCGCCCAGATCCACCGGGGGGGAACAAAGCTGCCCCCCAGCCAAATCAAAGAGCAGGTTGGGATTGTGCTCTGCTCCAAAAGGTCCGGCCCATTTCTTGAGGGGGGGAGGGGGGGGGCAGGGGCTTGCTTTTGGGATAAGGACAGGAGGGAGGATTGAGGTATGGAGAAATTGGATGCAAAAAAAAAAAAAAAAAAAAAATCGAATCCCCAGTGTCGGGAGAAAACCGGTCATTTGGGAAAATTCTGGATATCCTTCATCCAGTTCTTTCTATGAAGCATGAAGGGTACACTCCCCCACGTACACACACACACACACACACACACACACACTCCACACATACTCTTCCCCTTCCTCTTTGAAGTCTGCTTGCTTTTGTTCTTTACATAACTTGATCTGATTTTTGAAAAGCTAATTTGTATGCGTTTTCACAGCGACAGCACAGCCACCCAGAATTCCTCAGAGGGAGCTAACAGAAAGGTCAACACGATTGGCCACAGAAGAAGGGGCCCAGACACAACTAAGCTAAAACATATGATAAGGGAGCTTTTGAATCGGAATCACTGTGTGCAAATTTGGTGACAATAGCGGATTAGGCCAGGGGATGAAATCACTTGCAGAATAGGAAACTTGGGGGGCTTCGCCGCTTTTCCTTCTCAATTAATTTCCCGCCTCAACTGCTTGCTCTCAAACACAAATTCATAGACGGATTACAGTTAGACAAATATTTGCTTTTCTTTTTTTTTTGTTCGAATTCAATAAGTAAAAGATGTAGCGATTATCGGTGCATTGTTCGGTTTCTCTGAAGGCCGGTGTTTACTGCTGAATTTTTTTATGTAACAGTTTCTCATAATATTTTCCTATTTACTTTTGCCTTTTTTTTTTTAAACATTGACTGTATTTATCCTCTTTATTAGTCTGTCAGTCAGTGACATAAGAAATCACTAAGCAAAAGGAAAAGTTTGAAAGATAGAATAAACTTTTGGAAGTGTGACATGCAGTTTCAACTATTTGTGAATCTTTCCCCCCCCCCCCACAGTGCTTGAATTTGAAGCACTGTGTGCAGAGAATTTTTTTTTTCTTTTTTCTTTTTTAATGTCAACATTTACAAGCTTTTGTCACAAATGGTCTGGAGGATGCTTTTTTGGGGGGGGGGGGGGAAGCAGGGAGGGCAGAGAAAGACTTTTCATCAACCTTCAGCTTTAATGACATCCTTTAGGTGCTTTTTGACTGCCTTCCAACGCCATCCGCGGGTCCCTTTCTCCTCAGCCTTGGCCTCGTGCCAGGTTGACAATCAATGTCTCTGTGTCTCTTCAGTCGGAGGAAATGGTATTTGGAGGCTCAAACAGGATGTCCTGCTGCTGAGCCGGCCTGTGAACTGCTCCGCTCCCCGTTCCATGCGCCCCCCCCCCCCCCCGCTCCCCGTCTCCCGTCCCCTTCCCTCACTTTTTTTTTTTTTTTTTTTTTGCACTGTGAAATGGCTTAAGTTAATCCAGGGCGCCCCCCCCCCCCTCCCAAAAGCAGTTGAGCTTCTTTTTTTTTTTTTTTTTTTTTATTCTTCTCAGTTTTCTGGAGGCCCCCAAATGAAAGCAGATGAGAGACGAGACGCTTTCCCCTTCTTCTCTAGTGTTGAACGCAGACAGGGCTGGCTGTCTCATCCCTGCTGTTGAACTGTGTCTCCTGGACCACTACAACAGCTGTGCCCCCCCCCTCGCCCCCCCCCCCCAAACCCAACCCCCCCATCTGACAGTAAGAAAATGCATCCAGCCTGAGGTTTTACCACACCGAGCGAAAGCAAAGCCTCAAAGACGTGTTGGAGTAGCTTGTTCTGAACGATCCTCTGGTGAGAGATTCCAAGAAGCCGTCTCAGGGTAAAAAAGGGAAGAAAAATGATTAGAGTCAGCTCATGTCCAGTCCCTAAGCATCAGTGAGGGACATAAGGTAAGCTGTATGATTTAGCCCCTTCTAAATCATACAGCTGAAGCTTGCACTCACCCATTTCAACACAGATACTTTATGTGAGAGGTGAAGAAGTTTTTTTGTGTGTGTGTGTATGTGTGTGTGCGTGCGTGTGTGTGTTCGGGTGCGCATTTCATCTGTTACTAGGGGTTTTTTTTTCTTCCATCAGTTTTCCCATCAAAGGACTTGGTTTAGACTCTCTGTGGTTCTCTTTTAATTGGCTCATGGTGTGGATTTATGAAGTAATGAACAGGTGTTCGGTGGGAAAGAGAGCATGACGTGGATTATGGGGGAACCCCTTAATCATACACACACACACACACACACTCTCTCTCTCTCTTACAGAGTCCTTCAGTTTGGTCCCATGGTCAGTTTCTCACCCCATACTTGCCTGATCCCATTTGTCACGGGAGATCACCGAGTTTAAATGGCTTTGCCTGTAAATGATACTTTTTCATTTATCCATGACCATTACCTGGAGGGATTCCAGATTGAATTAAACACAGATTTTCCCCAGAATTATCTTGAAATTACACCTTAATTTGTGAAATATTTCGCGAAACATTTATGATGAAGGCCATTCATAAAAAAAGAAAAAAAAGAAAGAAAAAAAAAATTGGCGAGAGAACCGGTACATGTCCCGCCTTGATTTAGTAGCAGAATTATCATAGTGCAGATGGTTCTTGGTGGCACATCAGAAAGGAATTGTGTTACTATACCCTACGGGGACAGTATTTACCCATATTTAGGCACCAAAATGATTTCAATCATGAAAAGGTGATAATAAGCAAATTTACTATATATATTGTCTCAATCTCAAGAACATGAAAACCACCTTTCAGTATTTTTAGTAGCTCATAAACAAATTTATAGTGTTGGTGTAACATATTTTATATATATATATATATATATATATAAAGACACCACCTACACAGTGATCTGGTGTCCTCATCACGTTGTGTGAAAACAACGATACGATGTGGAATCGCTCACATTAGTCATTTTCTGAAAGTCAACCTTTATGTCCCCCTGAAAAACGATATGCTTCCACGTTAAACGCTGGGGGTGCGCAGAACGTGATTCTGAAGAGTTATCTCTTACGTTGTTGGCCTCAATGGTGTGAAGTATGAAGAAATGAAGAAGTATGAAGAATGAAGTGGCGTGTCAATACAATTAAACGTGTACGACTTTCTCACAATGCTCAAGCTCGTCTAGGGCACATCCCAGCTGCTCCTTCATGGGCCTGATGACTGGTACGGGCTGGTGTTAAATGGGGAGGCTTAGTGGGATATCTGGAGATGTTCTTAATTCTCTCTTGCATTCCCTTCATTTTCCCAGTCAGGACAAAAAGGAATTTTTTTTTTTTTTTTTAGTCGTATAAACCATTTCGCACGTTTAGTTTTCAGATGTAGGTCAAATGTGAAAGGTCAGAAGGTTCTAGTTTTACTCAGTAACAAAATTCCTCAGGATCTACGGTAAAGACTAAGCATGTATGATATTTGGCTTGTTAACTGATAAAAAAATAAATTTCAGTATCTGTTCTGCCAGTTGGCAGATCCTCAAGTTCAATTTATGATTATAAGGTTAACTAGTATGTGTAACTCTGGAGAAGGTTCAAAGAATCCCCAAATCCACGCTCAGTCTCTTACCCTTTCTTTCTTACTTCTGGTAAATGAACTATCCTTCTGATGTCTTTATAATCCTTCTTTCAGAAGTTTACTTTGATTCTTTGATTTTCTTTTTAGCATCAAAAACAAAAACTAAGTGCAACTAAGTACTTTTGAATGGAATGAGAGCTTCTTTACCATTCATCAATTAAAGGGAACAGTTAGTTCATTCTTATCCTTTCTTTCTCTCACTCACTAAACGGTTGTTTCAAAAGCCCTCACGATAAAACTCCTTTTTACACCATAACCCTAGGGATACAGTGCGGTTTGATGACATCCCACTTGATGAAAAGTTGTGGATGACACCAACCCCTCCCTCTGAAAATGGGGATTTTGGAGGACCTCCAAATTTCATTGTTGGACCACCCACATTGACAAACATAAAAACCACATGTAGTTACCCCCCCCCCCCCAATCTTCCAATTGAGACCAGGATCAGCTCTCCAACTCTGGAGTTTGGCCGATGTATTAATAAACTGCGCTTGTGAACTTTTCCCCCTTTTACTGTATATCCACAGCCGCTCTTAAACATGCCTCGCGAACGATACGCGGCTTAAGACCGCTCGCTGAGAGATTACCTAGACATGAGTAAACTTTTAAAGTGGGGGACTGACTCTGTTTAAAAAGCGCAACGACACAAAGGCCAACACGTTTCCGTAATGGGCCTCAACTGGAATACGAAAGTGTGTTTCCAGCTGAAGAAATTGTATTATTTATAACAAAAAAACGAATGAACAGTCTTTGGAATTCCCATATATACAATATGTTGACATTTAGTTTTGAATATGTGGAAGAAATTTCATCGTGTTCTTTGATATGACATAAACAATACAGACTTATGATAACAGTGGTTCCATGGACAGTATCAACGCAGGAACCAAAACCTTTTAAGTCATTACTAGATTGGACCGCACTAGACTGTACGAAACTAATTTCCCCCGGAGCTTGCTGATCCACTACTTGCTGTAATTTTTTAAATCCACTGGAAAATCCCATTCAAAATTTCTTTACAATGTGTTCTCACAATTTACACTTGCAAAAGGTCACTTCACATTCACCCTCATTTCAAGTAAAACTAGTTTTAAAACTAAAATAAATCACATTTGCCCCAGTCAATGCACATGTACAGGAGATTCAGTTTGGATTTTGTATTATGATCAAGAACTTTAAATGGAAGCAGGTCAACACCTTCCAAGAAAGGAAAGATAATCATTATCACATATAAAGTTTATATACACATATAAACAGTATATCATGATATTTCAACTAAAACAAAAACTTCTTTGGGTTGAGAAATGGATTAAGGAAAATTAAGGTAAAAGCTTACAAGGCATGATTCATTCAGCAATACACAAGTCCAACAGAATACAAAAAAGCGCAGAATTGTAAAAATTCGTACACTACTTACAAACAGTGCCAATATTTCTACCCCCACCCTATCCCGCCACTCAATTTATCATTTGCCCAATTTATAAGATCTGTATATTTATTGATTTACAGATTAATTTATAGAATGTTTTCCACACATTATTTGAAGACAATGTTTCGTTTTGTCATCAAGTAAAAATTCAAGCATGGGGCAACAGCTCAACTGCACATTCCGTCCAAATTGGACATTTTTTTTTTGTTGTTTGTTTAATCTAGATTTTCTAACTCAGGCATGGTCCAGCAGACCTGCTAAATAAACTTCGATTTTTTCTTGGTTAAGCGAAAGAATGGTTTTCCATTAACAAACAAAAAAATGGAGTTTTAGTAGACACTTGAGTAGTTCCCCTTGGTTTGAAGAACTTCTGCTCAGGAGTTGAAATCCCAGCAAAATAAATAACAATCAGCTTTGACAACACAACAACTTTCTACTTGATCTTAGTCTCTTTAAGAACATATTTGGCCAACAAAATGTATTTTTTTAAACACAAGCCTTGACTAATCCCCATAGGGTAGTGCCAATTTTAGAATATTTATCAGTCTGACATTACAAGAGACAGAATGTTACAATCATCTGCAGTTTGTCTTTGAAATTTTGCCAGTGAATTTTTTTTTCCAATTATTCAACAACTCTAAACATTTGAGTCCAACCCTTTCTTCGTTTTTGTATAGTACCTCCATGATTGTGAAATATTTCCGAATGATGTGACCTCTTCGTTTCTTTTATTCTCATTCAGATTTTCAGGCTCTTCTACAAAATTCACGATATACCAGAGAAAGCCATTCCGTTATTCTGACCCAACTGAGAGGAATGAGTGCTTGAATGAGTTTAATATCGTTTGCTCTTACACACACATCTGAAAAAACTCAATAAATAGACAATGTGATAAGGCAGTGTTGAAACATGCGTTCATCACTAAGAGCAGAACCAAACACACACATACATGGTAACAATATGCACATTCATTAAGAGCAAAGGACTATGTTTTTCCCACTTTTTTTTTTTTTTTTTTTTAAATTCATAGCGAAGTTTTCAAGGCTTTCTGGGTGAGCTCCTGGTCGACAGGAATGATCTCCATGTTGTTAGTGCAGCTTCACTCTTTGTCTCTGAGTTGTATGGCAGAGAAGGACAGGGCTCAGTAACCTCTGGATGGAACAGGCCAGCCACTATTGTCACTGCACAACACTGAATTCAAGAGCAACAAAAAAAAAAAAAAAAAAAAAAAGAAAAAAAAAAAGGAGGAAGAACATGGTCTGACATTCTTCCTCGCAGCAGCCAGCTGCTCGGTTTTCTTCAAGATGTTCCGGATGTTTCAAGGTAGCTCTGCAGCTTGCGAACTGTGGTTTTGTCCAAGGAGCAGAGGTCAAAGTCAAAGGTTGTGTTTGTGATGTGAAAATGTCCAGTTTCTTCAATGAGGTTTACGATCTGTAAGAGCGAGAGAGAGAGGGAGAAAGAGAGAGAGAGAGAGAGAGAGAGAGAGAGAAAGCGAGAGCGCAAAAACAGATAAAAACACGTCATACAAGTGGAATGGACATAAGTTAATCTGAAAGACTGGATATGTCTGAGGGGGGAATACATTCTAAGATGATAAACAGACTCTATGCTTAGATGACATGACTTTCTCCTATGAGAGCAGCATTATATACTTGCAACATGACAATTTAATATTTTCTTTAGAACAGAGATGCCCACCTGCATTTAATCAACAAATCCATCTATACCCAAGTCTGTGTTACAGACTACCTAATTGAAAACAAATTTGAGAGAATCGTCTTGGAGCAGTGGGTGGCTGGTGATGGGCTTTTTTTTTTTTTTTCTTCTTCTTCAACCCTGTTTTTCTTTTCTCTCCCTCAAACGAGGCTCCATTTAAGAGCCCGGAACCCCCCAGAACGGTGCCATGTATCCGACTGTAATGGGAGAGATACTGTTCCAGACCCGGTCCCTTATTGGTCCCAGGTTTGCCCCCCCTCGCCAGTTCTGAGAGGAGTCGCAATGGTGATTACTGGGGGAGGGGTTGGGGTGTAGTATGTGTTGGGGTGGGGGGGGCCAAAGGACTCAGGAGTGCCTGTGTTGATGAAGCTCCACAGTAATAGGACCCAACCTGAACTCTTTCACACTACAAAGCCAGACCTCCATGTGGAAAACATTTCTCCCTACTCCTGAAACGCGGCCAGGAACGCTAGGGAGACCCAGGGGCCTGTTATGACATCAGAGATAGAACTCAGATGCTAGTAAAAACGTACTAGCACTATCTAAAGTAACCTGAGCGGGATGCTCCAATAGCATCAGTGTCAGCGTGAACAGGATAAAAACAACGGGATGTCCTCCTTTTTTTTCCCCCCCTTTTTTTCTCTCTCGCTCTCTTTCTTTTTTGTTGTTAATGCCAAAAACAAATCTCCTCGGGAGATAACTAGCGCTAAAAATTGGTGTGTGGCAAATTTTTAGCGCTGGTTTAAAGAGTGGAAAACAGGCTATATGACAGTCCTGCCAAATGATACAAGTTCATTTTCAAAATTTGTGGTTTAAAAAAAAAAAAAAAAAAAAAAAAAAGACAGGGGAGGCAATGTGGGTTAATCATTGCCATGTTTGTGGTCGAGGATGTGAAACACTGGGCTAAAGCAGGGAGGATTAGCTTGATTACTCTGTACGTTTGTGCCGCTTGGACGTCATTTGGGAAGGCTTCCAGTGTTGCTAAAAGCCAAACAATTCATAAGCAGGGCAAAACTATACTTGGAACATGTTAAATATCCTCCTTCAGTCTTGTCAGAACAAATCAGGCTGAAAAGAACATAATCAAAAGAATTATATGCCACAAAGCATTGCTTTTGCATGGACTTTCGTGGACACAAAAGTCTACTGTTGCAGGTATAATTTATTACACTCAGATAGCTGTTGACTTTGTAACGCTGTGACTAATAGCTTTGAACTTTGCAGGTCTCTTTTAGTCCTCAGGTAAAGTGCTCAGTGATCTATGACGCCTGCACTTACAACCCCCCCCCCCCCCCCCCCCCCCCCCGTCCACTGCCCCCACCCTCCGTTTGAGATCAGATTTCGAGCACTCTTGATCAGGTAGTTAAAATGAGTCTTTTCTGAGACAGCAATACTTGTGTTCAGGAGAATTTCACCTTTAGCCATCAACCCCTTCCTCTGTGGAAGGATCTGCCTCCTGATTGGTTCATTATTTTGACAATTTATCAACACACCATTTCTCACTTATGCTCTCTCTCACGCACATATACACCAACGCACACACACACACACACACACACACACACACACACAAAAAAAAAAACACAAGTCGACCTACCTGCTGCAGTATATGTCTTTCTCTCAGAGTCATGAGTCTTCTATGGAGTTCCACCAGCTCATCCAGATATGCCTACAACACAACACAACAAAACATGACACAGCCACTCAGACCCTTGGGAACACCAATTACAGTCCTAACTAGTCTAATTCCACGGGAAAGAACCCTACTGGAAACTCAAAGGCCTACCTTGTCGCAATCGATAGTTTTATTTTTGTCCTGCTTCGTCTGTTTAATGGGGCTCTTCACTTCTAATATCTGCAAGAAATCAAAATATTTTCCATTATTCCAGTGCGACCGCTGAAGTGACGTATTTTATGTCAGGTTGGTGGGCCATTTCATGTCTTTTTCTAAATTACATATATATATATATATATATATATTTTTATATCTCAATACGATTGCAGAAGCAGATGCTTATTGTCACTGAAGAACCATCAGCATTATGCATTACCACAGTTAGTTGGTACACAGTCTCTCAGGCCACTTAAAGAGAGGCAATAGAAAACAATCCGGCATTCACGGCGGTAGTTATTTCAAGGAATATGACAGATGAGGAAAATACGGGCAGGATATTTCTCTAAATCTCCTCTAAGACAACGAGAATCATTGGAAACCGCGGCTGAAGATGTAATTGCTTATGACAAACAGCTGTGTTCAATTGTGTGATGTGAATGAACGAATGGTAAACAAAACATTCTCATGCTGTGTGTCCTTAACCCTAAATCCGTTTAGAATGAATAATCTGGAAAAAAACCCCATTTTTATAAAGATTTCAAGCTTTACTTTCGCTATGGCAAGCCACCCATGTCGTACATATTGATGATAATTTAAAAAAAAAAACAACTATGTATATTATATATATATATAGGCAGAGACACAAAATAGGACACTTCAGACATAAGCCTACTTACCTGGTTATTGCTGGTCTTTAGTAGAGGTGATGGATCAGTTCTAGGAAGCGGCGAGGAGGCGGAGCTATTTTCACTGTCACTGCCGTCACTCAAACTCACCCTACAAACATGTGATACTTGTTAACCAATCAGTGAGCCTTGCTGTTTTCTTTTATGTGACTGTAGCAGGACTGACATTTTATTTTGTTCTCTTTAAATCATGTTTTCTCGCGCTGCAATAATAATATGACATAAATTCTCAGAGGCTAAGCTTAAATGATCTAAACTATCAAATGTACTCTTATGTGGTTTGTTTTGCAGGATTAAAGAGTTACAGCTTGATTTGCTTAGTCATTACGAACATAAGAGGAAAATAAGTCTAACACAGAAAGATAATACTTGACAAAACTATACACAGAAAGTTTTTATACTTTTCCCAAGATTTCATGAAAGATTTCCTAGAGATTCCTTTTGTGTTTTATTTCAAGAAATGTAATGCATTTTGATTCAGAAGATCCTATGGCAGCACTGAAAGTGCCTATTTTTGCCATAGACATTATTCCATTAATAATCTCAATTATTAATTCAATCGTAATACATACATTCCTTTAACCAGGCAGATATGGTATATTATTCTATATGTTATTACAATATACGATTACATGTTATTATATGATATTTTTTGAAAGATGCTCATCTGACGGAAATTCTTGCAAGACTATCATGTCACTTTGTCAAAAGACAACCAGCAGAACCAGCAGAAACAAACAAACAAACAAAGGAAACAAATCTGGAGACTGTAGTTTTCTTTTTTTTTTTTTTCTTTCCATGGAGCGAGACTTAGACGGGTGAAGACCAGGCAGGCGGGCGGGGTCTACCTGCGGTGGCGGTGCGTCAGGTGTGTGTGAATGGGTCTCTCTAGGTCTGAGTCTAAGTCATTGTCATCTTCCTCCTCAGACTCCTCTTCGTTATCATCTGAGTGCAAGTCTTGGATTATTGAGTGTAGAGGTCCCAGCACTGGATATGTATAAAAACATGGCAGGGGTCAAAAAACAAATGACCGAGACTGAATGAGTCACTCACACACTCTCACACACACACGCACGCGGCATCAAATACACACGGGAAAAGTCTTAATTGCTCTACTGCACTGTTTCCCAAAATCTCAAGTACCCCCAGACATTTCACATCTTTGCTCTATTCAAGTTCCAGCACACATGGTTTATATTGACAACAAGCCCTTGAGTAGCAGAACCGGAGGGGCTAGTTTTGGGGAAAGAGGCGAATACGTTAAATGGCTGGGGAAAATTGTGGAGAGGTTTTGGAAAAAACACTGTTCAAGAGAAATTTCAGGTCAAAGCCAACTCACTGGTCTAGTGCATCTCAAATATACTCAAATTTAAAACAATCAAATTTAAGCCAAAATGTAAGCAGTGGATATTACATCATACAGCACACACTGTAAATAAATAAGTCTTTGTCTTAAAGTCATCCTGGTAACTGACACACACACACACACACACACACACACACACGTATATAGATACATTACATTATTCACTCAATTAATTCAAGATACAGTCATGCAGTTTGTCCATCAAGTACACTGTTAATACACAGTAACATGACTATTGAAATGACCCAGAGAGACACAGCTATCAAAGATGCGCGGATCCCGGTATCATGCTGTTCTCAATATTCGAAGCCTCAGCGGCCAATTACGCACACAGTTCAGTGTTGATTGTTAGACATGGGTTGGTAAACACTGGTATCCATGGTTACCCACAAGAGCTCTTGCAGAAACAGAAATACCCTTTCTGCGGGTTAGGTCTGCCATTCTAATCCATCAAACACAAACACAAATGGGGTTTGAAAATGAAGAACCTCGATCTGATCGGACCTCGTCCGTTTTCTCTTAACGCCATCATCCACTTTCTACGTTTTCTTGATCGGACATAGTCCGCAACTCCGCCATGCTATAGAGGACATGAAACCAAAGCTATTGGTAACAGCGGATGGAAAAAAAATGAATGGTGCTTTTCAGAGGGCTTTAAGCGCATCTCCATTCACTCACAAGCGGACAGAAACTGTATTTCAGCTATTATCTACAAAGCTATTGTACCATCACGTAAACACCGATTTTTTTTTTCTTTTTGCCTGAGGACCAAAGAGCCAAAAAAAAAAAAAAAAAAAAAAAAAAGAGAGTGTTTTTATCTGTTCCTCGCCGGTGCCGTTTCTGAAAACAAATTTTGTTCAGTTCCACAGAACGTCTGACACACTAACCCATATTCAGTATTTAGGCCAAACCAGGGAGAGGGTCCCTTAAAGGCAGCCAGAAGCAACAGGATGTTGGCTCGGTTGGAATTACCTTGACGTTTGTGAGTGGGTCCAAATCCTGAACTTGAGCTAGAGCTCGAACTGGCAGGGCTGGGTTGTTCCGACTGAAAGAGAGGAAGAAAGAAAAAAAAAAGGGGGGGGGGCGTTGGGGGAGGGTGAGGGTAAGAGGGTAAGATGGGAAAATAACACATAAACAAGTTTTTTCAGCTTGCGCAAAAAGCCAAATGGAAAAAAAAAAAAAAAAAAGACGACAAGAAAAAAAAAAAAACACAAGGGACTAAAATACCATAAAATCCAAACATTGCATGGAAGATATACACATCTGTCATACAAACCATCTTTTTTTTTTTTCTTGCAGCAGCAGCAGCAGCAAAAGTTCACTGATTTTTTGTTAAAATTTTATGCGTGGAAGTAAGAATGTAGGAATGTTCTATTGTTGTTGAATGTTCTACTTGTTTTAAACAATAGAAAAATGACATGATGCTGTTACAGTCACGCTGTACCACAGACCCTGAAGTATTCACACAATTTGTTTTAATCATATATCCATAACTCATGGACTCATGGTTAGCAACATCTACACAATCAAATTCACCATTTACTAGTCCTTTTTCTCTTCTTCTGATAAGCTGATAAAATTGCACCTCTCGAGTGTACAGGTTATGTCAGATAAGGAAGCTAATTGGTGACAATATGTTTGTCATTATCCGTCAGTGCTAAATCATCTTGCGGAGGTAACAGGACAGCAAGTAATGGCTGATAGTATAAGAGAGCTGCTGAAAAATGCCCAAAAGCCAGTGGTGGAAGGAACCTGTGCCATTATCTGTGGGGTGTCCTGCATGCTGATAGCTTTGATAGGCATAACGGTCATTTCCTCCCCACTGTAAATCAGGGTCTTTTGTCCAGCCCTCCCAATGAAGGCTGATTTACGGGGACACACAGACTTGCAGGCACTGGCCATACCAGCTCTATGTGCACACACACACACACACACACACACACACACACACACAATTTGACAATGGCCAAGAGACAACTTCACTTTACATATATATAAGAACTGTAAAATCACAGTCTTTAATGAACAACCCTACACAACAACAATCCCACACCATCCACTTCACTCCAAATCACAGCCACAACACCTCCTCTCTAAAAAATGTCTTCGTTCTCCACTTTCAAAACGTCAGCAAAATGAAGCACATGGTTCAAAACAAGACGCGCATTCTTTTAGTTGCTCCTCTGTGCATTTGTTTGGCTGGATTTCATTGTGGCGTCTTTGAAATGTCCCGTTTTTTTTTTGTTTGTTTTTTTTTTTTTTTTTAGATGAATCGCGCGGGATGTTGAGATTTACGAGGCTCTTTTGAACTTCCTCGGCCATATCGCATTAAGATCTGAGGCCACTCGCAACAATGAGATTGTGACAGATTGTGTCTTTCAGAGGAAGTGGAGCAGACGTCTCTCCACAGATCCTATCTGCTTTCCACCGCTACAACTCATAGTTTTATGAGAAAATTAGACCCTCAGTGTACTCCCCTGGAATTTGGTATCTCATATCAGTTCTAAGCCACTATGAGTTAAACAACTCGTCATTTATTTGATGAGTGTCCCTCGCAACATTAAAAAACACCAGGGAGAAGATGAATGGAGGTCAAGACACCATATGTCCAAAACAACACAAGAGGACAAAGGGTAAGTCATTAATTATCAGGTTTTATTTGTGCCAAACTACAGACTGAAGCGGTTTTCGTTTTTTGGTAATGATATAGACCTAATGGTTTGTTTAGCCGAGGGAAATTTTGGTTTAACTTGCTTGTCAATGGGAGAGTGAGGTTCTGTATCCATACCTGTTGTTCACGGGTACATTCCTGAAGCACAGAGTGAGAGAGATTAAAGACCCTGGCTGCCACTAAGGGGGAGAATGTGACAGTTTTACAGGCGAGACTCCCAGGGGCTGCGGTATTTACAGCCTTTTCACACACACACACACACACACACACACAGATAGAGAAAGAGAAAAAGAGAGAGAGAGAGAGAGAGAGAGAGAGAGAGAGAGAGAGAGAGAGAGTCTCGACCTCCCTCGATGAAAATGTGCAGTGGTTGAGTTGTAAAAAATACTTCATCATTCGTTCTCATAAAAAAAAAAAAAAAATGTTTTGCTTTCGAGCCATTTCGGCCCAACATACCACATTTCCTTCATGTTGTGCGGCTTATTATGTGTCCCCTCTTACTGGTAGCTTTCCGCATTCTGTTTTTTTTTTTCTCCCCCCAAACACGTTGCAAAAGAGCAGTAAGTCATCTTATATAGGGAAAAAAGGGGGTCCCTTTGAATGGTAATAAAATTTGATGTTGTTTCTGTGTATGGGTTGTGTGTAAAGCACCAAAGAACACACTATTAAGCTCCAAGACACAGCTCATTTAGCTGCAGCATGCAGCCCATTCTCATTGCTTCCTCCAGACTGATACGACTTATTTTCTCTACAGAATACTCTTCACTCAGGACGAGGGTCCGTATCGCACAAAAATACATTTTCAAAACTATTCTGAACGCCAAAAGGTGGGTCTTTTTTCATCCTCTAGCTGAAGGAAAACCATCTATTTAAAAAAAAAAAAAAAAAAAAAAAAAAGATTGTTAGGGTTGCAATATTTTCAAACGTTAAGACCATTTTTGCTTGTTTGTTTTCCTATATAATACGAATGATGGAAACTATGATACACGGTAGGAGGCTTGCGGTAATGGCTATTTTTCTTTTCAGTGTTAGTTAAAAACAGTAAGCAGGGGCAAAAAAAAAATCAATCATTTGGACCATTCAGGCACCTGTTTTATATTGAAGTGTGAATAAATAGTCCATAAAAAGGTGCTGGCTCTGCTATTAAGCACTGTACATATGCTTTGATTCACGATGATTAACGACCAAACGTACCGGTGGTTAGCAGTTGGCTTCAAAATACAGTAGACGACGTTACGAAAAGTGACATGAAAAAAAAAAAAAAAAAGATTTAAGAAAAAATACAAAAAGAAAAAGAAAAAGGTACTCCAACTGACCGAGCGCCAATGGATTTTATATTGGGTGGCCACTGAAAACGTGGGCAGTAAAAGAGGCTGTAAATCGTTCACACAGGTGGCAATTTAGTTTGAGAAAGCCTGGCATTCTCCAAAAGCAAAGGCAAGCCTGATAATGGAATATACAGTCACTGAGCCAGACGCCCGCTAAATCGGTGCATTTAACAAGCCGGAGAAGTTGTTGTGTTTACTTGCAGTTGTAAAGGGAATTCCTTGGAAAAAAAAAAAAGTAACATCAGTTGTTTCTTACAGCTCCTTGCTTGATCTGCCTAGCTTTGTCGAGAGCATCAAAGCCCTAATTATTTATTAATTCTTGACATTAGTCAAAACTGGTATGTCTCCCACACAAAGCACAAATACTACTGGTGACCCCACCAGCAAAGAGCTTTACACATACACCCACACACACAGACACATACATATATATACACACACACACACACACACACAGACACATACATATACACACACACACACACATATATATTATTTATTTTCACCCTCCCCTGCCTTTTCACCAAAATACCCATTGTTTCACTTCAGACAGGCTTATGATAGTTGCTATTAACTTTGCTTGGAACAGGCTTCCAGGAGGGTCTTGTCCAATCCCTCTACAATCTCTCGATGTGGGTGCTGAGGGGTTTTAAGTTTCGCGTTTGATTTAAGCTGCAGCATTTTTGTACAGCTGAAAACTCCATCTCCGAAAGGTTTTTGCTCTGATCTGTGGCATGCGTTACACTGTTGTTTGAAGTTAAAGAGGGTACCATTCTAAATGGTTCCCTCAATAAAAAAAAAAAAAAAAAAAAAAAAAAAGCTAAGAAACTCCAGTAAGATACTATTAAGCTAATCCCTCTTGGAGAATGGCCCATAAGGAAATTTGAAGAAGCCATTAAAGTTAATCTGAATTAATTTGTTTACATTCTTCTCCGATGACCCTTCGGTGAAACGGGATTGAGTCTCCTGAAGTAAACCCTGCTAACAGAAGTTGCTCAGCCCCTCCAGCAAAGTAGAAAAGTCTCCGATGATTTACAACAGGCCAAGTTTTGGCCACATTTTAGCTGTTGATTCTAGCTGATACGGAAAGTCTACACAATTCAGAGGGGAGGGCGGACAGCTTGAGTCAGCCAGCTACAACTATTTTCCTATTTTCTAAAGAAAAGAAAAAAAAATAAACTGGCAAGAGGAACTGTTAGTGTGATAAGTGAAAGGTGAAATAGTGGAAAATGGTGCTAACTGATCAGATCCTGCAGCGCTATGTTGTCAGCACTGAACGTGATGACTCAGATCCCCAAAGCGAACACAATATCCTGAAAATCAAAAAGAACTGTGCTGGAGGTTTTCCAGTTTGAGACCCCAGTTAGGCTTACATTTTTATTTTTCCTCACAAAGTGAGAAAAAAACCCCCATAGCGAGTGACACAAACATGAAAAAAAAAAAAAAAAAAAAAAAAAAAAAACAGTTGCGAGGGCAATATTTTCTCATCCCTTTCGAACAGCCTTCTCCAAACTCCAGTAGCCCGGATGAAACCCCGGGGAGGAACTGTTTGCCGGTCCGCAAAAGCCATCACTGCAGCCCCTGGCCGCCCCGCGAGCGGCAGTAACGCCGCGCTAAATTCTTAGCCGTGTTCTAGAACGCCTCGCTCCGCGCCGTTATTACGGATTTCACCACGATGAGGGAAACGGGGGTGGCAACAACAGTGACTCAAGAGGGCGGAGGGTAGTTGGAGAAGCACTTTACTAAAATATGGGCTGACTATCAGCACTGCCAAGTGTCCTTCAAACAGAGCGGTAAAGACACATTACTCCTATCTCTTCAGAGGGTCCGAGAGAAACCAAAGCAACTTTCTTTGATGTCCCCTCCCCTCCTCCCCCGACACCCCCTTTCTCCCTTTCCCACTACCACCTTCTCTTTCTCACTCTCCTTTTATTTCCTCTGTGCATTTTACTGCCTGTTTGTCTGTCTGGGCGTCGCGCTGACATCAAACGCATGGATGGGAGTTCTCCCTGTAAATCAAGTGGCTTTTCTCTCAGCTCAGGTCCAACTGCTTCAAACTAGACACTTGTAAAAGCTAGTGAAGAAATCCCCTTCTCTACACCCTACCCCCCCCCCAAACTCCCTGCATCCCCTCACGCCATTCCAATAAAACTGATGTCATCATTTGTGCGTAGGGAAAGCAGGCAGATCTTGATCTTCAAATGTTAAGATCATCATCACAGTCGTCATCATCCTACCTGGTTGTTGTTTTCCAATTTTCAATAGGGTGGAAAAGAGGACAAGAGAAAACGTGAGAGAGACGGAAAGAGTGAGAGATAGAGAGAGAGTGAATGTGAGTGAGTTACTGGGGTCCTTGTCTACCTGTCATCCCGGCTTTGAGTAATGGCCGTGCAGTGGTCATGCCGTAAAACGCTACATTACTTCTTTAGAGCTAATGAAAAAACTGCCTCCATCAAAACAGTCACCGCCTGCTGCCTAGGGTGGAGTGCCAAAACCAAGAAATGATTCACAAAGACCCAGAAGCTAACAAAACAAAAATAAAACATTTGCTGAGCAAATGTTGCAGTTAAGTGGCCGTTTGCTCGACTTATTCAAGTCTGCCAATAGGGCACCCATTCGATTTTTACACTTCTGGTGTACAAAAAAAGAAAGAAAGAAAGAAAGAAAGAAAGAAGAAAAGGACAAAAAGGGTTTGAGCTAAGCGACAAAGCATTAACTCAAGGTAACTTGGTTCACAGAAAAAAAAAAAAAAAAAGGAGTTTTCTATTTAAGCTCATTCTCAGAGCAGCTCAGCAGGATAAGTACTTTGGAAAGGCAGCCCTTTGGTTTACAGAATTGTTCTGAAAGATGAAAGTGCCTGTAACTTATCTCTCTGACATTCTAATGTAAATAAGTGGAGCACTACAGCCAGGAGAAAAAGAATTAATTGTCATTTGTCAGCTGCTAAATTATGGCAGCAGAGTAAACAATTCCATGGCCTCTTCTAACATGACCCCCCCCCCCCAAACCTCCCAGCCCAACTTAAAAAAAAAAAAAAAATCAAAGAGCCTCCATTTCTCATGGCCTGCCACTGAACGAATGGAAATGAACCACAGTATCAACTAAAACCAGATCCAGGACCATTTTCCTTACCACACAGATTATAATGTCACCAACAAGAATTAAATTTGAAAGCTCTAATGCTAGATTAGCCTTTTGGGATTATTTCAACAACGACAACAAAAAAGTACATAAACGTGCGTGTGGCATTTTGGGTTATACACTGGGGGGGAAAAAAAACCCCCAAAAAAAACCCTCAAAAAACCCAAACTCTTAATGCTCTCCCTCTATCCTCATGCAAAAATTTATGAGGACTGAACACAAAGACACATGACAATTAGAGAGGGTGACACTGAGAGCATTAGCATAGTACTCTAGCAAAGAGGAAACTATGAACCTCTCTGGTTTCAGTGTTTAGTAAAGGAGCTCCTAGCTCCTTCATTTCGTGTTATGACTTCGAAGGTAATGTGACACAATAACAGAGGAAATAACAGAGGAAAGTGAAAGTCCAAAGTCTGTGTGTGTGTGTGTGTGTGTCCATTTGCATTGAAGGAACTTAAGACACTTCAAACAGTTATCCACCACAGCAGTTAGCAACTGTTTCAAGCAACTACCCCCAAATATAGAGTTTTTAACACATTTTGCAGACACAATACGAAGAAAAAAAAAAAAAAAATTTCACGCTAGCCAGGCTTGGCAACGAGGTAAACAAACAAACAAACAAACAAAACAACAACAACAAAAAAGGCCACAAAAACTTCCATAGCTGTCACGCAACTGCGACTAGCAACGGCACGCAGCTGGTCTATGGGTTTACGGCCCCGGCTTCTGCGGGGGGGGGGGTGTCGTAAATCTGCCTGCCGCTCTGGTTTAGGGCTCTGGTCCGGCCTCCCCCTGCAAGCCACCATGGCAGTCTTCTTATGGGGCGTCATAAACAGACTTTAGCATTGGGTTTCCCCCATCAATCTACTCCATCCATTTCCCCTGACTCAGGAACAGCTACAAAGTGACATCAACCACAAAACGCAGCTTTGGAATTGCAGCAATTAACACTGAGGTATATTTAAGTGCAGGTTAAATGGAGTTATGAGAGTATGCTGTTCTTACAGTGTGAAAAGGGGAACGGCGTTGTAATAGGAATTAACATACACACACACACACACACACTTACTTCTCTTATTTGATCTGTGCTGGGTTGAAGAGTGAACTGAAATAGAGTCGTGAGAATTACTTTGCCTGTGCTCATTCATCAAGTCATACAACATTACTTGAACAAACTGTAGCTATGCGAGTTAAGGAGTAGCCTTCTAATCTCCTGATTAAGATTAAAACTATGAAGTAATCGAAGCAGATCTGGTAGAGAAAGGAGAATGAGAAAGGAGAATGTGTTATTTCATCCTTTCCACCGCTGGAAAATCCACATTGGCTCTCTACTGGAAAGAAAAAGGTCAGAGAGGTCTAACACCTAAAGAAAAAAAAAAAATCTACAACCCACAATGCACACACACACACACACACACACACACACACACACACACACACAAGGCAGAAGGAGTGTGAGCCAGAGCAGGGCCACTGGAGATTAGAGTCTATGCGACATTTGGAGGAAAGCACCTGGCATTTGTCTACACTCACCTCACACTCCATTTTTCACACGCACACGCAGACACACTCACACACACACACACACACACAAGCGCACAAACACACCCCTTTGTTTTCAGATGAAACGGTGCTTTATTGAATTAGATAAAGATACAGCTGTTTTCTGGCCAAAAAACCATTTGGATCTAAATCACCAACGTAGCCAAAGAACAAATAAATAACTGAACAAATAAAAAACACAACTGGCTGGCTGGGCCTGAAGGAAAACAGCTGAATGTGAAAGGGAATGCGACCAGATAATGAGATGCATTCTATCATAAATACAGACAGCTTCTCCATTCCCCTATTTCCAAGACTGGGACACAACAAGATGAAAGGAGAACTCCCAGCCATTCACTGCGTCCACCCCCCCCTCCCCCCACCATTCTTCTTGGGTGCCATAAAACCATAAATCTCACCACTTGGCTTCCCTGCTAATAAAACAGCCTCTTTCTTGTGGACTGTTTCCTTACCAAATGT
The DNA here is from genome assembly GCF_902362185.1 of Chanos chanos. Taxonomy (NCBI): domain Eukaryota; kingdom Metazoa; phylum Chordata; class Actinopteri; order Gonorynchiformes; family Chanidae; genus Chanos; species Chanos chanos. The sequence continues at coordinate 31,277,752 of NC_044501.1, read as the reverse complement.
GTAAGGTCCAGCCCTGTGGAGAGAATACCACAGCCCTTTACAAAGTCCTGGGACAAGTCCACCAGAACCCCACACTCTTCCTAAAGTCTTGGCCGGTTTCGATATTCAGATGTTTCACAGACCATTGAATCTTGGAGGCGTGCGACGTTCTGATATACGCGGCACGAGGGGAGGGTGGGGAAAAAATGTGAACGTCGAGAAGTACGAACAGAAACGCAAATTCGTTCACCTCCTCTCATCGCACGTCGGGCGAAACAATGACGTTCACCAAACGACGTCCGAAGGTTAAAGAACACATTAAGAACGTGTGAAACTTCGAACGGTTCTGTTCTTAATATGGGTGTCAGATTAAATTTTAGACAACCTATTTCATGTGTGGACTTTTCTACAAATCAATTTTTTTTATTAAGGGAAAGATTACAGCCACGGTATCCATGGAGGCGCAGAAATTCAGCGCCTCTGTGAGACCTTTGATATTGGCTGAACTACGCATCTGAGCCAACGAGCCAGCGCGGAAACTCCTAGTTCTGAATTAAACTTTGGCAAAGACGTAACACTCCGAGTGAGAAAGCCGTCAAATGGAAGCTGCCTCGGAAGCTTTTTGAGGTTAAAACAAATAAAGCCAACAGCACATTACACCAACTGTGAATAAATCACCCACTTAAACTAAATGAGATATTTGGGATACTTTAATAGATTTACAAATATCCAATGTCTGTTTTACACATTGAGCCGATTTAGGTACAGAATTACTTATTTATAAAACATGTGGTAAATCCATCTGGGTAAAAAGAAAAAAAAGAAAGAAAAGAAAAGAAAAGGGTTTGTTTTTATGAATCGCATCCAGGGAAGAAAATGGAAAGTGACTGAGTTGTCTGTTAACACCCAAGGCTGGTTTCTTAAACAAAGATCAAACCAAGATCTGGATTCATCTGAATTTTTCTGAGGTGATCTCCGTTCAGACCTAACAGGGAGTCTAAAAGCTGTCAAGGTTGCTGTCCGTATGCTGCATGTGAACGTGATCCGCGTAAATGGCTAATCCAGAAAAACAACAAAACCAAGGACAAGGTTAGAACAACCATCAAAACTCTCTGTGCTTAGGAGCAGTAAAAGACTAAGACTAAGAACAGCAAGAACTTTGCTGTTTCCTTTGCTGCAAAAAAAAAAAAAAAAAAATCGGCGATAACCTGTCGAATTCTTTCCGTGTGGAACAAGACACAGCTAGCATTCACACACTCAGAGCCCCCCCCCCAACCCCAAATACACAGGAACTAAAATTCTAAGCACATAGGTCGAGAAGCACTTGTGCTCTTGACAGTCTGAACCTTAGCTGGCATTGAGTTAAGGAGACACCCCCCCCCCCCCCCCCCCCCAAACACACACACACACACACACACTCCCTCCCTCCCTCCACGCCCCCGCCCCCCCATTCTTCCCTTTCCTGTCTTGAGCTGAAAGGGTTTTGCTATGGGTGGCATTGATTTCCTGTGCGCCATGTAGACAAATGTGGCCTGCATTGCCTGAACTCCCACCAAGTTTATTAGCTCTCTCCCCTCTAACCAGAACCCTCCATTACTGGAATCTTCTCAGTGGCTGTCTGAACCTCTTTTGTTTGATGTTTACAGTCCTGTCGCGCCCAGCAAGCCCTGGCCACTATCACGGTCTCCTCAAAGCCAAACGCGACGCTCCCACCATTAGCTCTCAAAGTCTACATTTTTTTTTTTTTTTTTTTGAACAGCGTATGTCCGAACCGAAGGAAGCCGCACATGTAAACCGAAAATCTGTTAGACAGTCTATTTTCATCAACGTTCATTGGAGCTGCAAGAGACCACTCAATCATGAACCCACAATCAGAAACAAATGCTTATGAAAGAGTAATGATGCGACCTAGTCAACAAAGGCAACTGAAACCCTTTTGTTTGACCAGTCTTGTCTCATAATGCATCAAAAAAGACTGTTTGCAATTTATAAACATGATTCTGCATGAGGGAAGGATTCGAATATTAAGCCACGCAACGTAAGCTTTCAGTTACGCATCAGCACCTCCAGAATCGAGGGGGATCATTTCCACATACACGACGCAAGAAACTGAATCAAGAGGATTCAATGCTACATAAAACGACAGCGCTCGCTGACCGAGGAAGCATCTTCGCAATACCACGCCAATACCGCACCAGCCTTACTCACCTCGGATTTGGTGGACATGTTGTCGTCCATGTCCGAGTCGTTGGGATCCACCAGGTCCTGAAACGGAGGAAGTGTCGACAGTTTCTTCCTCTCCGCTGTCTCGTTGTCTACTCTCAGCTTGCCCTGTCGGACCTGGGATTTGTCCCTCAGCACCTTTTTATCCGAATGGTGATGCTGGAGCAACGAGGAACAAACCGGTGGCTTTAGCGTCGCCACCTCTGAGAAGCCCTTCTTCTTCTTTTTGGTCAGGGAGTCCTCGTAATCCATAACGGACGGGCGCTTACCCGTTCCCAAGCTCATGCCGTGTGAGAAACTGAGCTCTGGGGGTTGCCGGTGTTCTTTGGACAAGACTTTGGGCTCTTTGAAGCCCATCTTGGGGACGGTTCGCTCGTCACGGAGTGGCTGGTTCTCTTTGGGTTTCCTGGAGGAATCTTTGGGGGGTTTGCCCGGGTCCCTGCTGAAGTCTCTGAAGGCACTTTTGGGCTCTTTTGAGTCCTTTGAAGGTTTGTCCTTGAGCTCCTTGGAGGGCTTCTGGAGCTTAAGCGAACCACCACTGCTGTTGCTGTTGGTGGTTGAAGTGGTTGTGAGAGCATCACTGCTTTTGGACCCATCCTGCAGTCAGATCAGAACAAAGATATCAATCCACTGGAATGCCTCAGGGAACATGTCTCATATATGTATATAAATATAGCAAGGCATATCATTACAGGGATGCAATTTTGGTGGAAATTCACAAAAAATAAGAAATGATTATTACTGTTATGGCAAAGTAGCTTCTCTTTAAATCAAGCACCAATATTTCCATCGCTGGGGACCTAAGACAAACGGGTAGTGACTAAAATGTATCAGTGTGAAAGCATGTGAAGCCTGTGAAATCCCGTTTTTGTTTTTCAAGTACAAAAAAAACAACAAAAAACAACCCCCCCCCCCCCCCCCCCCCCCCCCCCCCCCCAAAACCTGCTTAAAATGCAATGAACATGTTTTTCTCGAATGAATAAATATAGCCTTTCGAGCTTTTGCCATCACTGTCCAGAATTATAGAAGCAACCTGTGGGAAGGAAAAAAAAAAAAAAAAAGCCTCTTTTGTTTTGGGTGAGGGTCAGACAGAATGCTGCGAGACAGATGTGTGCCTATTAAAGTTGCACGGTGGGCAACGTGAGGAAGGAGCAAGTACACTCCTTCCTGTTCAGCTATGGGGGCTAGCAGCTTGTCGTGAGGTCGTGCCTGTTGCTCCCCGTCAATATTTCATTGATGCAGTAAAGCCATTAAGCGGTCTAGACGCTCGGTGTGTTACGACCTGCCCAAACTAGCTCTAAAAAGCTTTTATTTTGTCTATCTGCTCCTGACCCTGGGACCCACAGGCATAAAGAGGCTTCTTCACAACTGACCCACCCCCCAGCCTCCCTACCCCCACCACCACCCCCACCTCTTTCCGACGAAACAGGTCTTAGAGTGAAAAGACTCAGAAAGCTTTTCTCAACAAATTTTACAAGTCTGAACGGGACACTTTGGCTATTGTGGAAATGCAACTATAAATGATTTGAAGACCCTCACAAAAAAAAAAAAAAGTTACAGCCCACCTCCCCAAACAAAAAACATATCTGTGATGACCTCAGTCCCAATAAGTGAAGTCCACCAAGCAGATGTAAAACTATATTGAGGCAATAAAATCTTACAAACTAAGCGAAATCGAAGGCACGTCATAAAATTACACATTAACAGCTGCACTCCCCTGTGCTGGAGGGTCATTTCTTTAAAACAGTCAAGCTTTTCCAAAGCTACTTTCCTTATACTTGAGCAACAAGCATTGACATAGGCATGAAGATGGGTACTGTACGATAAACTGCTACGATGGAGACCAATACAGCACATGCGCTACGTCAACTGACAGCGTGTGTATGTGTTTGAGAGATTAAGGGAGAAAGAATAGCGAGATAGAGCGAGAGAGAGAGAGGGAGAGAGAGAGAGAGAGAGAGAGAGAGAGAGAGAGAGAGAGAGAGAGAGAGAACGAGAAAAGAAGAGGAGGGAGAAGACTTTTCCAGACAGACTAACCTAGCCACAGATATTTACACCGTCTTTCCAAGTTACTTGTAATTAAATAAACTACATCCTGAAACCAAATTTGTTCCTAAGCGTTATCAAAACTATGCTTCTCTAATTTAGGTCATGAATCACCGCTACATAAGCACAATTTTCTAAAATACCAACAAACAGATACTTAAGACGAGACGAGGCTAATCAAGCTTACCCAAAAAGAAAAAAAAAACCCATTCAATTAATTAAGCTGAGAGAAGCAGGGGAGGGAAGACAACAGCACGTGGATTGTCGTTTTGTATTTGTTAAAGAGGACGGTATAGCAGCACAGGAGGAGGGGGGGGGGGGGGGCCTGAGCGTGACCCCTGATCTGTCACTAATCCATCACAAGCAAGGTCTGTTTGGGTTGGAAACTGTTTCCATGTGCACTAGCTCTCTCATAACCTTGCCATGCTTACGCTCTCCCAGTAGGCTGCGGGTAAAGCGATACTGCTTTAGAGACTAAAAATAAAACCTAATCGAAGCAACGTGGTGTTTTATAGGCGCGCACAATTTACTACCGCGGCGGATAACACTGGGCTGATGTGCGGCGAAAAAAACGTTTCGCTTTCGGCTCTGAGGTTTCCCTTACGCGATAACGTCATTTGATCTAACGGGACAGCGGGGAATAGTCACTCTCAGCTCCTATGGAAGCTTCGGCTACAGTTCATGTATTTTTTTTTTTTTTTTTGAGTATTTTTTTTTTTTTTTTTGGCGAGTCTAATCCTCAAAGCTTACATGTGAGTATTGTAAATGTGCAATATCTCCACTGACATCTCGCAGTTCACTCCAGATTCCCTCAGTAATAGGACACCCGGTTACTCAAAGCACGTCACAAGAATGTAAGCATGTGCCGTCTCAGCAGCCAAGAAACACTCGACTTAAGCCAAAGTTTAACATCTTAAAAATCCTCCCGGTGAAATACCCTAAACATCTTTGAACTTGCCAAATATGTTGGATTAGGCAAGAGGCTTTGAAGAGCTGGGAATACGTTTTGAAGCAAAGGGGGAAAGCTGGGGTGACTCTACGAAGCCCCAGGGACTTTTCTTTTGAAATCTGCATTCACCTTTGACCCTGGAAAGGACTTGCTCTTCTTGATGTCTGAGAAGGTCAATGTGAGAGAGCTGCTAGGCAGGGTGGGTAACTTCAGGTGCTGACCAAAAAGAGATGTGGAACCCTCCTGCATGACCATCACCTGACCCCCACAAAAATAAAACAAACAAACAAATGAACAAAGAAATTACTCATTTCAATTTAAAAATCATTCAGATTTCCTAAGGTACGTTCGTCCTTACTTTAGAGTCTTCTGAACCTCTTTTGTGAGGATGCTGTCAAGGAGAAAGCACAAAAAATTAGCATGCTAATAAGAATCAGGGACATACAACCACACACACACACATACACACACACACACACAAACATCGACACTGTGCTCTTTTTGGCAAGAGAAGCAATATCGCCCTCCCATTCCCCAGTGATTTAATATGCCTTTCAACAGCCAAAACAATCAGGTAAATTAGAACACAACTTCCTAGGTATCAGCTCAGCTAAAGTGATATTGCTTCAGCAAACTGCTACTTCTTTAATTAAACTACTTCAAATAGCACTTGAGGACGCTGCCAATCGGTTGTTTCGATTTCTGCAACGCCTCATCTGTAAACCAATCAGCACTAAGACAGATGATGTCATACCCATGGCCATAAAACATTTGAGTTACTGGAATCTAGCTAAGACAGCCAAGCTAAAAAACACTGGCCTGACCTTGCAAAGATGAATATTTTCTTGAAATATCAACAGCATACATCAAAGTAAGTCTTTGCACACAATAGACTGATCTTTGCTGATATTCATGCGTTCATTCATAAATGTATGCGTTTTTAAAGAGGTACTGCGAAGGGAGCATAAAAAATTATGTAAACACGACCCACTTAACTCTCATTCATAAAAAGGCATTTGCGAGGAGTCCTCTTTGGCGTCGGGCCAAGGACAACCCAAGTTACCGTGGTGATAGACATACAGGCTGAGACTTGCCCTGCCTAATCCAGTAAAGTTACTCATTGTCTTGGCAGATGAGGGCTATAATTCCATTAGGCTCCATTGCAAGACACCGGTCCTTAATATTTAGAGTACTGATGGAGACCTTCATGTCAAGCCGCCTGCAAGGGTGTGATGGTACTGTCACCTCAAAGTAAGTGTGTGTGTGTGTGTGTGTGTGCGTGTGTGTGTTCAAGACTAACTCTCACTTTAACAAATAGTGGGTTGTTTCAATAGCCTGAACATTTGCTACCAAAAACAGACGATTTCAGGGCTCTTGGCACTTCTCTCTTTTATAGTTCTTCATGTTTTAGCACCTGAGCAATACAAGTAGGTTAACACCTCCACAGCTGAAACGTGACAAATCGACTATTATAAGTGTGCAAAAGCAACCTGTGCCAAATGATGCGTTCAGGTTACGTACCTCTCCGTTCTAAAGGAGCATTTTCAAAATCTATTTTAAAAGAGATTTTCTGCAGCCAAAACGCGTGTTCCAAAATAACATGTCTGAATCTTGAAAATGTCTCCAAATCTTTTCCTTTGCGACATGAAAATGTAATTAAATGAGTTAAGCAAGCTATACTTGCAGAACACCCATAATTTACAGCACATGCAGTTTTGTTGTTCTTTCTTTTTTCTTGTTTTAACTCTCCACAACCTGCTCTGCTTGCCCCCCCCCCCCCCCCCCCCCCCCCCCCCCACGGGACTACTTGCGACTCCGCCCCCCCACATCCACACCCATTTATACCCCTCCGGCCTTGAGTAGCTTCCTGCGGAACTCTTCTGTGGGGTTGTTAAAGGTGAGTTTCTCACAGCGCAGGTGATTGACAGGTGGGTGGCCTTCCAAGTGCAAGAACAGGTCGTAGTCAAAGCGCACTTTCTTGGGTTCTTCCTGATGGATGTATACATGAACAAAAAAACAAAACAAAACAAAAAAAAAAAACATTTTTTTTCTTATTCGTGATACAATTACAAGTACTATAGCACGTAGCACCCATGATTTAACTTAGAATACAATAACCAAATAAATAAATAAAATGCAAATTCAGTGTGTACCTTATTTCTGAAGTAAACTTCAATAGGCAAGATGAAGCCGGCGTAACCTGACTCCTCTACTTTGTACGGTGGATCCTTGCACACTGTTATTGGAAAAAGAAAAGCACAAGTTATTCACTGGTTAAACACGACTCAAAAACAGAGAACAACAAGAATGAGCAATACGTGTTATTTATAGAGCTGCACCTGTCTTTCTTAGAGTAACAACATTTGATTTCCACAGAGATTAAACACTATGCTTCGCACTCCAGTCAGAAGCTGGAGTGTTATGAGTGCGACAATGCAATTAATTTGTTGTGAAATACAAGTTGTTGTTTTTTTTCATTCTAGGAGGCGCATAAAGACATTGTTTACTCAGTCAAGCAACCAGCCTCTCCATTATCAAGGCAACATTACATGAAGCTAAATGTGCATTAAATTAGGCATGAACACAGCGTTAGCCTCTTGGTAGCACAAACTGGTATGTCTGTACTGCAAGACATTAGGGAGGAATATCTCCAGAGACAGATAAGGTGAGAACACGCAAAGCCACCATTAAACATCAGCCCACAATAAACAGACGTGGATTCTCATCCACTCAGTGCAAAAGGGGCGAAAAAATGCATCAACCTATTCAAGAGCTTTTGACGTTATAGAAGAAAACGACCAATTACTGAGTGGGAGCAAAGTCTTTTCAAAAGCGTTACGTTTACGCTGTATAGCGGTACGATTTTCAGGCCGCAAGGATCGGAAAACTGTTTCCATTCCTCTTTATGTTTTCAAGGTTACTTCTCTCTGAACAAAACAGCAGTTTTAACATTTAACATATGTGCCCACCTATCAGGGAAAGAGCACAGGTAAGGTGTCCTCTGGAAAAGAAAAAAAAGAAAAAGAAAAAAAAAAGAAAAGAACGAAAAGCTCATGGTCCCTCATGGGAACTAATTAGTGATTAGACACTCATTTTCCCTGGTATCCTCCAGCAGCCTTAGCAAGAAATCAATGCTTCTGACACATCCGCGGTACACAATAAATGTACTGTATCATTAAAAATGCTGTCCTTTAACCGTCAACACGTACATGCTCTCTTGCTTACAAAATTTTGTGGAAAACAAACAAACAAACAAACACTGTAAAGTTCCTATTAAGCACTTCAGGATTAACAGTCATGAGTTTGAGTTTGGTGGCCTCCCATGAGATACATGTTTGTCTCTCGCTCTCGTTCGTCCCGCGTGGTTTTATAGCAGAAGTGCCAATTAGTCTCAATCCAAAGTAGGTGGGTGAGTACATGTGTGTTTGTGTCTGTTTCTGAACACAGAGACACCTGCTGAGAAATTAGCTTCTGAAAGCGCTACTGGATTTCTCTTAGGTCCTAAAACCTTGATGCAATGTTTACGACTTTAATTTGCCAGGTGTGTTGTAGAGCTTCCTTATGCCAGCTAAAAAAAAAGATAAAAGGCCTTTGTGCGCTTCACTGTGTCGAGTTTGGCTCCTTTAGGAGTCAGAAGTTAAACATTAAACGGTGACGTAAAAGTATTCAGGATGCAAATCAAACCTGGCCATCTGAGTTAACCCTGAGAACAGATATAGGATCTTTGACGAGAGGACTCTGGTATCTGTGACAGAACAGGAAGTCCAAATTCACCATGAATACAAAAAGCTCAAACAACATTGTTTAGCGCAAGCAAGACGACAATGGTCTCAAAAACCAAAATTAAAAAAAAGAAGTATATGATGAAAAAATAAATAAATAAAAATACAACACTCGTATTTCAGAAAGCCAGACGAAGATGTAAATCCTCAGAAACCTGTCATTCTGCATTTAAAAAAAAAAATACAGAATATATGTGTAGAATCCTTTAAAATTAAACAATATGTACTGACTACTCCAAAATTTATGAACTATTTTCTAACAGACATTCCGAGCCCTTTGATACTCTATACACGTGATGGCCCTTACTCATTTAAACAGCACGGACTTTGTTAAAAATACCAAAAACAATTGACAAGGTAACAGAGGAACTGAACCCCTCTGGTTACCCCCCTAACGGTATTGTTCTTCTCGAGGAACCCCTTGTAGCGCGACATCCATGCACCAGCTCCAGGGTAACCTGCCTATCAGGTTACATGGCAGCCAAGCCCCGCCCACTCCGAGGGCGGATGAATGACAGCTAAGGCGGCTAGACGGCGGTTGACCTTGCTCCCTGGGCCGAAGCGTCCGTTGCCCAGCGAAGCTAGGCAAACATTGCGGGTCGTGATTAATTGCGCGGCCGGGTCAGGTTCAATTACACGATGCTAAAAGGCTCAATTCACCGAGGCATAATTAGGCAGAAATGTTGCTAGCACAGGCCACTGTTAAACAAGATGAGCCAAACCACTCAGAATGAGGCGTGGTATCGGAATGACTCTATAAAACAGATGTAAAGCACCTGCAATTGAGGCATTTAAAAGCTTTTTTTTTTTTTAAATAAATAAATAAATAAATAAATAAATAAATCCTGCAGCGTTCATATTTACTACCACAAGTGATTTTATTTTTCTGAATGATTCTCTGTCAGGATGGCCTTGAAGAAAACATTGGAATAGCGAGGCCTGGAAGAAGTTATCCAAGAGCATAGTCAATAAATCTTTTTTTCTCAGGTGTATTTGCTGCATTGGTTTGGACATATGAAACAAACACAGCCAGCCCGCATTTCAGGGATCACTGCATTAAAGAAACACAAGGCATAACGAGGTATTGTAATCAGACGCTTGCTTTTTCAAATTCAGGAGAAGTCTGTTTCTCGAGGCTCCATTTTCTTCACTTTGCATTGCTAGAGCATCTATGATAGAAAAATCTTTCAAAACCATTTCTAAGAAAAGGAGAACTCGACCAACTGTTTTCTTTGCTATCGCAACAGATAAAAGGCAATGAATTTGCATTATGTTTGTGGTAAAACAATCTGGTAAATGGAGAGTAAAATGATTTCTAAACTCTCACCAATATTCAGTAAAAACAAATGGAGCAACCAAAAAAAAACAAAACAAAACAAAAAAAAGTAGTAAAGAAAATAAACGATTCCATAGACGGAACAGATCAGAGACAGCACTAAGCGAAAAAAATATCTGCACTGCGGGAAGCTAGTTGGTCGTTCTTATCTTGGCTTGCGTGCTTTCGTTTTTTTTAAGTTGAAAAGGTCACCGTACATGCAAAGTTGAGATTGGAAGAGTGGAGGTGCACAATACACTCGTTGACCTGTAACAGGAACTTGGCCAACAATTACAGCAGTACAGAGACAGAGAGAGACTTCTCAGTCCTTTTACTGGAGCAAGCCAAAAGAACTCGCTTGTTTCTTTTCCCCCCTGGGTCAAGCCAGGATGCCAATCATAGAACAATGCCAGTCACAACGCATTTGCCCTTTCACCAAAAGCAAAGTCATAATGAGGCCAAGCTGGAAGACACAGAGCCAAACTGTAGCGACAAGGGGGGGGGGGGGGGAATAAAATAAATAAAATTTGTGAGGACAGACAAACAAGGAAGGAGGCGGTCATGTAAAACGTCTGGCGAGACAGCCATCGGCTGTTTAATATTTAATGAGCTGAAAAGATGATTAAGCGATTAATCTTAGCCACCAGGGTTTGTTTATCATCCGATAGTCGTTGACATTTGATTTGCAGTCTGCGCCTTGACATTTTTTGGACTCGCTAACAGAATTATCAATTCCCCCCTGGTATCTTATCAGGGTTTCCAGCTGATCCATATTCAACTCCATATTCTGTTTCAGGGGATCCAGATGATACATATTTGGTTTCTTTTTCAACTGTAAACCACGGCTGCTTTGTGGTCTGTTGAAAATGAATTCGATGCTCCCTTTAGACTCAGATTACCATCTTATTGCTGAACCAAAAGGCTCAGTAGTAAAATATGTTTTTGTTGCGCTGCGAGGGTAAACAACCTTTTTCTTTTCTTTTCTTTTTTTTTTTTGTACAGTACAACATCTGCCTTCAGTTCAACGAGGGCCAAAGCTCATTACATTTATGTCAAGACAAACAGCTTCAACAGCTTTGAACGTACCTCAGAAGTAATCGCATAACAGAGCTAAGCTTGCTGGGAAGAGGTTGACTCAACGAATCATGGTCATCGTTTTGCTTTAATGTCTCAAAAAGAAACCAAAAAAAAAAAAACATAAAAGAGAGAAGCTCTCTGTCATAAGCAAATAAACAAAAGGCAACACATTATAACGATAAAACAAAATCCTGTTTGCTCATAACCTCGGCAGCTACAACTTGCTGTGTTTATTCAATTCAAAAAGATAAGGTGGCAAGGGATAAATCTGTTTACGTGTGTTTGGTAAGGGCCTAAGATGTTTATGTATATTCGGTAAGGGCAAAACGTATTTATGCGTGTTTGTGCGTGACTTGTTAAAATGACCTTAGACACAAACAAACAAACAAAAAAAAAAACCCACCATGCTGATTAAATTCTTCTGCTTAAACTTCCAGTGACACTCACACTAATTGCCTTGCGTTCAGGCAAAATCTAAAACGAGTCAAGAACCACACAGGGTACCACTAGACAAATGAACAGAATACTCCAACTACAGTGTGATGGGCAAGTCCATCTCAAGGTTGAGGTAAACTATGGTTATACTCCTTTCAGTCTCCACGGTAAAATAAATAAATAAATAAATAAATAAATAAATCGGGGGGGGGGGGGGGGGGGGGGAAACCTCCACTATATTACAGGTCTACAGGTCTGAGACTTCTACACAATTAAAATACATGTGAGCATTTCACATCAGCCATTAGACTAGACCTCTGCTTTTGCCAAACTGTACTGCAGGACTCTAAGGGAACGATTGGTTATGACACTCTAATGGATTTTGAGCCCATAGAGGAGGACTGATACTGGTCAGGGCGGTCATGAGGAGAGTGTGAGCGGTGAGCGGTGTAGGACGAGGTAATCATTAAATATTCTCAGTGGAAGAGGTTTCTCCATGGCCAAATCACCTGCTAGCGTGACCAGGGTCAATGCGCTGCGTCCGTGGGCCAGTGCTCCTATGAGCAAGTTGCCTGCTCTTTCTCCAGGATAATGAAGCTAAAAGACCTTCTGCTGAGCTTACTCCACGAGTATTTATGCTAACCAGCAAAAATAAAAAACCCCAAAAAACCTGACCTGAGTTAGCATGCAGGATGTCACCTGGTAGCAAATAAAAAAAAGGGATGAAGAGCCAAAGGTTTGAAGCAGTAATGCTCTCTCTGGTTGGAGAAGAGGTGGAAAAAAAAAAGGTAGACTCAGGGTATGGTGAGCAGATGCAGTGGGATTTTTAGTGCTATTTGGGCCCTCATCAAATCCTTTCATTCATTTACATTGGAACTGTGGCAGACCTGAAATAACAAACCATTTACAAAATGATATTGGTTTGCCCATAATTGGTCCCAGGTTTTGGGTGCCACGATGATGACTGCCAAGCACTGGGACCATTCCCACCTCTGATAGTCTCTCAGCCCTGGCCAGGCTTTTCCTGCCCCAGGAGGAAACACTGGCCTCTTTATAATTACAGGAAAGCACTAATGCTAATATAAGCATTTTCAAATATTTGGGAGCATTTTAATACTGCCCTATCATCAGCAAGAGGGGAATGGGCTTTTGGCCAGCAAATGGAAAGACAAATTATTGTATAAACAAGAATTGGATTTGAAGTGTAAGACAACATTAGATTCATTGGTGATGAAACTGGTATGATGGAATCGTGGCAATGAGCATATAATTCCTCATGATCGCGAATGGTGTTTTCTTTAAGTAATAAAAAAAAAATTAGAAAAGAGAAATGGACCAAAAAAAATACATATTTTACCGGAGAAAAATGACTTAATGGCTAAATCGTTTTATTTCGAGCCTCGCGAAAACACTTAAAAACTCTGTAAAGATCTGCAAATTTAACGTCCGGCTTCATGCCACTCGGGTTTACCACAACTACACGCTCTTTTAGCGAGATCCGCAAATACTTTTTCATGCATCACGGGGGCCTGTATTATTCTGCAGACATAACACCACCCAGAGAGATTCACTTTCATGTTACTGTCTGTTGTCCCAGGCGGTTCCAACAGCCCATAACCCACATCCACCTGTTTGGTTCACTGATTCATACATTAACTCAGATTATTCTGTAGGCCCTTCACCCCTCTGCTTAACACCCTCAATTAGCATTCAAGTGATTGCAAACATCCCTTTTAAGGACAGTCACATCGGTTACCCCGAAACCACAAAAGACACTCAGAAGTCAGTAAAGCCCCCTCCGCGAGGAACACTGCCATCGTTTATTCAGACAAGGAGAAGACAGATTGTGTCTGAGAGAAAACTTTGCCCCAAGAAGGCTGCTAATCAAAGCCCTGGCGGGGTGGTTTCCTGCTGGTGACCGGAGCTTGTTTGGATAGACATTTGCTCCGGTTTGTCACTGTTGAGGTTGGGGGGGTGGTGTGGGGGTTAGGATTAGAAGAAAAACCTTCCAAAGGCACACTCCTCAGACAAACAAAACAAACGTAACATGCTTGGGGAATATTTTTTTTTTTTCCAGCTGCATCCAAGAACAGAGGGCCACTGTGGGAGTTATAGAACCTGTCAGAGCACACTTTGACATTTGGGACCAGCGTCTTACACACAAAGAGTGTGAACATGACACCTACAGCACAGGAACTGGTGGCAGCCACCAAAAAAAAAAAAAAAAAAAAAAAAAAGGAAAGGGGGGGGGGGGGGGGGGCTGGTAGGTTTCCCAGAACCTTCTAAGATTCGGGTTCCTGTGATCCAGAAGTGCCAGAACTTCATTTGTGTACCACAGATCAGACACAAACGCACGTCAGTGCGCCTTGCTGCATGCGCGAGACTACAGCACGTAGTCAAAGGCCTGTGTAAATGAGCAATTGAAACCTCCACATCACAAAGCTCTCCATCGACCCCCATCAACACAAAACCACCACCACTACCACCCTCAACATCTGCTTCTCAGACACCCTGCCCCCACAGCACACTTCATACTGCAACTTTCCAGCTGCAGGCTCTCAAATCCACAAGTTGTGGTGGGGGGGGGGGGCAGTTCTGAAGCCTTTCCATCCCATCTCACTAAAGTGCTGGCATGACGGGTCAGGGTAAGGGCCTGTTTTTTTTTTGGGGGGGGCGGGGGGGGGGGGGGGGGGGTGGGGTGGGGGGTGTTCACTGCTGTTCCTCAGATGCCAACCCCGAAAACGGCAAATGCTGAGCCTCTCCCTTGGTTCATTTTTATAAACCCCGGGAGCCTGAATTCAAACAAGCTGCCGCATCCTGTTCTTTGAGGACCCTTGCCGAAGTGGCGACATGGATGCCTCTGTTTGTAATTACAGCTGCCCAAATCTCTCTCTCTCCCCCTCAAGCCGTGGGGCCTCGTCACTTGTCCCGTTTGACCACAGCTCTGTGGTTTTTCTGTGACATTGAGCAGTGGGTACCAACAACTCACGCAGACAAGACATACAAGTGTTTATCGCGTCGGCCGACATCAATGCCGGTGTGGCTGGTTCTCGTTTCACTTAAGACCATTGCGGGTCTATCCCGGGATTGGCGGTTGACTTACGCAACAGAGTAAAGAATCTGTCACCCTGTGGCGGGAAAGATTCTCCTGCGCTTGAAGAGGCGTTTTAGAAAAGATCTGAAAAGAGAGAAAAAAAAAGGCAGTCTGTAGGCAGCTAGCCCGTGGCTGTTTGCATTTCAAGATTTATCCCTCAACTTTGTTTGGATTCTTCTACAGAACCATGCGGTACTGTAACCCATTCTTTTTCTCTCCAAAGATCATACAGCTGAAGAAACTTTGACTTTTTAGCGGCTTATTTAAAACAAACTATGGAGCACGCCAGTGGTTAGAGCCTCAAACCAAGCAGAGATAAAGTGATGCGAACATGCGAGCGCACACACTCATTTACCGACAAAGTGGGGGCACGCGCACACACACACACACACGCACACACACACACACACACACACACACACACAAAAACCCCCAGGATATTCTTTTGCTTCCTATCACTTCCAGCTGAGAGCCTCATACTCATCTCACCTCAGGACAGCAAGCAGCTGTAAACATGTTCAGGTTCCCTGATTAATTGTCTCACAGTGACAGTTGCGGAGGAGGACAGGCTCAGTTAGCCATGAAAAAAAAAAGGGGGGACAAAGCTTCAGCAATGGATAAAATAAAAATCACAAATTCATTAGTCTACTGTGTATTCTTCTTCAAGCAACGCAAACAAACAAAAAAAAGTCTCCACATACGTTTGACACCTACAATCACTGTCAAGACAGCTAATCTGTAATTTACTTACATTTCTACCCACTTTATTTTCTTTTATTACTTGGGGCAAGTGATTCATATTAGTTCTCATAAAACATAAAAAAAAAAAAAAAAAACCCCAGCACATCAAAATGACTTGATTTGTCTTCCTGACGTGAAAAATGGCTACAGGTAACGTTCCTTCAAGCCAAGTATGTCGGTGAAAGAAAACACGCACAGACACACGCGCAGAGACAGAAACACTTAACTGAAACCACAACATTGTTATAATTTGACCCTTGTCCTTGCCCAGAGTCTGGTCAAAATACCTAAAATGTTAGACCCTGGCAGGATACTTAATAATTCGGTAAGAAAATATCTCACGAGAGAGAGAGAGAGAGAGTGAGTGTTGTGAAAGTGCATATTCGAAAAGCCCCAAGAATGAATACTCGGCATTCAGCAGTTAAAAGCCTGAAATTCCGTTTTTTTGCAGGGGTCTCTCCTGCATAACTGCAGTCCTCCACCAGAATTTCAAACATTTTTCCTTGCCCGCTTCATTGTACGTTTCTTCTGCAAATACACAGAAATTTAATGTTTTTAGCAACATACTATTTGCGTTTGAGCCTTTAGTTCTTGTGTGTTAGTTGACATAACCTTGTTTCATAAAATTTGATTAAAACAACAAAAAGTCTCAGACTTTAAACAAGTGGTTTTTGTACTAAATGACTCAAAGTTGAGACTCACATCTAACTGCAACAGAAAAAAAAAAAATAAAAAAAATCACGTTTCCATCTCTTAAAGACTTGCACGAGGAAATGCCTTTTGTAGAAACAAGAATTGCTATTCTCACAGGGCTTAAGTCTTCGGTTCGACAATAGAATAGAGGGTCACTGGCCTAACAGGGCAAATAAGTAAATCTTGCACAAGGCCTTGACTGAGAAACCTTCTATGCATGTCAACCACCCCCCAACCACTACCACGAACCCCCCCCCCCCCCGCCTTGCCCATGCTGGCCTTGGAACCTAGGTCTCTCCCTCATGCCAGTGGTCTCCAGTAATTGACCATTAGTGGCTAGGATGGGGTAAAGAACACATTCTCCATTCCTCTCCCCCCATCAAGAAAAACTGTGAGAGCTTTTACAAGGAACTGGGCACTCGAGTTCCTCTAATTGGCACCATACTAAGGTGATCAGTTGCTGGGTAAATTTCCACTGTGCCTCTCATTAAAAGGCCATTAATGGCGGCCACTAGGACTGGTTTGACTTCCTTGGGCCGTGATTTAATTTCCTGTATAGTATTGTTTTCAGCTTACCTCTGAAAGCTCCCCTGCTTGTAAAGGTTTAGGTCGCTAAGTCCAGGCCGTATTTCATTCAGTGTGCTGGGCTGTCACTGAACAGCCGCTGGACTGGAGGGGCTGCGGTGGCCATTAAACTGTCTTGATGCTCCACACTGTCCTGTTTCCAAAGTCACCTTCACACAGTTTCAAATGAAGGATTCGACGTCTGTATCTCAGGGTCTTGGAAACGGTTATGCACGTTATCCGACAAAACGAATAGAAAAGAATTTCTCCCACTGGTGGTACTTCTGTCTCCACACACACACACACACACACACACACACTTCATGTTGGGCTTCAGTTATTTTCATCTTATGTGCTGTATCACTGATAAACCTTTACAGATGCTTCAATTTTCGTTTGTGCATCAGCGAAAATGAGCAGTGCAAAATCCACACACTAAAATCAATCAAGTGAACAGGACACCAGCAACATCAAAGTGAAACTTTTGGCTGAAAGCCTTGTGAAGGGATTTTAGTAGAACACCATTCTGCTTTCTTAGTGCCCTCCAACCTTGAACATGTGGCCCAATTTCTAAACACTCCTTGACTTAAAACAAAGGCTTATATTGCATCACTCATGTAATCACCACCTCTTTGCAAGGTCACCCCAACAAAGGAGAGGGAGAGGGAGAGAGGGAGAGAGGGAGAGAGAGAGAGAGAGAGAGAGAGAGAGAGAGAGAGAGAGAGAGAGAGAGAGAGAGCGGAAGGAGCGACTTTGGCGTGTGGATTTCCCTGGGGTTAATCTAAATGAGGGATCAATTCCTAGTTGCTTTTGAAGTCCCTCTTGGCAGCAGGTGGAAAGAATGAATTCCACTTAACAGAGTTGGAAACACTGAAAGTGAAGCTGTCTGCTTCGGGGGCTGGACCAGGTTGACATGGTAGCTTGTTTGAAGCAAACTCGTAGCTTAAGCAGTCACAAATCATACATCGCAGGTGGAGCTGTGTGTCCAAAGTTATAGAGCACACTGAGAAATGTATAAGGGAACGCCGATTTGCAAGCCAGTGAGTAACTGCAGCATGCTGTACCATCCTTTTCTGATCAGCCCTCACACAATAAATCTTCACATACAGTTCAGAATAAAGGAGAAAAACGGTCAGGTACATATGTGAAAATACTCTTACGCAGACTGATGGATTCCATTTCATTTTGGTTTATTAGTCTTGTCAGAGTTCATTGATCTCTTCCAAGGAAACTATTGGCATCTAACGAGTACTGGTGACAAAAAAAGACAACCGTATCTTCCTCCTAACAGTAAAGGGAACTCGTCCAAGGAGCGAACATTTGACGCACACGTCTGAGACTTGTATTGTACTGTGGTGATGAGAAGCCACACTCACATACTCTCATCCACTTACATTCTTGTTTGGAGATGCAACGCAACCATATCGATTTGTCCATCTCCCCCAGGTTTTGAGAACTGTGCCTTGTCTTATTAAAATGGCTTTAATGAAAAATAGAAAGAAAGAAAGAAAGAAAGAAAACAAGCAACGATGAAAGTCTAATAACTGCTTAAAGGTCTTTTGAACAAACTCCAGCACTATGCCTTAAGCACAAAAACATATCTTTCCATTCATTTAGTTAAAGGAGCGGGGGAGTGGGGGGGGTCACAATTTCAGGAAAAGTAAAATATGGCAAAAATACCCTGACTAATCGCATATAATTCATATTGAAAGAGAAAAGACAAACGATTCTTTGAGAAGTGACCATGTTACCAAAAAAAAAAAAATCCTTAAACAAATCAAGGAGAGGGAAACCTGCGCGTTTGCCAAAAAAATTCCAACTGCTCGCCTTATAAACCTTATAAATGTGCATTTCTTTTCTGACTGACATTATTATTGAGCTCCGAGTCCGTGGATTTATGACAATTTAAGCAGCGTTCGGTTTCCCAGCAATGTTTTCGGGGTCGAGTTAAGCTTCTCAGCGCCTGCCAAACGGACAATGGCCGCGGCAGGATTCCCCCTTGGTGTACGGCCGAGGACTGTGGGTCTGATTTCACCCCACATCCTTGGCATAACTGCTGCTACAAATCAAATCTCCCGAAAGGACAAAAAAAACAAAAAAAAAAAAAACGTTAGTTTGTGTCATACATTTTGGCCATTAAACAGACATACCATTCAGTCTTTGGAGTGACATTTAGAATAAATTATAATGGAATCCTTCTGAGATGATACATGTGATGGAATTACCAAAAGAATGTATAATCAGGATCTGGGACTCTGAAGGCACAATGCAGGGGGGAAAAAAAAAAGAAAAAAAAAAAAGAACTGGACCAAAACATACTTCATCAATGGGACTATTCTGCTCATTTGGAAAGACTCAATGGGTGAATTTCCCTGACACTTAGATTAAAATCTGGACACACCCGGGCGGGCCAATCAACAGCACGCTTTACCAAAAATACTCATGCCTGGCCTTTTTGCAATGTTAAAAAAAGCTTTTCCATAGTTAGTCATGACTTCCAATTTACAAAAATAAATAAATAAATAAAGTAGTCCAACTGGAATTGGCTTTGAGACAATTCTAACAATAATGCACTTGTGGTACCACTCCAAACAAGCCTTTACCTTTCTCTTTTCTTCATTTCTACAATAAGAGTATGAGACCAGTTCAGACTGAAATGTTCCAGGATTCATTTCTGAAGGTACAGTAAGGGGGGGGTGGGGGGGGGGGTGGGAGGGGGGGGGTACGACAAATGTTTAACTGCAAGCACAAACACAAGAAAAAGGAGTGAAAGACCTGCCAACAGACAGCCCATATAAAGACCTGCCAACAGACAGCCCATATAAAGCATGCTTCAATAAACCACTTCCTCCACCCTCCCTCCTTTTCATTGACAAAAAAAGAGGGGAAGAAAAAAACAGAAAAAAAAAAAAAAAATCGGGGGAGACCGAGCATTTATGGCCCAGTTCCTGTTTTGGGCTACTGCTCACGAGCACCCCCGATCCAACCCCCTCCCTCCCTCCCTCCCTCCCTCCATCCATTCCTCCCTTTTCCGCTCCTTTCAAGCCAGCAGTGATGGCAGCCTACAGTTTCATAGCCTCTGCTCTTTGTGTGCCACCTATACAAGTAGGTATGATTTCTGCTGAGTCGTAAAACAATTACTGGCCAATTCCTGCAGCTCTTTGATTCCTGTCTGCTGCCCAAGGCAAGCAGGAGGAGGAGCAGGAGGAGGAGGAGGAGAGAAAGACTGAAATATGGAGGGACTCACGCTTCCCCGAATATCTAGTCTGGGGAAGTTTAGGGGGTGGGAGGGTCAAAAAAAAAAAAAAAAAAGGGCTTTTGTTTTCTGTTCAGGATGTCTTATAGCCTTACAGCACATAAAGTCTGGCTTTCTTTTTTTAGGAAAACTGTAGAGACACATACAATGGCAAACTGTCTGATTTGAGCCTCTTTCTGATTCCTTCCAAAATCTAGAACACATGATGGTACACTCCAGTCAAGGTTTGAATTAACGCTAATTTTGCCAGAAAATGATACCTGAGGACGTGGATTTGCTAGCGAAACTTTTATTAGGTGGCAAATACATGCTGCTAAGGCTCTACAGTCAAATTTCCAACTCAAGTTTGATGCGCGCCATGGTGCTTCATTATTTTTACGAACCTATGGCTCTCTTCAGAAAAATATTAGCAAAAACACGAACATGGACTCCAGAAAAGAGGAACCTGTGCTAGAATGAACATTACAGCTTCAAGTGTCAAAATATGATTAATTTAGGCCCCACGGCTGGTGAAGGCTAAAGAGTGTGAGATATGTAAAACGGACAGATCCAACTCAAAAAAGAAACCAAGACTGATTGTTATAACAGATAACAAGCATATGCAACTTTGTTCGTACATGTGACTGAAGAGAAGTTTCAGTAAAGTTTATTTTTTTAAATTAATTTTGAGATGGTTGGTTGCAAAAATTGTTTTTGTATAAGGGGGGGGGGGGTCACAGCCCAGTTTTAAACAAACAGTAAAAAAAAAAAAAAAAAAAAATTATGATGAAAAATGAATACAGTGCTGTTAAAATAACCCCTGTCCCCTTTTCGCTCTCAGTCATATGTAACAAGAAGAAAATTTTGGTGTGCACAATAGCGGTTATGTATTGTTTTCAATTATGGCAAAGAGAAAAGTCATTATATGGCACTAAAGAAAGGAACAAACAAACCAAGTAACAAATACATGCAGGAACAAATACAGAAAATCATTCTTTTAAAAAAATAAAAACTTCCGTTGGAATTTGACGTTTTCTTGCGAATGTTTGGCATGTACATCCAGGAGTCTCAAATAAGATGCCGGGTCCTTTCTACCCCGTCAAAAATGTTTAATTTCGAACCTTGCTTGTCTAATTGTTTTCTGTGTGAAGCCAAGCATGTGCGTATAGCTTCTTAGAGGGTTATTCTCTGCTGTCTTGGTTTCACAAAAGCCGCATTTGTGTCCTGCTCACCAAAGTGATCAATTCAGGGGACTCTGTGGTATTCCTAAAGGCCACAAACATGTTGCCTGACAAGCAGTTCGATAGATGAAGTTCTGACAGAAATGCTGTCACAGACGGCTGAGCTGAAGTAATGCAATGCTCCTGGTTTAAGGGCTGTGGGGAAGGACTGAGTAAATCAAAATGGTCGTTCACATAGCAACTCAGTGACAGTCGGCCATAATGTGAAAGGATCGAGAGGGGAATGTGTCAAGTCAATGACCACGAATTATTCAAAATGGAAAAGGGTGACATATCATGCTATACAGCTAGAGACCCAATTATTTTGGCTTGGTGTGTGTGTGTGTGTGTGTGTGAGAGAGAGATATAGAGAGAATGTGTGTGTGTGTGTGTGTGTGTGTGCGTGACAGAGAGAGGAGAGAATGAGTGAGTGAATGAGCGGGTGAGAGAAAGAGAGAATGTGTGTGTGTGTGTGTAAGAGAGAGAGAGAGAGAGTGAGTGAGTGAGAAAGAGAGAGGAGAGAATGAGTGAGTGAATAAGTGAGTGAGAGAGAGAGAGAGAGAGAGAGAGATAGCGCGTACGTGTGAGAGTCTGGTTGCTGGCACACAAGGATGTTCAGAGCTTTGCAATCTAATAACCGATCACGGTCGATTGACTCCAGACTTGCAGCACTCTTCAATTACCTTCATGAAACTTGTACAGTATTTTGCTGATTAAGTGAAATCGATATGGCCGTGACAGGAGGAGCACGGAAATGCTATTTATATTTATTCATAACACTTTCTGATGTATTCATCATATTTTATTCATTGACCTCTTCTAAAGCACAAATGCATCCATGTAAAATTAATCTTCTTTAAAACACAATAATAAAAACCACTTCATCTTTGTCATGTACTGATCAATATTAATTAACAGTCTTCTTTGGCCCCAAGGCTAATCAACAAAATCCATTATGCTAACCTCACGATGCGAAATGGTGAAAAATGGTTCGTTAATTGATATCAATACCAGCAGTTTTATAACTATGTAGCACTGTGATTTTTGTGGTATCTGGAAACATTAACCTTGGCCCCACCCAAACTTCTTTTTTCCCCCTCCCAAACACTGAATGAAATTCAGTTTGCCAACCACAAACTTCCAAAGCATCCAATTACATGAAACAAAACAATGCAGCACACCAAATACAGCTCAGTTCCGAGCGCTTTCTCAAGACTTCATTCACTTGAGCTAAGAGATAGCTCCCGTCTGGTGTTAAAACACTGCAGGAAACGCCAAGGATGAATCATCTCGCCCAGTGAAAAGGAGCCTTGCAAACCCCACAGCACACAAGGCGCAGGGGGGGGGGGGGTGTGTGTGTGTGTGCTTGAAAGCATCGCAGCTCTCACCAAACATCAGAAAACCGCTCAGCCCCGGGAGATCGGACATACAGGGTTACATCGGTGACTTGACTTATCTGGCATGTGCTCCTTAACCGCAGAGGACCGATCAGGAGAAAAAGTAAAAAGGCAGTGGGGAGGGCGAGAGAAGTTAAAAGGCTTTGTGTTAGGACTCCAGAAGCTCTAGAAGAAGACGCCCAGAGGCCAACATACTGACCTAATCATTAGAACACCGCGAAGGTGGGGGGGGGGGGGGGTTGTCGGTGTGGGGTGGCGGGAGTAAGTGCTATCCAAAGCTTACTAAAATGGCTTTGCCTCACCGTGTCCCTCTCGACATCAAACACAACGAGGTTGAGAAGACCCCTGGGAAATGGGAATGCTATATTCTACAGGGTTTTTCAGAGCGAGCTTGTGTTTCTGAGACACCTACCCCAACCTTCATCGTGTTAACCTTCCAGCCACGTGAACACACATACATAAAACTTCGGGGGTTTTTTTTGGTTTTTTTTGGGAACATTGTGTAGGTATAAGGTGACGCAGTCCATCTTCTGAATTGCCATGGCCCAGAATACGGAGCTTTGGGAACTTGAGGTGTTTCAGGCTATTAGGTACATGGGCTACCGCTAAAAGCTAGCTTATTCAGAGACACAGATCCAATGAGATGACAATTTTGGCATGGGTCATTGAGGTGATGATGGTGCCATTACTTGGGACCTCTCCCTTAAAGAGAAGACACCTGAATGCCTGCCTCTGGTTTCCTGTTCTAATGAAGTACCTCTAAAAGTTTCCTCAAGGATGTGTCATTAATTTTAATGAATCCACAGGGAAGGTTCAGTGGTCACAGTGGGTGGGTTGGAGTAGTGGGGAGGGGGGGGGGGGGGTAGTTTAGACACATTACAGATCATAACTGATATTTCATACCGCACAGACTGCTTTATTCTGAACATTATGCGTATATAAAAAATTTGGTCTGAGAGCCCATATTTCATACGACTGAACAAAATTCTCTACCTTTTTTTTTTTTTCTTTCCCACATTGCTAAACTGGGGGTGATGTCTTGAAATGACTAAATGGCCTCTGTGCTAGGTTTTGAACAGTATTTCTGCTCTCCTCTGACCAAATTGCTGGTGACAACTCATGACAACCCAAAAGGTGCTCGGTAATATTTTCTCCAATGCCTCTGTGGTGAAAGCGAAAAAGGAAAGAGAGGTGAAGTGAACACCCATGTTCCAAACCATTTATTTTGAGGTGTCTGCAACCCCCCCCCCCCCCCCCCCCCCCCGCACCACCACCACCACCACCAATCTGGTCCCACACTAAATATCAGGTTTCCAAGGCTACACAGCATGGCAGCTAATCATAGAATTTTTTCCCCCTTCTTCCAAACACCTTTTTCAGCTCTGTTTAAATGTCTCGCCTCCAGTAATACGCCAAAAAGAAATTAAAAAAAAAATTCCCCTCTGACATTTCCACAAAAGATGAAACTTTTGCATCAAAATCACACAATAAATCTTCATTCAAAACTGAATTTTAGAAAAACCTAACAGCAACATTTACAGGACACCCTTTCACAACATTTGCTTTCTGAAATGCTGAGAAAACAACCCTGAAGACAGACTCTGAACACAAGGTGAGCAAAAGAAAAAAAAACAAAAAAAAACAGCCTTCCTTTTAAGTAAGGTGAGGAGGGAACCAGTGTAATCCAGAACAGCTGCGAGATGGACTATATTAAATAGTAGAGAGACTTAAAAAAAAAAAGAGAGAGCGAGAGTGTGAGAGAGAGCAAAGAGGAGAGACAGAGAGATACACAGGGAGAGGAAGTGATCTAATGCTGGGGTGCCTACCCTCTGAAGTGAGCGGTTTTTGGGGAGTATGTGGGGGTGGTGGTGGGGGTTATGCATCTGTGGCTTAATGCAGAGCCTTCTGCGAGACCGTTGGTATTAAATTGTCGAACACAGGCCAGTCTGTGTTGCGAGTTCTCCCTGTGCTACAAGGTTCTCCCCTTAACCCCCCCCCCCCCTCCCCTCCCCGGTCCGCTCCTCCTGACATCGGCCGGCGCTCATCAAAGCCGAGGAGGGGCCGCGTAGCCCCCCGAGACCACGGCTAAAAAAGTCAGACTGTTTACCTTACGAATGTAGCATAAATATGGCAAAGTCCAAGTCTATGGGAGCAGGTTCATATCGCACACACACACTCTCTCACACTCACGCACACACACACACACACAGTCGTTGTACAGTTGGAAAAAAAAAAAAAGTCTGACATGTCAACCTGTCTGAATACTTCAATGTTAAAATGCTTCATATACGATTGTATATGCACACACATACAAACACCACACACACACAGACACACACACACCTTGTATGGACTGGGTATCATACAAGAAGTAGAGGCCAGAGGTTGTCGGCTGTACATTTCTTCCGTTTTCTCTTATGCTGCCATAAACATTACCCACTTTAACAAATCCTCTTTGGACCAAAGACCTCCATCAAATCAGTTATCTCCTTTTTAAAACAAAAGGATCTCTTTTAGGAACTCTTTGCAAAAAAAAGGCTGTTGAGCTCAGGAAGTACTTAGACTTATAATTTGTCACTTTGAGAAAGCATATTACGTGTGTACCATTTACTTCCAAAGGTTTGGAGAATCTCCTGGCTAGCGTCATATAAGAAGATTTATTGAAGGTTAAGTATCCTGCTGGGGTTGGAGCCTTTTCAGAGGGTCCTGCAATGCATTTGTCAAGAGGAGAGAGAGAAAGAGAGAGAGAGAGAGAGAAAGAGAGAGAGAAAGAGAGAGAGAAAGAGAGAGAGAGAGGGGTTTGTGGGGGGGATAAGCTAAAACAAACCCTCATTTGGTACACTTCTTGTCATCGTAGGTCCTCTGACCAGGTTTCTAGTAGTTTCCAAATTAGGAACTGGCCTTGATTTATGATCTGATTTAATGCTTTAGGAAAATAAATACTAGAGGGGAGATTTTCACCACACTGTTACACACACATACACATAAATACTCACACACACACACACACACACACACACACTTGCAGACAGCTGCTGAGCTGCTCTGGAGAGCACATCTTCTGTAGATCCAAAGTAAACTTTCAAAGTCCATCAACTTCTGCAGCATAAATCACTGGCCTTAGCGATATATGTGTACTTTACACATCGGAGACTCAGCCACATCAGGCTCAACACGTCTCACCTCAGGTGTTTTCAACAGAGCAAGACGCGGGTTTTCATTTGCTAACAAAGCACGTCGTTTTACATATTCAAACATGAAAAAAACATGAAATATATTTATACAGCGCATCCCTTGATTCCCAGCACTCTAATTTATTCATTAAAACACTCCACACTTTTCATGTTTAGTCTAAACATTTGTTGAAAACAACACATCACAGACTGGAACAATGGTTTGTTAACGCAAACTAACTGTCGAGTGGTCCACAACTGGAGACAAGATAATATTATTTACAAGCACATAGAAAAAAAAACCCAACATTTGCAGGTATTTAACAGAATTTCAGCACGTCAAACTCTCGTTTGAAACAAAGTAAATATGCCTTTTTCGATGCAATTCCTCTCTCAATTGCTCCACATTAATATGCATAAACAAAGCTAATTCATGCTAAAAAGTGTTTATATTCTGACTTTTTAGCTTTATGATGGTGATACTCCTGGTCACGACAGTGATTAAACTAATGAAGCTAAAAACACTGACCAGCCTACAAAGAACAAAGTTTATACTTGTACATCTCACATTACTTTCATAATAATCTAATAATATGACTGAACACGACCACTCATTCTTTAATTCTCTGTTTACCATATTTTCATGACTGTACCAGAAGGACCCATCTCCTGTTGTCATGCCAACCGCATATAATCATCATACACTAGTCAGTCTTTCCACACACACAAAAAGATCCCCTAAACAAACCATAAAACTAGTCAAAAAGCAAAGTGACCTGAAAGCAGCATGGTCTTACAAGTGTTCTCAATAAACTGCCAGCATTCTCCTGCAATCGGAGTGGTGTGTAATTACGGTATGACAGCGTCTCTCCGAGGCTCCAAGTCTGGCACACTTCCCAGCACTTGTCACGTTGAACAACAGTCAAAAAAAAAAAAAAGAAAAAAAAATGCACAGCAAAAATGAAAGGGGTTGGTGGCGGTGGTGGGGGATCTCAAACCAACAAATATTTTAATTGATCCCTTCCGTAGTGCCAAACACTCCACCAACCCCTGTGACAACCGCTACAAGTTACCAGACTTGTACCTCTCCCTTGTCATGTGCTTGTTCATTTGTGAACGCGCGCACACAGACAGACAGACAGGCGCGTGTGCGTGCGCGCACACACACACACACACACACACACACACACAGACTCTCCCTCATATACACACGCACATGCACACGCACGCACACACCCTTTACACGTACAGGATGCCAGATGTGACAAAAGGGTCAAATGCAGAATTTTGAAACATTTTTACCTAAATTATAACATTTACTCAACACTGAAGCCAAAAATCAACATTATATTGCCATTTATTTATTGCTACCACTGCTAACTTTCAGTTTAACATTGAATAAGTTAAAGCAACATTTAACAAATACCATGCACATTTTGCCACATGGTAAATCTGTTACACATATTTTTTTCCATTTAATCTAATTTTACTTGATTAACATGTGTATTACATTTTTCAACAGTCACATTTATGAAAGCTGGGACTTTTACTGCAAAATAAATGTGTCAAATATTTTCTGCATTTAATAAATGTCAAAAGCAAAAGCTACAAAAATTAATTAAATATACGGTAACGTTTTCAAAATGTCATAAATATTTGATTTTTCCTACATTTAATATGTAAACCCCCCCCCCCCCCCCAAAAAAATAGCAAAACGTGTTCACAGTTGGGGGAAAAACATCCATTTGTTGTGTGAAGTAAACATTTACATATTTGTTAAATGCAAACCACTTTCACATTACTGTTAAACACTAGAAAACATACACATTTAATAAAAGTAACAATGTTTTAATAAATTTGCTAAAGCATTCATTAAATGTTGTTACATTTTGGGGAAAAATCACACGTGTTAAATGCGATTATAAATTACAGACACATTTCATAAATATTCAGCTTTCCACACATTTAAATACATTTGAAAATGTTTCATTTTTAATAGATGCTGAGAAACGTTTGTGGCAATTTCAAACGTTGCTTCTGGCGATAAATTATCATTAAGTATCACATTCAAGAAAACTGAGGCAGAAATGAATTTCCTAATTACTTAATTACTTAAATGCAAGACGTACTGACATTTAGCTTGGATGACAAATGTTACTGGGATTTTCATGAAAAATTTGGTTTCGAAAAAAAACTTTTGTTACACTTGGCATCTTATATTCTGGCACAACAATGACTAGAATGAAATTGCCCACTAGCTGCCTCGCCATAATACTAAATAATTGTCTCGCGATTCAATTTATCTACATACCACATACAGCAACATCCTTTAAAGTGAGGCATTTTCTCTCCCTCGGTTTCCTTAGCGAACGATCAAGACTTCCACAACAAACATCTCGCACGACACCCACAACACACGTAGGAGCACAACCTCCCAGCGAAGATGTTCTACATCTGTTCCTACCCTACCGTAAGATGATAACACAACTGATGTAATTTAAATTCCAAAAGGTCTAACCTACATTTCGGGAGTTACAGGTCTGGATTAATATAGCACATGCTAACTTTGAACATAATAGACAACAGCCCAGTCAGCTTGAAGGTAAATCTAGCGGTCTCGCTCAAGTGGCAACCGCAGATCTAGCCCTTGAGATCTACGGAACCACACTTATGTTCTCACGGACACAATACTCTGGTTTCGCGTTCCAGTTCAACTTCATGCGATTTCTCCACTCGTTCATCTACACGTGCTCAAACACTGAGAATCACTGCAATATATTCACATAAACTGATCCAAGACAGCAAATGATAGTCTGATCTAGACTGTGTTCCGGTGAACTTCACCGTAGTCAGACTAACTTGAATGAGGGCAGAACATCGCTCAATTAAATCAGACACAGCAGCTACGATGCGATGCAATGGGAACGTGTTTAAAAACACAATGCCAGTTTTTACATTAGATTACAGTAAAAACCATCGCAAATCACCGACATCGACAGAAAGCTACGTCTAGATGGGTTCACGAGTAGTCATATGCAGCAGACGCTATTCAAAACCAATATGCAAAATATCTAGTTTCATTGCTTCCCGTGCGATTTCAACAGGATAAACCCAATTCCTACCTCTTTTTGGTCTTGGGAAACTTTCGTGCAGATGAAAAACGACTTTCTCCACAAAGTGCTGAATGTTGCTGTGCTCTGGTCCACGAACAAACACCATCCAGTCGTGCGTAAAACCTTCCACAGTGGGTTTCTTTCTGACCTGGGCACGGTGTCCAAGTTCTAATTTCACCTGAACAGCACCCTGAAATAACCAAAAGAGAACGGTTGATGCTACAGATCTCTTCGTCCTAAAAGCCCAATTTACTGCATGTGACTAAATGAAACAAGAACGAGAGTCAATAAATAAGTGTGTTTGCAGCGTTTATACCAATAGTTCGAAACTTGTTAAGACTGTAAACATTTTCGGATATAGTGAAAATGTGCTTTGCTTTTATGAGGGCAATGCCTCTGTATTGCATTATGGATAAAATCATAATGTCTCTCCTGTTTGGCTGTTCGGAAACGGAACACGAAGGATTTGCGAACACTTTTGCAGCTCTCCTCGCAAATGTTGTAGGGTGAAGTTAAAAGCTTTCATTAATAGCCTTTGGTTCGTATTCTATCACTTGCATCACTTTTGCAGACATGCTCTAATACGCGAGAAATGCAGCATTCTAGAAGCGCCTCTCGGCTTTCCGAGTTCTACTGTACTTGAATATCGATGGAAATATGGCTGGAAAATCCTCAGCAGATATGCGCTGAACGCTAACCCCTTCTTCAAGCACAGAAAAACAACATTGAGGAAGCGATCCAGACAAAGCAGCGTTTCCCGTGATATACTTACCGAGCTGGCCATTCTTGAGGCCACGCGATAATGCTATTTCATGGAGAATTTGGTTTAAATGAGGAGACAGAGGACTGCAGACGGCTGATGGCGGACATGGTCTCTTAATTGAACTCAACCCGAGTTTCAAAGGCTGAGGAGTAAAGTAAGACGCATGCGCCGTTTCTGTGCTCGGACAAGAGCTGTAGACAGTGCGGTGGGAAAAGCGAACCAATGAGACAGCGCGAACGCGCAGAAAACCAATGTCATGCTGCATTCAGTCCGTATAAAACCTCTCCGGTCCTAAGAAGCGTTAACTCCACTTGTACCACACTGGAAAAGTCGAGCACGCGGTCTGTTCTGCATAAACCAGTCAACAACTGTTGTGTTGACAATGAACACTTAGGGCAGAGACACGTGTCTGATACGTAGGCCTACACACAATCTCCAAATTAAACGCGAGTTGTTTAATTTGAATAACTGCCGCCGTGTTGCCTCATAGTGGTTATCTTAGACATAACCGTGATAAACTTTTTTCCCTTACTAAATAATAAGCCTTTCGCACCAAATGAATAAATTAATTGATGTGGATATCGTTCGGTAAATTAACTCTGCATAAAATAAAAATATCAGCGTTTTGGTCCGGGGGGAGGGGAGAATCTTTAAAATTCTTGTCACACAAGAGTCCAGGTGAATATCTTTATTCTTGGCCGCGGAAAAACTTATTAGATATTCTATGCACAAGCCAACAGTTATTCCGAAGAGTCTCAGAGCTGTGGAGAGGGGTTTTGTGTTCTTACCACAGATCGGACTGAGAAGAGGGAATAATGGCGTAGTGCAGTGCTGAAGTGTTAATCTGACAAGGATTACCTTTATTGGAAAAGAGAGTGACAAAGAAACGAACCAAGGAGATCAGATGGGCCATGGTGCAGAGTTGATGCTGTGTGACAGAGTGAATAACGAACTGCTTTTAAATTGCCGGTGGACATTGGCCAAAGGGTCACTGAAATCCAGACCCAAGGTCCCTGGATTTGCGTGACAGAAAAAAAAGGAAAGGATAGAAAATGTAAGCCCCTCTCTCCCTCTCTCTCTCTCCCTCTCTTCCTCTTCATTTGTATGAGTTTGCCCTGTTTTATCATTGTTCGAAATGTTACAAATTTATAAATGTCATGTTTATATATATATATATATGTGTGTGTGTGTGTGTGTGTGTGTGTGTGTTGTATTCATATACTTATAAATATATAAACCTCAAAATTAAATTCACAGTTATATCTCGTACAATTTACGGGACGCCCATTGTCTTTTTGTAAAGCATAAATTCGGCTTAGGGCTTCTTAAACGAGATATATTAATATCTCTGCAGAATTATCGTGATGTTTGAGTGGACCTATTATAATTTATTTGAAAATTTTCTGATTTTCGTGATAGCTGTTCGAAAAATGACAGAACTCCTTTCTAAGAAGAAGGGCCATGGGAACAGTATGAAACGGAACAATCGAACTGTGCTCGAAAAAAGTTATTATGGAGATGATTTTGTGCTTAAAATTTGACATGGGAACTTTGTATGTCAGAGTGCCTTCTGGAGACATATTTTTCCACAAAACCGATGTTATTCATGTACGCACAGTTGTAGCACTCCAAACCGAATTGCGGTTTGATATTTTTGGTCCTACTCGCGCACCGTAAAAGCATGTAGTTGTGGGATAGCGGTTCGTTAGTCAGTGAACTTAAGAAATTCAGTGTGCTAATGGAAATGTGTGTGGTAAGGCTATTCATTTTATAAGACATTCATTTTATATGCTCTCAACACACGTCTATATTTTTCCGCAGTACTGTTACGTTAGTCTTTATCTTTGTCTATTTCTGGACTGATTTCCGTGCAACTGAATGGAGTCATCTGGACGTTTTATGACATTAGCTACCTTACTTTGCTCCCTTGCTATGACTGGTTGGATCGGACACCGGTAGTTCAGCATAGCTAGCTTGCAGCAGAAAAAAGTTATTTAGCAAGCTAGTACTGAACCTGACGAATGCTCCTCAGACTCTGTAATCCAAGTTTTTCCAGCCCTTTTGATGTCCAGGTAGTTGTCCAGTTGGCGAATGCTGTGTAACTTAAATAGACCCGGCCTCGTTAACTGTCATTCTAATGAAAACTAGTTCATTAGTTAACGGCTTGACCTGAAGTTAACATAGTATTTATCGTTCACCTCATGTCATACCACGTCATACCTAGATTTACGATGATGGTATTTTTTCGAAGTTCATTTACCTGATTAGTTTTCGGGTTGGAATGTTACAGTTGCCAAACTATAGCCACCTAACCACTGTCCTGCAGCTTAGGAATGGTCACAATGTAGCATTATTGTCAGCACACTGGCATTGCAGAGCAAGCACTACAGGGCTGACTACATTGTTTGCAGACAAGTAAAAGCTGCGTAGAAATCCCTGGAATATTTTTAGTTCTACGCTTTGCTGACAGCGATGCTTGTACTATGATGTGCACAAGCAAACCTGTCTGTTACACGGTTGGAGGTCTTAGAATAACCCAAACGGTTTCTTACAGACGTTTTTTAGGGTGTAACGTCGTCAAACTCACTGTAGAACACTGATCTAACTCGTCGAGTGTAGTGCCAGGGAATTTCATTGTTGACACAAAGCAAACAAAGTTGAATGTTTGTGTCGCTTGAGCAGTCCTCCACGAGAAGCAACACGCATCCGCGTTGAGCTTTCTTTTTTAACAAAAATAAAATAATAATAAATAAAACATTGTCTTCTAAACACTGTCAGTCACATTGAAATAAACAAACTTTAACCTAAAATTACCTTTTGACAATGACTTTTTTTAAACTCACATGTAGCTAATCTCTACCTTCTCAGTTTTTTTCTAGCTGTCCATCTTCTTGTTAATGCCAGTTACAGTAATTGTTAGGTTATTATTTGTGAGGGACATTTGGTTTATGTACAAAAGAGATGAATGGCTTCTTTCACGCAAGGGTAGGCCATCAGCGCAACATTAGTTCCTCTATTACAATTAGTACATAACAGCTAAACCTACCTGGTTTGTCTGTTCCTGTAATGTGGTGGTTTGCTGGGTTATGAGATGGGTGTCAGTCCTGGTTGGGATGCAGCAGGTAGTGGGGTTGTAGCTACGCTGTGCTGGCTTGTCAGTTATCAGTCTCTGGAGGGTGGGGCAGGGTTAGAGGGGCATTTCAGTGTTTCTCTCTCTCTCTCTCTCTCTCTCTCTCTCTCTCTCTCTCTCTCATATGAACTAACTAACCTACATGTATGCATTGCCCCTGGCCATGAGTCTGCGTCAGTCAGGCAAGCAGCTGCTCCCCTCATTGGCATTACATTGTCATTCCTTATGAGATAACTTGAGACAGGAAAAGTTCAGGCGTCAGCATCTTGGTGGCAGAGTACGGGCAAAGGTGTGCTCTGAATAATGCATCCCATTGATGTCAGAATTTGCTGCTTTCCCCGTGCCACCTGTCAGTCTCTGTCTTATCTGTTGATTCTGGGGTTGGTTTTCATGGGGGGGGGGGGGGGGGGGGGTGACTTGACTGTTTGAGGGAGGATTGTTTTTACCCTCACAGGAATACACTAGTTTGAATTCGTTCATCTGGTGTCGGCATCACCCTGAAGGCAGCGTTGGATCTGGTTTCACCTGTTGTGCTTGGTCTGGTGAGGTGACTAAAACACCTGTGATCACAGAAAATAAGGTCAAGAGTCATTTGGACTGTGGGGGTGTAAACACTAAATGAATGTGAAAGAGATTATGTGGACTCTCCTGTCCTTAGAGTCCTTTGTTCACTCATTTAAACGTGCCTATTATTTTTTCTCAAAGTAACCCACCTTTCATAATTCTGACTTGATTGCGAAACTTGATTGTGAGTCACATAGCTTGTTCTTTCTTTGTTGTGTATTGTCCTCTTGCCAAAAGTCATCGGATACTTGTAATTACGGACAAAATGTTTCTATTTAAAGAGATTAGCTGTGTGTGTGTGTGTGTGTGTGTGAGAGAGAGAGTTAGATGGCTTTATTGACATCTTCACAGTGTTGTGGAGTAGGCCACCCTGTAAAGTATTCAGTTCCATTGCCGGCTCATGTTTCAATGATCTGGATCACTTTCTCAGCTCTGCCCTGTGTAACCAGCTGGGCAGCACTTTTTTTTTTTTCCTCTAACTGAACTCCAGCACACCTGATTCAACTACTCAGTGGTTTGATCAGTGCTGTCAATGTTGTACTCAAAACAAAAACCAACAAAAAAAACCCCCTCAAAACAAAACAAAACTACTGTGCGTTTAGGGATGTAGCTTATAAGGTTGATCTCTCTCTCTCTCTCTCTCTCTCTCTCTCTCTCTATCTCTCTATCAGGATAGGCCAGCTACACTGATGTGTGAAGATGTCTGAGAGTTTGAAGAAGAGACTTGAGTTTCCCAGCACTCTTATACAAGCGCAGGTAAAAACACTGGATTCATTTGACTTTCAGCCGTACACTGCTGAGTAAAAAACAAAAAAACAAAAAAAAAACAGCTTAATAAAAGCTTGGTTAAAAAAAAAAAACTAAAAACAAAACTCAATTAAGACGGTGCTGTTTGTGTTCATCTCACTTTGCTGTAAGACGATTTTTGTGTTGCAGCTTGGATGAAGGAAGCCTTTACGTTCTGTTTCTGCCTTTTTCTTTGTGTCCGCAGGCGGTGAGAAGTCTGGTTACGACTGTGCTGAAGGAAAAAGGGCAAAATGAAAAAATCTCTCAGTCCTCCACACAGGTGGGTGCCATCCCACAAACGCACTGCAGGTTCCATTCACCAGCTCCTATTCCAATTAATGTTACTGTCTGTTTATTGTTCCTTATACGGCTGAAAGCAATTGTTTGCTAAAGATTTATGTTATAGACAGATCCTTGAGTAATACTTTTTGCTATAGCTTGTGCAAAGCAAATATTTGTAATATTAGACTAGGCAGCTCTGTCTTGAGAGATTGGGAATCATTCTTTTAAAGCCCTCTCTCTCTCTCTCTCTCCCTCTCTCTCCCTCTCTTTCTCTCTCTCTCTCCCCCTCTTTCCCCCTCTCCCCTTTTCCCTCTCTCTCTCTCTCTCTCTCCCTCTCTCTCTCTCTCTCTCTCTCTCTCTCTTTCAGAGTCTGGCTCTGGAGGCCTTGTGGGACCAGTGCTGCAGTGACACTGGAGTGGTCCGCACTGCTTGCTGTGAGGCCCTGGTGCTGCTGGTGGAGCAAGGCCACGCTGAGCTGCACTACGTGCTCAACAGCATTTTAAACCTCCTGCCCTCAGCCAGGTACTTAAGACCTGCTCTTCTCTGGGCTTTACCACGAAAGACCAAAGCTATGAACCACACCCTTCCCACCCAGCTACATCCCTTCTTATCAACATTCCCAAGCCTGAGTCCCTCCCCTTCTGTCTACAACTGATCTGCCCTGTTCTGTGGATGCACCATCATTACAACTCTTTGAATAAAGCAGCAGACACATACACACACACACACACACATACACAAATATACACACACAAATGCACTTCATTTAGGACAGAATATACGAACCATATAAGAATCGTCTGTGTTGTCGATGCCATTTCATGATACAGATAAAATCAAAATCAGCAGAAAGCTTCTATTTTAACTCCCGGTTCTGTGATAAATGTTTGTTTTATGTAGTGCTCATACTACTGGTCTCCCATGATGAAAGTTATATCACCGTTATGTGACAGAAGGGTCAAATATTTCTTATGAGGCGGCTGACTACTGGCTATCAGTCCTGCTGATGCAATGACTATTGTCACAAAATGGACCCCAGAGGTGTCCTGTAAACTGCCTGAAACCCAATGAGAATCCGCTTCTGCTGCAGTCCTTGGTCAAGTAATGTTCTCCTTGAAATGACGGTAGACGTTAAAATATCCCCATTTCATCCAACTGATGTGTCTGAGAATAGCAATCGTTT
Source organism: Chanos chanos (assembly GCF_902362185.1). Lineage (NCBI taxonomy): Eukaryota > Metazoa > Chordata > Actinopteri > Gonorynchiformes > Chanidae > Chanos > Chanos chanos. The sequence goes on along the minus strand of NC_044501.1, from coordinate 31,242,008 downwards.
GCGCTCATGACTCATAATTGTTCAGCCCATTAACTCCCTCACGCCCGCGACGGAGATCCGACCTATTTAGGCTCCCCGGCTTTCAAACGCGTCAGGAAAAATGACAAGAAATAGAACATTTGTTTTTGGTTTTTTTTTTGTATGCTGCTCAAGTTGGCGTGGCCCCCCCCCCCCCACCACAATCAAAATTTGGGGGGGATTTGGTTTATTCCCTTGTCCTGAAAGAATACACAGCTTTCATAATTCAATGTAAATGTTCATTTTGGTGCCTTTCAGACGATCAGCTTTGTGTGGAGGCAGTTTTAATCTTGTGTTGGCTATGCTGCTATGTGATTATAGTCCCACACACCTCTCACTGCTCATTCGTAGACACGTAGGTTGGGGACAGACAAGCGATGAAACAACTCGGCAACGTACATCTGCATATGTAGACGAACGGGCGGAAAAAAAAAAAAAAAACGTAGAAAGAGAGAGGGAGAGGAGAGGGACGCGGCTTAAGCCTGCGTCTGTCGTCTGCTGCTTGAACCGACCTCGTGTTTGGTCCACAGTTGCACGTGGTTCGAACTGAAATATTACCACTCTGTGGAAACACAAGAAAACGCAAATTTACTGCCTGTATAATTCATCTCCTTGGAGTTAATACAGTAACCAGGTGGAAGCACTTAAAAAAATAAAAATGTAAAAAAGAAAAAAAAAAAAAAATCCAGTACATCTCCATTTTCGCGTCTGGTCTGACACATTGAGGTGAGGATTCGCATGTGTTTTTAAGCTAACGCTGCGCATCTGTGCCCAGTGGGCGTTCTGCGCTCCTCTTTAGTTTCTGCTGCACGGAGTATGCGAATAATCGAACTCACCGCCGGTTACCTTTTAGTTTCAACATTTAAGAGCTCTGCCGAGCTTTGGGTTTTTGGAAGATGAAAGCAGCAATGCAGATGAATTTGCTGTCACTGAGGAGTGATATCCTCCCTTGGTTAATATATACAGTAGTCAAACCCAAAAGGGGGAGACGAGGAGTGGGGGGGGGTGGGGGTGGGGGGGGGGGGCAGCTCGCAGGCACCCAGACGGAGAGAAGCGTACGCTATGAAAGAGGAGGCTTGGGATGAAAAGGAAAGCACGGTTCTCGCTGTCACCCTGAAGTGATTTAGGACGTATGAGGAGCGTTCGACCTACGTACTGTCACGACGGGACGAAGACACTGTCTCTGAGATCTGAACGCATCAACCCCACGGAAGAATCTCCCCCCCCCCCCCTCTCTCTCCCCCCCTCTCTCTCTCCCCTTCTCTCTCTCCCTCTCTCTCTCTCTCCCTCTCCCCCTCTCTCTCTCTCCCCTTCTCTCTCTCTCTTTCTCTCTCCCCTTCTCTCTCTCTCTCTCTCTTTCTCTCTCCCCTTCTGTCTCTCTCTTTCTCTCTCTCCTTCTCCCCCCCCCCCCTCCCCCTCTTTCTCTCCCCCACTGCCTTCCACAACCAGTATGTATGGTTGTTGTCAACTTGCATTAAATTTATGCTAAGTGATGTAGGTCTTCAGGAATAATTATAATAATAATAATAATAAAAAAAGAATAGTTTTCTTGTCTTGACTCCATCTTGGTCACAATGTTCACTTTCTTGCTAGTTCCTTTTGAGCTGTGTCTAAGGCCCAGAACCAGCTGAATGAATCTCAGACAAGCTATACTTTGACAGAGCGCAGAACTGTACTTTTTTTTTAAATCGATATTCATGTTTTTGTTTGTACTTGACAGGAATGTGCAGGGCCTACTAAAGGTGATTGGGAAACTGCTCCAGATTCAAACAAGTCAACAGGATAAAGAAACCCCCTTCACATGCCCCTACTCTATCAGGTCAGTTAATCTCATACTTCCATTACATTCGGTATGACAGTGAATCCATCTTCCCACAAAATCAAATAAAACCCAAATACTTTCACTTTAAGGACCTTTCGACATGTTTCTATTACACTAGGGAATGTTCCGGATAAATAAAATTATTCCGTTCTTATTACCAGACGGACATAAGTTATAGGGTAATAAACAGGAGGAGCAGTGGAGGTCAGGTCACACATCCCTTTGGAACAGACATTAGTGAATTATTGTCCTGAAATTGATCTCTCCATATGATCAACCCAGTTGTTTCCTCGAGGGGGACATCTCATTAATGGTGATAAATGTCTAATTTGGCTAATACGATGAAATCAGCCCATGCTGACTGGCTTTAAACGCTATGCGCTAATTGAATTTCACAGCATGCAGGTTAAGAGAGGACCACACCCTAGAGATTTAGTTTAGCTAGTAGCTAAACACCCAAACCAAATAGAGGTCTTTTTGGCTTTGTTTTTTTTCTTTCTTTCTTTCTTTCTTTTTTTTTTTTTTTTGAAGATGAGGGTCATCGCCATGTCAACAGCAGGAGAGCGTTAGGGAGGTGTGAGACGAAGATAACCTCAGCCTTCGGCCCTCAGTCCTTAATTGTCCCGTAATGTCACCAAGGAAAAGCAACGAGTACTCTTTGTCAGTTGTTCATCCTAACGAGAGCCTAATGAGTGTCGGTCTTAAGAGGGGAAAAAAAAGAGAAGTCCTCCCCAATGAAGGAAAAGGTGAACTACAGGTCAAATGTCATTCTCAGGATTAGTTTTCACTTGGGTCAGCCTAGGGTTCTGATAAAAGTTTCAGGGAGAAAATGAATATGAGCAGTTTCTGTACCTCCTACCTTCCCCGGTGCAGCAAAACAGAAAGGAACGTCTTCCTATGAGTGAAACCATACAGCCTTCATCCAGGCATTTTGTATTAAATCTCCCACAGACTACGCACTTTGAAGTGAACCTATAGCTCGATTCCGCGGCCCCTCTAAATCAGTTACAGTAAAGAGAATTAAGCCACTAGGAACGCCAACTCTTTTTTTTTTTGCTCTCTCTTTCTCTCTCCATTTCTCTCTCTCTCTCCCTCTCTCTCTCTCTCTCTCTCTCTCTCTCTCTCTCTCTTCCACCCCCACTATCTGTCTCAGCCACTCCCTGGCGAGAAGATGAATGGGTAGACGGCTATGATTGGTGCCTTACGCCTGGCACTGGTCGGTTACTGGGAGGGCTTCAGGATTAATGAAGGGTGCCCAGTGGTGCCCATTGTGGCCGTCTGCCCGTTTCTGCCCCATCCAATCTGCCGCGGTGTCACTAAGCCACTTAAACACCCAGCGTGAGCGGAGGGGTTCGGGGGAACAGCCCAATGGCGCGTTCCCGTCTGCTCCGAGCTTCCCTTATGCTCTGTTAACCCTTTCCTCGCCGAAGGAAAAAAAAAAAAAAAAAACACGGTTCAGAACGTATGTCGTGATTTTACTTCCAGCTCTGATCATTGTGGGACTGTCTCGCGCGTGCCGTAGAATTATTTCGAACCAAATATGATTTCTCCATTAAGCAACATTGTTCTTAAAAGGCCCATTGCATTAACAATTTAAAGGAGTTCTCAGAAAATACTGCAAGCCTTTTTTGAGTTTGCCTTTTGTGTGAGTGACTTTCCTCTCTGCCGTGGCGCTCACCAAATAAGGGGAATACGTGGTTGAAGTTTCAGATTTCAGCCTTCACTGCCGCTTATAATCCTCCCAAGTGTGTCAGGTTTGTCTGGCTACAACCGGAGCTGCTTCCCCTGCACTTGTTTTGTCTGCCAGGCTTTGTTTATGAACTTGCCTTTGAACTGTGGCGGCCGTCTGCTGCCCGTCCAGTCATTGTCTGGCCCTGAGAGCAGGTAATGGCACATCAGTCTGCCCAAAGGCAGGATCTGATCAATGGCTTGACCCTGTCCTGGAGCTGAGACATAGAGTAACCAACAGCGAGACACAGATAGATTGATGTATAGGTGCGACGGTTTGCGGGGGGGGGCTACCCTGTCTCCTTTGTCTAGCTTGAGCGACAGGCCCTAAGAAGAAGCGGACAGGCATGCCCTCGGCACGAGAGGGCTTCCTTCCGATTTGGACACCCTTAAAGGAGACTTTGCGATGACTGATGCCATGTTTACCCCTTGTCAACACTGGCTTCTAACCTTTCGGCCTGACCCGGCTGGTTTGTGTTGTGTCCCACGTGAGAGACAACATAAGCAGACGCACCTTTTTTTTTTGTAAACCCCCTTTGTTATGTCTGGTGTGATGTGGTTACATGGTTTGTGAATCGTTTCGCTTTCTGGTTGAAGTTGTTTCATGTCAAGCCTCTCTCGAGAATAAACCGAGCCTTTTGTAATCTCGTGACTCTTATACGGTTGTTTCAAACACGTTTTTGGATGATTTTTGAACATTCGTTTTTGTAGTAAATCCCCTCGTGGCCGGCGCCTCTGCGGTGCACGAGCGTGGAGTTGTTTATTAACTTTTATGAAAGTCATCTCTCTTTTTCGGAGCCTGCGTCTGATCTTATCCAAACTTTCAAAACAGTGTCATTCATTTCTATTTGATATCCAGTATGGGGAGAAGAGAAAAAAAAAAAAAGAAAACTTTTTTTTTTTGTCTGGTTTCTTTCAAAAAGAATAAAACACAAGAACATCAGAAGAAAATTAGGCGGGAGGGCCCGTTCAGATTTCAGATTGTAAAATTATAAAGAGGGTTATGAAGATGTGCAGTTTGAGCGGTGACTGTTTTCCAGACATGTCCATGAACACGAGTTGTTTTACCTCAATAAACAGTATGAGGCAAAGTGAACTTACTTAGCATCTATTCTTAGATACATTTTACGCAAGACGCTATAAATTGATTTAAATGAAGGATGAAAGGGAAGAAGGGAAGAAAAAGGATAATATACATGCTCGTTTTCCACGCCCCTTAGCTTACAGCCAGACAAAACAGAAAGAAGATCAATCACGCTCAAAGACTAGACAGAGAGAGAGAAAGAAAGAATAGACTCTCTATAGCAAGTTTCAGTCATTCTTACTCTCCCTAGAGATCTGTCCATCCATGTGACCATGTGACATCTGCAATTTGCTGCTCTGTGTCTCCGTAACAGAGACGATGCCGTATTTTAAACACCGAACGTAATTGTGACCCCAAGACAAATTATGCGGGTTGAACGCGCGGTGTGCGCGGAGCAGTTACGGGAGACCGCGGTAGAGCGCTCAGCGAATCTGCCACCGGCCAGGCTTTGAGTCCTCCTTTTGTTTGTTTTTTCTGGATGTTGTAATTCTGTAGAATCAAGTGTCCCTTTTGGACCGCGAGGTTCACCATGGACCCTCTGTTTCCCCAGTGGGCTTTGGGCCAGGTCTCAGGCTGGGTTTAGCCCTGCTGACGCCAGTCCCTCTCTCTGCTCGGGGCGGCGGCTAGAGATGCGAGGAGGAGGAGGAGGAGGAGGAGGAGGAGAAGGAGGCCCGGGGTTCAGTCTTTCTGTGGGGTCAGGGGGGCACAGAGGTACTCTGTGTAATGTTTTTTGTGCCTCCTCATTGTCCTTTTCGGGTCTCGTAGCGCCAAGATCCTGTTACCGGGACAGTAGCACCATTTGTAGATGTTGACAGGGACTTTGTTGTGGAGAGGGACCTCTTAGGTGGTCTGATTTTAGTTGGCCTAAACCCCCAGTTATCAGATAGCTGATATACAGTAGTCTGTAGGCTGAGCTTGGAAGCATAGCATGGCTTTGTCATTTGAACTGAAACTGGGTCTCAGTTGCTTTTTCAAAGTGACCTTTATGCTTGCTGCTTCCCCATATTGAACCTCTTTCTCCACACACTGTGGCTTTAATGAGTTAAGCTTAATACGAGGAGAATGTTGTGTCAAGGGCTTACACAGTAGTTATGTTTTCACCCGTACTGTTGTCTCAGTGTCGGAAAACCTCCGCTCTGTGCGTTTATTACTTTTGTACCTCAGCGTTATCATATTATTGGGTATGTTGTTTCAGTCTGTGGATCGAGGCGCTTGTTAACATGATTTTGTGCGTGTGCGTGTGTGCTTATGCTTACGTGTGTGTGCTTATGTGTGTGTGCGTATATGTGTGTGTGCGTGTGTGCGTATATGTGTGTGTGCGTGTGTGCTTACGTGTGTGTGCGTGTGTGCTTATGTGTGTGTGCATGCGTGTGTGTGTGTGTGTGTGTGTGTGTGTGAGGCAGGAGTTACCCCCACCCTTACATCACGGTGCTGGAGAATCGTCCAGACTGTTGGCCCGCGCTGCTTCAGGAGATTGATGACTTTATCCAGCAGGCTGTTGACAGGTTTGCGCTTCCTTTCAGTGCTGTGCCCGCACAACAGGGTTCGAGCAAGCGATAAAACAGACACGCTCTCTCACTGAAACCAAAAACTTTCCCCAAAACAAGTCCTCCACTTCAGTAACACCAACTCAAATACACAACAGGACAAAGCCTTGACTACGTAAAAATATTCTTTCCATGAAATTCCTGTGATAAGTAATATGCAAAATTAGATTATTCCATTAGTACATGTAGATATTGCATGTCACCTTGACACATATCCAGGCTACTTGACATTTATGGGACAGTTTGTTTTAAATTTTATTGGTAAAGTTAGGATCTCATTTTATGAGAATATTTCTTAAATTAGAATTTGCTGTGTCTGGTGCATATGCGTGTGCGTGTGTGTGCGTGTGTGTGCGTGTGTGTGTGTGTGTTGTAGAAATGAGCCTGCTTACGTGGCCATGTTGGCTCCTTTCCTTCGATATCTGTTCTGCGAACCTCAGCGACTGGCTGAGAATGCCTTGCTCAGACACAGCATCCTCCGCGTACTCCTGCCTAAGCGAGAGGAATCCCGCCCCGACCGGGACCAAGGATTGGGTTACCCCAACACGGTGGTGCTCCAAAACCTCATACTGTGTCTCCTTGACCTGATTCCTCACATGCAGGTTAGCCCAAGGATATTGAACAGCCAGCCCGCACACATTCAAAATAGTCTACACCAGGGTTGGGCAAATCCAGTCCTGGAGGGCCGGTGTCCTGCCGGTTTTTGTTTTCACCTCTCAGCTACCTGTTGATTTTCACCTTGAAAACAGGTGTGCACGCTCTTCAGCCAATCACAGATTGTATTTAGTTGGTCAACAAGAAAAACAGCAGGACCATGGCCCTCCAGGACCGGATTTGCCCATCCCTGGTCCACACAGTGCAATATGCATGTATCCTGAGTATGGGAGACAGCATTTCAATGATACTTGATCTAGATAGCGAATAAAATGTCCAAATTGTGCCTTTCTTCTTTTATTTTTTAAACTCTTCTTTTCTTAACTCTCGTCCTAACCCTGACGGTCCATTAATCATCCATAGAGTGATAATTCCCTCTGTACCCGACACTCGGCCCCGTAACGGATGCATTCACCGCGTCGCCTCTGCCCCCGTAGGTGGACAGCGCGATGGCCGTGGTGGAGATAGGCTGCTTGGCAGAGGCTGTGTGCCCGGCTCTGCTCTCCGACTCGGAGCTCTGGAGGACAGAGCGAGCCAAGCTGGCTTTGCAGCTGCTCTGCGCTTGCCAAGTCAGCCTGGAGCTGGGTGGGGAACTCCGTCCTCTCCTCCATACCCTCCAGCAGCTTCTGCCTTCCTGCTCTGAGGTAAGCCCTCGGGACGGGATGGATGGGACGGGAACGCTGAGCTGGCGAGGGGTCGGATTTGTGAATAAGATGTTTAATAATTTGTGCTAGTACAAAATCCTGACCTATTTTCTTTTTTTTTTTTTTTTTTTTTTGCACAAGTTGACAGTTGTGACGTGCTGTGATATGCATGTAAGCATAACATTTGCAACTTGTTCTCAGCCTATCTGTGAGTCAGATACATATGTGATTTACATAAAAAAAAAAGAATATTTGAGATTCTGTTTTAAATGCACAACGCTTCTTAAACCAATGTCTTCGACAAACACTCGAAACAAACCCTCATAATTTATTCTTCTAGCTGTGTATCAGAGGTTAGTAAAATTCTCGCATTTTTGTTGACAGCCTTGCCGCATTTCGTTTAAGGGTATCAGTATCTATACCGAAACAAAAGGCAAAACCGCCTCCCTTCCTAAACAAAACGACTCTATATGAAGCGTATTTGTTTCCCCTCAGGCTTCGAGATTTGTTTTTTTGTTATAGCAGACAAAAATCTGAGAGGCTCGCTACGACGACTTCAAACGGGGCTCACGGTGTGATGCTAATCTCTTCAAAGCCTTCTGTCGTATCGCTCTAAAAGATCCTCGGTGGTTTCACACCAGCCTCCAGCAGTTGTCATTTTGCATTCCGCCTCCCTCAAAGACTCCATCTGTGTCTGCCTGTCTCTTCTTGAAACATTTCTCCTGCCTACAGGACCTCCCATCAGAGCAAACAATCATGGCAGTCTCCCTGCTCCTGCTTCGAGCTTCGACTTTGCACCAGACTGCCCTCCTGGAGCTCGGTAAAGCCCTCTGTCCCCTCTAGTGACATATTTGATGACACAATGATGCAGTTTTCCACATGAGCGAGAGAGAGAGAGAGAGCTTTCATTCGAAGGGATAAGCGTATTATTGCTTTATCTTGCTGCAGTTAAGAAGAATTGTAAATTTTAGGGACTTTGTTGAAGAGCAGGGTGGCATATTAGTGAATACTTCCTTTTTTTTCTTTTTTTTTCCCCGCCAAAAATGCAGAAACTCCCTTTTCAGAACTGGCTGTCTGTTGTTTTCTGTCCCGCACAGCTGCAAAGATAGTGCCCCCCGAAGATGAGAAGCCTCCCTGGGGTTCCACACTGTTGGTGTTGCCCCTGTTGCAGGTGTTTGCCTCCTCCTCCCTGATGGAGGCTTTGATGGACACTCACACAAGGACGAGAAACCAGAACCTGGTCAATTCACTGCTCCAAACGGTCCAGAGAGAGACCTGCGGACCAAAGCAGGTACGGTGAAGGTCCAACGACCCTTCCACTCACTAGAATCCCTCAAGATCCATATCCAGACCATGGAAGTCTTGAAGGAGACCAAGATCAGCCTATGTACACAGGAAATTAGAGACAGAACAAATGTGTAAAAACTATTCATATGTTGCACCATGTTTGTTACCATTAATAACATTTAAACCACTGTGAACCATGGTAAATTTGGTTCCATTTTATCACCGTGTTCAATGGAAAATAATTGCACTATAAAAGCAGTAGAAAAATTAAACTGTGGTTAAAAGGTTAGGGAGTGTGATAGTATAGTAATGAAGCACGTTCGTTTTTTTGTCATCTCCTCTTTGAGTGTGTTGTTTTTCCCAAGAAAACCCACTAAATGTCAAATTCTAAAGAGGACTTGACCGTGTGTTAACTGGTAACAAGTGCTTTAAATGTGTTAACAGCTATTTACTGGACTTCTGGATTAGTTGTGACAAGTAACTTAATGCACCACCACAGACTACAAAACTGTGCTTAAAATTTGCCCTGCTACTGAAGATGATCCTTATTATATATATATATATATGTATATATATATATATATATATATATATATATATATATATATATATATATATATATATATATATGAAACACAAAAGTAAATTGGATGAAACACACCAAAAGAACATTATGTTCTCCATTCTCATTTGACTTACAGTTACACCATATCCCATTCAATGAGAAAACATGGATTTTTTTTTAGTTTAAACTAGGTCAAAGGTTGTTAGAGACTCTGTCATTAGCATACGTTATTTTGCCTAAATGCCTATGTCTTCATGCGCAAATCCGGACCAGGACTTTAAGTCCAAATATCCAGACACCTACATAGACATCTGGGTTTGAGACTTAGGCTGGGTTAATGTTGTCTTGAAGCCGAGACTACAGGATTAAGACTCCATCTGTCCATCCATCTAACCATTTCATTTTGTTTTCATTTTCATCTCATCCAGCCATCCAGCCAATCATTCATCCAAAGCTGGCTTGACTCTGTTCTGTATCAGGTCCTTCATTATCCGTTTATTTATTTGTGTGTGTGTGTGTGTGTGTGTGTGTTTCGAACATTTTCTCCCAGGTTAAAACTCAGCTGACGTTGCCTCTAAGCCTGTGGTACACTGAGCTACAGGTGAGCTCTGGCATCTTACTCCGCCTCCACTCGAACCCCGTGGCCTCCTGCGATTGGCTCTACTCCGTCCAGTCCGTCCTGCCCTTCTGCCAGCGTGTTCCAGACGCTTTGCCTCTCCTGGTCACCCACCTCATCCTCACCGGCGAGAGCAACGTCTGCAGGTTGGCCCTGGACACGGCTGCAGCCATTGCACAGATCGACCCAGCTCAGGTAAAGCCTGGAGTGATAGACATTATCATCAGCCAATCAATTCAATCAGTCTGTGCCTTTAGGCTGTTTGTCATATTCTGGTGTTACAAGTTGTTTTATTTTTTTTTTTTAATACTTTGCAGATGAGGTTGTTAATTTGATCTCACGCTGGTTCTTATGGTCCCACAGCACCGAGTTATAAAAGAACGACTTCTTTGAATTTTGTGTTTGCTTTGTTTTGTTTTAAGGGCTTTTCCAAGTGCCTTTTGTGGATTACACATCGATCACCCACTTGCCGCGCGTGAAAAATTAACGTTATATTAATATATTACATTTGTTCGACAAAAAAAAAAAAAAAAGGGGAGAATGTAAGGCTCCGGTTTGGCTTTGTGTTAAGTAAGGACTAAACATCTCAAGCCTATTGGTATTCTTTACAGCGTGCGGCCTTGTGTTGTCTTTAGCGGGCCTCTTCGTGCCCTTCCGTTTTAATGGCCAGATTATTATCCGGCCATAACTCCACTCATGGGCCTGATGTTCGCTTTACCTCTGAGTAATGAGGATGCTAAATCAGTCTCATTACACGCCTGAGAGGCGCCGTAAGCAAATTACGTTTGGGAATCTCCTACGTTCCGTATCTCATGCTGATTTTTTTTTTTTTAATTTATTTATTTATTTATTTATTATTAAATTACATCTATGTTTGTTTGCGTTGGTTTTTCCTCTGAAAGTGAGAGGCAAGCACGCAACGTCCTCTTCTTCTGAAAGGCCTCGGTATCACAGAAATTCCAAGACAAAGATTTAACTCAGTAGTGCATAGAATTGTCAGTTCCATATGTTTCGATTTGAATCGTGTTGCGTCAGTGCCGAAGAGCAACTCCAGGATATTTTCGCTGAGAACATTTTGTTCCTGGGCACATATTATCCATTTATGTCAAATTCGGTTAAATAGGAGTCTTTCAACTGCGGGATACAGGTGATGGTCTCTCTCTCTCTCTCTCTCTCTCTCTCTCTCTGTGTCTCTCTGTCTTTCATACGCACACACACACACTCTCTCTCTCTCTCTCTCTCAAGTGCACGCACACACACACACGCACACACACACACAAACTCTGTCTCTCTCTCTCTCTCTCTCTCTCTCTCTCTCTTTTTCTCTTTTTCCCCCTTCTCTCTATTTTTTCCTCTGCCAGCCCCCCACTCCCCCCCTCCCCACCCCTACTTTTCCTTTTTTAATGGGGTGCAGAGGTAGAATTTCGTTACTGTGGAGCAAAATCACTTTTCCCTCCTCTTTACCCCCACCACTTCCATCTCCGACCACTAAGCATGCAGATGTCACTGTTGCTAGGCAACATGCTCAGTGCACAGGAATGGAAGCGATAAGTACTTTATGTAAATGAGGCTGTATTGGTGATGGTGCCAGCGTGTCCTGCCACCAGAAACCAGGGACTTGTGAAGTCCGTTCTTCTTACCTATTAAAAGATTTAGATTTTTTTTTTTCTTTTTTTAAGACCAGTAAATGGGTCAACGGGCAGGTCTATAGTTTACGTGTACATTACAGATTACAGCTCGTTTCAATGAAGTTTTGGGCTGAACTTTTTAAGATTTTTTTTTTTTTGGCCATTTTATGAAGGTCTTCCAAGATATGGTCGTACTGTAAAGATCTGTCACTGTGGATTTTAACGAGAGGAGCACAGACAATGGGGGAGACAGGACATGACCTGTCAACGGTCAATATAAAACCAATACGTTCTGAGAAATCTCCTTATTAGCTACTGCAGCTTAGCCTTAGACGTAACAACATTCTGAGCTACAGAGATACCTATGATATATGGCTTTTAACAAAGTATTGTTTTCATAAAAATGTATCCTTCCGTAATTCTGCTCCCTCTTGGTTTAAAGCCTGTTAGCCAATCAGCTCTCAGGAAAGAGCTGCAATTTGTTTTTGTAATGGGCTTCACAGTGTGTTGTCTAATGGTTTGAATGAAATTTAGAAATTGCTTATTGTCACTTAGGCAAATGTGAACTAAATTGCGAAAATAATATTTCACCATTCAACAGACAATATCACCCCAAACACCCTATATTTTATTCTACCACTGCTTCATCATTTTTTTTTTTTTTATTCAGTTAGTTGCACTTTTTGTTAATTCTTTTTTACCATCCCCATTCTACCTTCACACCTTAGCCTGTTCGTCTTTATCGACACACATTGGAGCTGTTAATTGGCTGCCTTGTGGGGGGTCAGAGGTGAAACCGAGCTGGAAGGGCGGGTCACCCTCTCGGCCTGCCCAGGGAGGGGCGCATTGTGGGACGTTCGGGGTTAATCCTAGTTCAGAGGTTAGAACAGCGTCTTGGGGTGGGTTAAGATACCACATGGGGGAGGGAAGCAGTGACCTGAGGTTCTCTACTCCGTGGGGTCAAGCAAAGTGTGCTTGGGAAGTGGCTCATTTGTGCCGAGTGACCAACAGTCCCCAGAGCAGCGTGAGCTACGGAACACGGCTGATCCTAGATCAGTAATTAGAGGGAGGTGCTACCGATGTGTTAAGAGGGCCTCTTTGAGCAAGTCGTCGCCTGTGCCTAATTGAATGTGACTACTGACCAGTTTTGGCAGAACTGTTAAAGAGTTCCAGTCCGCTTCTCAGACCAGTGACATGTTATGAAGCACTGACTGGTCTCTAAGTCGATCCGAGCTCTCCAGTTCACTTTTTATGATCGACATACGTATCCGTCAAGCGAGTTTGCGAAAACACACACTTTGAAGACCGCGGACGTGAGGTTTCGGGAAGCGTTGCGGTCTTTACGCTCTTCCCGAGCCTCTCTTGTGCGGTTACTGGATTTATTTTATTTTAATTTTTTTTTTGTATTTGGAGCTGAGAGATGGGATTTGACTCTTTTGGCTCGGATGAAAACCTCCTCCTCTATTCCTCGGTGCTTGACTCCAGCTCCGCCCTCGGGCTAAACACATCAGGATGTTCTCCGTCAATTCTTAAGAGCTGAGGAAACCCGGGCCGCGCGCCAATGCTAGAACGTTCTCCGTACTCGACAGAGCGCGGGACAATTTAAGAAGATGCTACCAGCAATCTCGGAGAGAGGGAGAGAGAGCGTGAGGGGGAGTCGAACCCGCTGCTGGAAGCGACTTCAAAGCTCGCGGAGCACTCGGTACTTTCTCACCATGTGGTATCCTGGTATTCTCTAAGTCCACGCTAAAGAGATGGATCACTTGTGACAGCCTTGTGCGGGCTTAGCAGAAGCGGTAATGAGAACAGTGAAAAGAATTGTGCAAAAATGCAGACACCCCCCCCCCCACCCCCTTAAAAAAAAAGCATCTAAGAGCAGACATGCTTCCATGCCTCACTGCAATTTGGTGTTTGCGCTCTCTCTCTCTCTGGCTCTCTTTCTCTCTCTCTCTCTCGATCTGCCTGTCTGTCTTACTCATTCACTCTTATTCAATCACTTTCTCACATTCTGGTTGCCCTGTTATTCAGTATCGGTTTATTTAATCAATTATCCCCATGTCTCTGTCCCCATTGCCACCTTTTTTCCCTCTTAATTTTGCACTTATTGAAATATGTACTCATTGGTGTTTTTTGTTAATGGGCCTCTCTCTCTCTCTCCCTCTCTCTCTCTCTCTCTCTCTCTCTCTCTCTTTAGGTCCCTTGTCTTCTCCCAGTCCTGATGTTTAAATTGAACAGGATTTCTGATCCAGCTCTGTCTCACTCTGTACTCTACACCTTACCAAAACTAGGAACCCACAAGGTACAATCAATAACGCAACTACATTCACCACTGATGTTCGTCACATTAATACTCTCCACATAAAGCCAAGCTTATTTATGCAATACAGCTAGCCAGTTCTGCCAGCAGAAATTGTGTTGTAACACACATCTCATCTGTTTCTGTTAGTTTTTCAAGGCTTGTAAGGTTTATAAGTAATTCCTTATGCTGTGAACTATAAAAGAGAAAAAAAAAAAAAAAGAATCTTTTCAGAGCTTGCAGTAACACAGATAGCTTGGCATATAAAGGGATTTGGGATGTAATTATGTTTCCTTGTTTCTATGGAAACTGCTCACCTGGCTGTATATACTCGGCCACATCCATAAAACCTTGACTTCTCCATTGTCATACTCACCATTGTTATTCATTGCTTCCCTACACAATGCATATTATTTATAGAGAGGACCCCCCCCTCCCTTTCCTTAAATGGCTGCATGTACAGTATGTGGGTATGGGAGCTCTGACATTTCGCTCACTGCCTGGAAAAAAAAAACAAAAAAAACGCTGCATCATCAAAATGTCTTCCCTCAGACTGCATATTTAAACAGGAAATGTCACAGTGCATGAAATGTAGGTAAAAAAAAAAAAATAAATAAAAAAGGGAAATTGTTTTGTGGCTCCCCATCCATCAACACGGACCGTATACCCGTAATGTGACCCGCATGATTATCCCGTGTACGCCTTAAAAAAAAACTTCGCCGGTCTCTGAAAGCGGTCGTGATTTTTACGGTTATTAAACCCGCTGATACAATGTTACCCCTTGCCAACACAGTTCAGTTCTCATCCTTTAAGTAAATAACAGGAAGTCTAATGCACTCACAGACCAATATCCAATGTTATTAAAGTATTTCAGCGGTACTTAAGAGAATAGGCAGGTAACATTTTAGCATTCAAACTACCAGATTTCATCCTAAGATCCTTTCGGTTAAGATGTAAGTGCACTTAGGGGGACAGCCGTAGAAGCCCGTTGGTCGGCCATCTAAGCGATCTGTCGCTGACCCCTCCCTGTCTCTTCTATTTTTCTCTTCTTTTCTTTTCTTTTCTTTTCTTTTTTCTTTTCTTTTATTTTATTTTACTTTTCTTTTTTTTCCCCAGTTTTGTGTGCCACAGGTTCTTCATGTTCTCCAGACTTTGGGAAGCAACCCCAAACTGCGGGCCGTGTCTCTGCGTTTAATGACTGCCCTGTGGGAAAAGGAGGTATGCCATTACCCTCACTGAAACAACACTTGGGTTAAACGTAGAAGTCAACACTGTAATTTTTCCAAGTTCTCACCCTTCATTCACTTTTATTTTCCATACGTCTTATATTACGGGCGGTCGTGTGGTTTTGGTATGTCTTAATGATTAAGGACCAGTGATTTCTTACCCTGTCTGAAGCGTAGCTGTCATCCATAACGCAATAAAACTAGATAAATAACAGTGTCGTAACACTGCTCCGTCTGTTAAACTCCATCGCTCCAGCGGCGGTAGATTTACCGTGTAAACCGAGGTAGCTTTGCCTAGGGTCCAGTTTGGAGTTGTTTTGGGATCTGTCGAAAATTCTCCGAGCGGAGGCGGTACGCGGCCGCGCCGCGTCGCGGCGTGTTAAGCATGCGTTTCCTTGCCCCCTCTGTTTTTTTATGGGCAGATTAATATCCTCCTGAAACTTTACTCACGGGCCGATCTTCCTTTACCACTGAGTAATGAGGATGCTAAATCACACTCGTTACACGGCACCCGAGAGAGGCTGCGACTGTGCTGATAAGCCAAAAAAGAAAAAAAAAGCCAAGGACGTGCAATAAAGTTACACTCTCCTCGTTGGCTGTCCAGTTAGAGAGCTTGGAAAATAAGATTTGCTTTAATGCGATCAACCTCTTATTTGTTGTCATATTTCACGGCTGTTTTACAACGTCGTCTGAAGTTGATTAATGACGCAAAGGCTAATTTGTAGCGTTTACTAACTGCCGGCTCTGGAAATAACAGCATAGCTTTTGACTTGATGTAATGGTTGCTCCCATCTCTCTCTCTCTCTCTCTGTGTGTGTGTGCATGTGCATGCGCTTGTGTGTATAGGACAGAGTGTATCCTGACCTGCAAAAACTCATGGCGGTCCTGGAAAAATCCTCCACGGTGGTGGGGAAGGAGACGCAGTGGGAGCAGATCTTGGCCAGAGCCGCCTGCGTGAGAGACATCTGCCGAGAGAGGTCAGGACTCCCCTCGCCACGACCAACTGTCACTCTCCTCTCGCTCTCCTCTCACCTCACCGACCCGCCCTCGACAGCCGTCGCCTGTTCTTAAAAGCAAACTGACCCTCCCTCACTTAGCTCAACACAGCTCTGGAGCTAACCGTAATTATAGACTTATTTAGTTTGTACCTTTCCATATTTCTTTTCTCTGCCTCCTACAGGCCTTACCAGCATGGGGGAGATATGCTGGCTGCTATTTCTCACACTCTGGGCCAGTGTAGCAGACAGGATCAAGCCACCCCGGCAGCCATGGCCCTACTGGCCCTCCAAGAGCTCTGTCGAGCAGAGGTCAGAGAACTGCTTTGTTCACAGCCCCGCAAACACACCCACCCACATGTATTTCAGTTCTTTAGTTGGATTTTTTCTAGTTTTTTTTATATCCTTTTTTTTGTTTATTTGGGGGTGAAACTTTTTTTGTGCTTGCGTATTCAAGCTCCCAAAATGCACGGCCTTGCGTCGCTTTAGACGTTTTTTGCAGTAGCTGCTGCCGGGATGTTCACGCATCGTGACAGAGACTCCTTTTGATTGCACGAGGCTGTCAAAAGCGATCCATCAAAGACTACAGCGATGGAGACTTGTCTTCAGCTTAACACGCAACGCAGCATGCTTTCAGAATCCAGGCCGTTCCTGCTCGATTCGCCCGTTCCGTTGTTGTTTTTCTCCCAATCAGGTGGTCGATATTGGTTCCACATGGAAAGCCCTTTCACCCAAACTGAGCTGTGACTCCAGACCCCTGGTGTTGAAGGCTACGGCGGAGCTGCTGGCACTGGTGCCCCACTTGAATGTGAAGACAGAGGAGTATGAGGTACTCGACCTCCTGTGCTTTCTTTTTTTTTTTTTTTTTTTTTAATTTTTATTTTAACCGTGAACCCAATCGTAATCGACACGATGGATGTCGAATTACGTAGCGTCTCTCGGGTTCAAGTTGAGAGTACCCTTAAGACTTCACGTTTGCAAGTGTTCACTTATCGCTAAGCCTTTGGTCAAGTAAATCAAGTACTTTAGTGCTGAGTAGAGAAAAAGTGCCACGGATCCCCCCTGGGCTGGAATGGGGACATACTGGAGCACAGTTGTGGAATATATTTTTTTGCTGAATATAGTCTGAAGTTTTACTGGTGTCCTTGATCTTTTTTTCCCCGCCTTTTTTTTCTGACAGAAATTCCGCAGTGAAGCTGTCAGTATTCTTTGGGGATACGCTTTCAATCGGGTCAGTGTTGACGTTTCTATTGGTAACAAGTACAAATTCTTTGATCTGTCAGAAATTTTAAAGAATTGTTCCCAACCCTAGTAAATTACAGAATAGGCTTTTTATCTTATTTTTTTTTTTTCCCGTTTCTCTTTAGGACCCAGAGGTGGCTAGCAGTGGCTACAAGGCACTCTCGGAGTTCCCAGAATCATGTCATTCTATTTTACACCTCCCTGAGCAAGTAAGAACCTTCAAAAAAAAAAAAATGTTTCTATGACTTTATCCCAGCGGTCTCTACGTGAGAAATCAGTTACTCTTTTAGTAAAGTGTTACTTCACTAAAAGAATTTTCAGTATGAGTTCATTAAAGTGTGTCATGAAATTTTATCTTCATCCTTGTCATAACATCCTTTAAAATGATTGTTTAATCTTCCGATTAGGCGAGGCCGCTGGTCAAGCAGCCAGACAATGAAGATGAAGAGACCCAAGAGGCCGAAACAGAAAAAGATGAAGAGAAAGATGTCTCGGTACCAGGAACTTCTTACGTAAAGCTGATTGGTCTCACACCAGGAGCAGTGCTACCAGGTACTATCACGGTGCCTCCTAAATATGGAAAGGACATGAAGTACCCATCAAGTGGTTCTTACTCATTCTTTTAGAGTTGGAAATTAGGTTAAATGTTGATTTGGTGAGCTATATCAGACACAGCGTAAGAAGGTGCAGGTGTACCTTTAAAATTCAGAATTGGGAGTTCTGGAGACTTGCTGCATGACAAGACAAATGGTCTTTTAAGGTTCACAGACGCAAAAGAAATGAATTGAGTTAAATTAATTAAGTTGAAATCTCGTCTGTTAAATTTACATCCATAAATATATATATTAAAATAACCGTAACCATGTGAGCTTGTATTATGAGGCAAATGAATAAAAAAGTTTGCAGATCTTCTTCTGGGGGGTGGCACGGTGGCACAGTGGGTAACGCTGCCGCCTCACAGCAAGAAGGTCCTGGGTTCGATTCCTGGCCGGGCCTTTCTGTGTGGAGTTTACATGTTTGCATGTTCTGTGTGGGTTTCCTCCGGGAGCTCCGGTTTCCAGTCCAAAGACATGCAAGTCAAATTGGAGATACTAAATTGCCCCTAGCTGTGAATGTGTGCATGAATGTATTTGTCTGTGTGTCTGCCCTGCAATGGACTGGTGACCTGTCCAGTATGTTTCCCTGCTAGGATAAGCTCCAGCTCCCCATGCAACCCTAATTAGGATAAACAGCTTTGAAAATGGATGAATGAGATCTTCTCTCAAAACCATCCATCACATTTAACAACTGTATAGCGTCTGCGAAATGTATAAAAAGAAATAATGACAACAGTTTAGTCCCGTGTTTTACTAGAAGCTGAATAAAAAATGTATTGCGACACATCATCCCTTGAAACCACAGAAACCACCATGACTTTATCGTGCTCGTCATCCCTCGAGACCACAAGAAAGCACGATGACTTTATCTTAAATCTAAACTATCCGTCACGCTCTCCTCTCGACTCTCTGTGCCGAAACAAAACACCGAGGCGGTAGGAGAACCGCCGTCGCCACCCCGGTCGGCAGGTAAACCGGAAAGTTATGTGTGCCCCGAGGAGTCGATTTGAGCTTTTCATAAAGCAGTTTTCTTTCCACGTGCCCTCGGTCGTCTTGAACCCCAGTGTATCAGTCATATCCAGTATTTGGGACATTTTAAACTGGTAAATTGACCCTCTGTGCTCTTTTCTGACACGACTTTGATGATCAGTCTGACCAGGCATGGGTTTTCTTGTTACCCCACGTGAAACGTAATACACGTTCGCAGAAAACTCTGACATCAAATGTCAAGTTCCCTTCCTGTGGATCCCAACGTCTTTATTGTCTAGCTGCTAAAAACTGCAAGTGAAACAGATAGGAGGAGTAGATGGACTTTGGAGCTAATTTTCTAATGGAGTTCACCGTGTGCCAACCTGTGTAATTCCACTTGAGCAACATCTACATGATGTGTGTAAGGAGAATGTAAGGAAAACGGATTTTTTTGTTTGTTTGTTTGTTTGTTTTTTTCTGTCAGAAGTAGGTACATGTATGGTTTGCCAACATGCCTACTACATTGTACATGATATCATCCCTGAAATTGCAGTTTTTAGGTTTTTTTTAAAGAAAAATTTGATGATTTTAATGTAAATTCAGTCATTATGAAATTCTCTGTAGGTCTTTAATATGCAAAGTGTTCGACAAACTAAGGAAACCAAAAAACATAACGCTATTTTCTATGGATCAAAGATATCTTTAACCCCCTCCGTATTGAACAGACGAGTAGGAGGCGTGATTGGGATTTGATGAAAGTGTGTATTTGTGTGTGAAAGTACTTAAGTTTGCGTAAGCAGGAGTCGATGTCTGCCCCATTCTGTCAGCACTGTAATTACCCCTCACAAAGGAATCACTCATCCTCGTCCGAGACGGTTTCTGTCCCCCCCTTAACCCCCACCAACACCCAGTGTTGTGCCCCTTTACCCTTTCTGTTCCCTCCGAAGCTTTGGGGGTCAGCGTCTCGGAGCAAGGTTAACTTTGAACAAGGCCAAATCTGTCCTAGTGAGGGACTCACACACAGTCTCAAAGGACTCAGAATGGGAGTGCAGTGGACTGGCTAGAATGGGAATTACATCAGTAAGCAACTGTCAAGACTCATTGGATTTGAATTCTCCTAAACCTTATTTAGGGGTAACACATTTCAATATGTTGAGGTTGTTACCTCAGCGTGCAGTTTTTTTTTTGTTTTTTTTTTTTTGTCCCCTTCAAATCAGTTCTCTGTGCAGAATCGCTTAATCTACCACGGAATGGAAAGGTGTTTTTCAGGCATGAGTTCGATCCAGCAGAGTGGAAAGGACTGTTAGAAAAGTAAAGATTTGCGTGTAAGAGTTAACAGAGTGTTCACCAGTTAAAAAAAAAAAAATCAGCACTGACTTTATTGTCTAACTTGCTTTTTCCCCCTCCCCCACCCCCACCCCTGTTTCACACAGCACTTGAAAGCTTCCTTACTTCATTGGTTAAGCAGGAGATGAGCCAGATGCCTCGTGGAGTGTACCACTCTGCCTTGAGAGGGGGGAACCTCCGCTCAGACCAGGGAAAAACTGTGGCTGGCATCCCAGGTTTCATGCTGAAAACCTATGAGAAGAACAAACAGCCGGGTCTGAAACCTGGCCTAGCAGGTAGGCTTTTTGTCTGACATAGTTTTATGATTTTTATGGAGTGGCTTTGATCACACTTGTGATCATGGGGCAATTTAATTAAAATATGTATTAAAAACACTACTTAAAGTATACATTAAAGTACATACACACACACACACATATATATATTGGGATTGGGTGGTATCAAGGTATTACGGCATACCGGGGTATTTAGAGATCCTGAAGGTATGATTTTCTATACCGTCAAAAAGTGATACGGAGATATTGTATTGAGGCAGGGTGACAAGGTGTCCCGCTTTGTGTTGGACTGCACAGCATTTTCACCTTTCGTCCTGCATCCTGCATACTGAGATAATGTCCCACTTTTTCACTGGTCATTGGGTTTTTAATTGACAGAAATAAGAACACACGGATGCGTTCTTTTACCCGCCCGGCACGTGAGCCGCTTATGCAGGTGCAGCATAGTTTCTACTCTATTGAACAGTCATTTAACGCTAAGTCAAAATCACCAACCTGGCTCATAAAAATGCAACCTACCAAAGCTTTTCCAATAACCTGCCTTTCATCCAATGAGCAGAGAAGGCCGTCATGAAGAGGCTTGACGGCCTTCAATCAAACTGTGCAGACCTGTGAACTCCACGGCTACGTCACACAAACAAACTTGGTAGATACGAAGATAAAAGCTGCCAGGCGACATCATGGCCTCAAAGAAAGGAAAATGTCCTTTTAGAAGATAATGGGCTGCGACATATTCCTGGGTTTTCTTACTTAACTTTTTTCCAGTTGAGGAATAGTAAAATTATATTAGCCCGCTCATCTTGGCATTGTATGCTTCCGAGCGATATCTCATGACTGCTCTAACACTGCGAGCGACAATAGGTTTACCGACAGCCTGAGAATCAGCCGTTGGTTAATCCGTCAGTGGTTATCTAAACGCCCTAGTAATTTTACGACTGTATGATGAATATCGATTCCATATGCGCATTTATTTTTTTCACGTTGTACAGGTTGCTTTCGTTTTCTTTTATTCTATATCGTTTTGTACAAGGGAGGGGATATTGATGGCCTAACTGGCGTGCTGTGGAATCGACTAGAGGACAAAGTGTAGGTGTTTATGAGCCAAAAGACAGAGTACAAATGTTTCTTATTCAGTTAGATAATTATAGTTATAGTTATATCAGAGTTTTAGGTTACCTCTCAGCGTTGGTAAAATGTCCCACAGTCCTACGCAAACTTGTCCCACATTTGGTTTACTTGCATCTGGTCACCCTGCCCCGGGGTGATCATGTTGTGTGTTCGAGGAATGAGAAATAAACAAAGGGTGATCTTTTTAACTCTTCAGCAAGGAGTTGTCTCCGACATCTGTATCTGACTGCTGTCACCAGCAGCTCAACTTTTACGATTTTTTTTTTTTACACAAATACCGTCATATACCGTATACCCCTGTGAAATGCCCGGAAGGTATGGCGGTATGAAAAAATCGATACCGCCCAAGCCTAATATATACAGTATATATAACTCATAAGTATAACTCATAAAAAACAATAATATTGGTATGATCTGTAATTAATATATGTATATAATTATATGAATATATATATTTTTTAATTACAATACTATGCCAATATTATAGGTTTTTTTTATGAATAATGAATGAAATGAACAATACTCAGAAAACAGAGGTCATCATGACTAGCTGTAGTCACATGACTTATACTCGTTTACACCAGTCAGATTCTCCACTTTCTCTCTCTCTCCCTCTCTGTCCTTGGCTCACTCTCTCAGGTGAACATTGATGTAGTGTTTGTTTGAAGGCAAAGGTGAAAGTGTATCAAAAATCTTTGCCTGCTTTGATCGTGTTTATTCACCATTGGGTTCTTGGATTAAAACTAATCTGTTGACTGAGATTTGATGCATTTCCGGAGCTGAGCATGCTAACATTAGCATCAACCAAAATAATGATTTCTTCTAAGGAGACTAATTGTTAGAACCATGAACCATGGCTACTACAGCCAGTGGAGTGGAACAAACCAGTGGAGCTGTTTTAAGCAACATAAACATAACCAGTAACCACACCAAGTCTGGAATGACCAGAGGATTCCCTTGAATTACTCTTCCTTCAGTTCTTGTAGATTTTTATATATTCTCATACCACTTAATAGCCCAACGACTATTCATAAACTTAAACCTGTCAGAGGAGGAAGGGCACCCCCTTCTGAGTCTGGGTTCTGCTCAAGATTTCTTCCTGTTTCAGCCAAAGGGAGTTTTTTTCTTGCCACTGTTGATGTAGGTTTGCTCATTTAGGTTCCAGGCACAGTATTCTGTAAAGCTGCTTTGTGTCAGTGTTGGTTGTAAACAATAAAATTGAATTGTATTAGTGATGGAAGAACCTTTGTACAAATTAAATTCATGCATAAAGTAATTAAGACACTAATGAACACTGAAAACATCTCTGCCTTAAAAGTACAGAGGCTATTAGCATGAGTTAATAAATGTTGATTAAAAGTTAATTAAAAGTTAAATTAAAAAAGTCACTTATAAAAAGTTGCAACCTTTCCATTTCAGCCGGCCTTCTACTTTGTTACGATCTGCCTGTGCAGACTGACAGAGATGGACGACCAATCAACCGCTTCCTCGTCAGCAGAGGGCGGAGTTATCAGCAAATGATATCTGCCCTCATTCATGAGGTACTTATATTCACATACTCCTTTCTACCTCCATCCTGCACCTGTCTACCCTTCTTTATTCTCTCATTCATTTCTTGATGCCCTCATTGTCTGTCTCACTTATAAATAACTTCTGTTACCTGCTGTTTAAAAAAAAAAAAAATGGCTTCATTTGAAAGTGGGTGTGACCAAAACTGATCCGTAAATGGCATGCAGTGCAGAAACAGACATATTGGTCTCACTGGCTGAATGAGGCACAGTTAAGTTTTATTCTCTTTCTTTTGAATGTTTTAGTAGTGTTTTCCAGCAGTTTTATTTTTGAAAGTGGTTCGGTTTTAGTCAGAAAACAATTCCAAATTTCATCTTGAGCTTTGGTGACGCCACCTGGTGGAGCCTATGATTGTATGCTTCAGTTCTAGCAGTTGTCTGAATCGCTGTCTCTTTCTCTCCCTCTCCCCTTCCTCCCTTTCTCTTTCTCTGACTGTTTCTCTCTCTCTCTCTCTCTCTCAGGTGAACATTCAGCCATCTGAATGGCATCGCTCCCTCCTCCTGCCCCAGGCCTGGAGAGGCTTCATGAGTCGGGCTTATCATGCCGTCCTACAGGTACTTGTGTGTGTGCGTGTGTGTGTGTATCTGTGTGTGTGTGCGTGTGTGTGTGTGTGTATGTGTGTATCTGCGTGCTATGTGGGTTCTCTGGATTCCTGTAAGGTGTGTTCTACCTCTGACTCTGGCTGTCAGCACACTTCTGTTGATTTCACTCACACACCTCACACACACACACACACACACACACACACACACACCCACACCCACACCCACACCCACACGCACACACCTCACACACACACACACCTCACACACACACACACACACACACACACACACAAACACACACACAAACACGCACGCGCAACACGACCTGTCAACGTCCTCTTCAAAGAGGGGCACATAATGCGAGATTATTGTAAACATACACCAGAACTGAATCACATTAGTACTCTGCAGTGCTAGAGTGAAACAGGCTTTCAAAACATGAGCACTTTGACTCTCTGACTTAAAAGCGGTAGGAAGTCAGACAGTGGCTTAAAAGCCAGCACACGTAGCCACATAACAACATGTCTGAAGTGACTGCAATTCTGAACAATATTTAAAAAATAAATGCCCGGATAGTTTCTGTGTTTGTTTTTTGAGCATTATTTTTTTTCATGAAAGAACTTTTGCATTGTAAAGAAATTTTGTTCCTTAAAATGTCTACTGATCGGTTTATTGTCATGACCACTGCTTTGATTGGTCGTCATAATTGTCATAGTAACCTGTTGTCATGGTTTTTGTGACTGTGCTGTCCAGGGTCGGAGAGCAGAGCTGGAGATGCAACAGAAGCAGGGAAAGGAGAGTCCAGAGGAACTACAGTACAAGCAACACTGTGCATGGCTGTGGTGAGATAACACACACACACACACACACACGCACCACAAGCACAGGGTGCAAAAAAAGCATCTTTAAAACATTGCAAATGCTATATGCTATATGTGAGACAGACAGCCACACACACCTACAGACTCTTACACAACAGAACACCACTCTGTTCTGGGATGTAAGGGACACAACACGCGCACGCGCACACACACACACACACACACAAACCCGTACCTGCCCATTAGACATCAATACATGTTTTCCTACTCGTATACACATTTACCGACGTGTCAGGCTTGAACTGACAACCTATTGCTATTGTGCAGCTGTCAGAAACAAGCTCACTTGCCCAGCTCACCTGCTCCGTTCACTTTCTCTTTGGTCGTGTATTACCTTATTAAAAATATCAAGAGCGAGTAGCAGTGACCTTTATGGGGATTAGACTGTATTGAATTAGTGATGGAGCCGTAAGGGCAGCACTCTCACTGTCAGAAATTCTGCTGAGGAGGCTTTTTATTGGCCTGGATCTTTATAATTGAAAACAGATCTCGGCCTTTAAGCAGTGATTATAGTACTCTTTAGAGATGCCCCAAAAATCACTTGCAGAAGAGGGAAGGTACAGGGAAGTGTGTGTGTGTGTGTGTGTGTGTGTGTGTGTGTGTGTGTGTGTGTATGTTTACTCATGCATACGTACATGCTCATACCTAAATGTGTAAAGACAGAAGTCTCCCCTAGTTGAGGCTTAAAACTAACTACGTTTACATTTGAATCTGTTCAAACTGAGACTCTTGACCCCCCCCCCCCCCCATCTCTCTCTCTCTCTCTCTCTCTCTCTCTCTCTCTCTTTACACACACACACACACACACACACATAAAATTCATTACATTCACATACAACCCTTTGTTTTGTACACACTGAGGCATGCCTCTCCTCATCTCTCCTACCAGCTCACACATACACACACATACACACACACACACACACACACATACCACCTTTGATCATGTTGTTGGATTCAACCGTTTGACTGAGCAGTATGGATCCTCTTTGAAATCCCCCATTGTAGAGTGAGTGAACGTGATTGAACAAAGCAGTTTCTGGCTGAGATTCTGTGTCTTGTCCCAGATCCTGCTGACAACCTTGGTTCTGTGCTGATGGGTTCCGTATAAATTCTAATACATTTCTCTCCATAAGACTTCAGAGCAGAGAGCTGTCAGAGAGCCCCTGGGCAAGGTTTGGAGTTTGGATGTATGAGGACATTGGGGTTGTAGGGTCAGAGATTGTCTTACCGAGAAGCGTGTGTGTGTGTGTGTGTGTGTGTGTGTGTGTGTGTGGTGCGTGTGTTACCTGAGCTCTTAAATCATGGCCTGAGGAGATGAAAGGTTCTCCTTTTTGACTGCACAGCACAATAAATTATCTCTCTGTTTGTCTCTCTCTCTCTCTCTCTCTCTCTCTCTCTTTTGCTCACTCTCTCTCTCTCTCTCTCTCTCTCTGTCTCTCTGTCTCTCTCTCTCTCAGGGTCAGGGACCAGCTAACTGATGTTATCAGGTCTGCAGCAAAGTGAGTGATATTGTTCAGCTGTCTTCTCCATCCCCTCATCCCCTCATTCCCATTTATTATGTCTTCTCCATCCCCTCATTCCCATTCCCATTTATTACGTCTTATGACCTCCACTTTGTCTTCTCCTCTTCATCCTCCTTTCTCCTCAGGATCTCGGAATTTACTGCTGATTCATCTTACATCATTTTAAATTAAACATTTTGAAACACTCTTGGAGAGAGTTGAATCAAAAGCATCAGACCAAATCCACTCACTTTATGAGATTGGAATCAGACTAATAAGAGAAAAAAAAATTGGTCCTGGTGTATATATCTCAGGAGTATTTGCAGACACATTCTTGTGGGAACTGCTGTCAGTTGCCAGAAGGCTAAAACGGTTATTGTCTGATAAAAATCAGTTACAAGGCACCACGATCGACTCGGTGAAAGGAATATCTGTCGGATCATCTCTGTTGTGCGGCTAGAGATTACCATTCAGTCTCTGATACGCTTGACTGTTCTGGAAAGGATAATGTGATTTATTCATTGATTCCAGATATCTCACTCAACTCGAGTTCTGAGTCTATCCTTTGGCTTAATTAATTTCGTATGACCATTATTCTGAAAAAGAAAAGAAAAAAAAAAGTTCCTTGGACAGTCTGGTTGTAAAATTGTCTGGTTTAGCGAATCTGAGAGATTGATCTGAGAGATTAATGCCTCAGTGGACTGATAATGGTCTTATTTTTGAAACCTTGTTGGCCTGTTAATTGATGGTATCTTTTTATTAACAGAGACAGTTCTGTGGTTCAGGGAAACTCCATTTTGGCTCTAACTGGCCTAGCAGCAGTCCTGACCAAGTACGAGAGCAGTCTTCCAACAGAAGCTGAGGAAGGGCTTGAGGTAGTTGCCCTCACAGTTTTCTCATGAAGCCCAGAAAAACAATACCCAATACCAATACCTACAATGCCCAATACCTAATGCGCAGACTATTAATGAATTAATGTATATTATTTTATAACTTATTTTACATAAAGGTTGGCCCAGAGATCCTTCCGACAGCTCATTGGCTGTCCATGGTGATTGACACTCTGCTGTGCATCGTGAGCACCAGTTATCGTGCCAAAGGCCAGGTCTTCCCCTGGTTCCTTCATGTGAGTTTTCACATCAGCTTCTCAAACTGAGTAACTTACTGTAAGAAGTGCTTCAGATCCATACGCTGTATGTTTTTTTTTTTAAAGCATTTTAGTCTACTGATTGTAACTTTCTGCAGAAGCTGTAGTTATAGAACCCGAACTTGAATGTCAGAGGAGATAGTGGATCGTTTTTAGTATGTGGTATGTGGTTTTTACGTCAAGAATGAGCAATACTGTGAAGCATTTGGGAATGTGTTTCTTATCTCTGCAGCGTTCCTACTCTGGAGGGAATACCGCCAGCGTTATCGCCCGCTCCTGTGCCGCTCTGGGCCTGTCGCTGCTTGTTCCCGTGCTGGTCACCTCCCACAGGGACAGCGTACTCGCTATCTTGGACATATTGGGGATGGGTCTGCCGGGTTCACGGGGGGCGGACGAGTCCCAGGCGGTGCAGTTCCACACAGGCCTGGCCCTGGGCATGTTTCTATCCGCCTTGCATGAAGAGAGAGTCAGGTAACTTCTCCATTGGCCAGGCGCCCACTGCTGTAGACAACAGAGAAAAAGAATAACGTCTTTGGACTGATTTGTTAGCGGTTTTATATAAAGTATTATTATATAATATAATAATATAATATTATATTATATTATTATTGAAACGTAGACAGGGTAGCTGGTTCTGTTTGATTTTTTTCCTTTTTTATGTATTCCATAGTCTCGTTCTCATAGTCTTCCATGTCTCTGCGTATGAAGCATTACTCTCTTCAGGTCATTGTGGTGTAGCTTACCACACACGCACACACAAATTGTTTTCTCAGCTCTTTTTAAAATACCAAACAGAGTCTGCTTCTCTGAGTGTTACCACATTGCCTGCGGTAGAAATTCACCGCCCTGTACTTAAACAGAACTTGCTGAGGTCACCTTCTCAGGTGTCTCAACCCATCCAATCGATTCTTTTCCTTCCTCGTTCTGTACACAGTGACATTTCTGGACAAACAACTGACGAGCTCCTTACGGGACCTCTGGATTCTCTGGAAGCCTGTTGCTTCAACCCCAATCTGGAGTACAAGTCAGTCTGTTTTGTTTTCACATCACTCTTCTTCTCCAAGCACAAATATTTATCTTGAAGTTCTTACATTTTTCCTACTCCTATCTCTCAATATAGAACTCTCAGATTTGACATTTCAGACTTTCAGTCAGGCATTTAGCACTTACTGACTATATATTGTATTAAATATAGATTAACTACATAGACTACATAAATGTCAGTGCTAAAAGTTATCTTTAACATTGGCATCTTAAGTGCTGGTGTTTTTCCCCCCCAATGCTAAATATTTTTTCTTCAGCTCTGCCATTTCCCTGTTAGCTCAGACCTTAACGTTACTTGTACTGTTGATACAGCGGTAAGAATGCTAGTGGTGAATGCGCGTAACCTCTCTGTCCCTCAGTGCTGGCTGCGTGCTGGCTGTAGGCCTTGTTTTGAGCTCTCTGAGCTCCAGCAGTCAGGTGGCGCATCGCGGTCGTGTGGCCCTCACCCAGGACAGGCTGTTAAAGGCCCTGCAGGAGAGCAGCAACATGGGACGCATGCTGCAGGAGGCAAGTCGTTTTAACCGCGACATCCTCTCAGCGCCGCAGTCGGAGAGAATTAGCCATCTGAAATTAAGAAAAAATAAAATAATAGCAGTTTAAAAACTGCAGTAAATTTTGGAATAAACAGGTTTTTTTTTTTGTTTGAGAGATTTTAAACTTTATGAAGTGAACACATTCTCATATGTGTTCTTAGAAATGACAAGAAATTAGTTATAAAACATCGGCTGTTATATTCATTTTGCGAGTGGTAACTATGTCATAGTGAAGTGATAACAATTGCCGTTTTCCTGAAGCCATCTGATGTCGTTTATCTGATCAGTCAGAATGACTGATCAGATAAACGACATCAGACAAACTGATCCTACCCTCTGTAGGTACTTGCTTATTCAGTGGCCTGTGTAGGAGTGTCAAGCTTCAGCGCTGGTATCTCTGACGCCAGTAAAGCTGAGGAGATCATGAATACACTGCGCGCCATGACAGAAGAGAGCCAGCAGGTGAGTCTTACATTCCCGCGACGTTCATCAAACGTAGACGAAACCTCTCTTAACCATCAAGAAGTGTCTGTCGTTATAGTTTTTGGCTGATGTAATGTGAACAAGTAAAACTTTTTATGAACCATAAAGATAAAAGTACTAAATTACAATATCCGGCTTTTAGTACTTTTAGTACCAGAAAAGCACTACTGAGATTGTGTTTACAGAACGTAAGGCTGCCGTATCTTGAACACATTTCAAGCCAGCAACCATCGGGAAATAATTTAACAGCTTGGCCTTTATTTTAACCATTCCCTCCACAGTCTCTCTTATCTCAGTGTAAGCTTAATGCCTTTTGAGTACCACCACCTCCCCTCGTTTTAGCTGAGGGTTTACTCATTTATGTTATATAATCACACATCAGAACTTAATTAATTAATATTTAATATTAATATTTCGTCCAATGTCACTAAACAGCTTTACAGGTAATGTAATGTTATGGTCATTAACTTCTCTTTGTACAGAACACAATAAATCCGTTTTCCATCATGGTCCAGTTTGGTTCTCATTTTTGCTTTGGTCTCCCTCGGGGCTTATATAACCTCACTGACCTTGAAACAGTCTCGGAGCCAGATGAAGCAGAACCACTCAGAGATGAAAACGATTGGAGAAAACTGTTTCACTCAGTGTTCCACCTCACATGACCTTTTTTGTGGCTGGGGGACCCACCACCGTTCCCCCTGTTTTTGCATGCTTTGTCCTAAATCTTTGACCTGGCTCCAATTGCAGCGGTGGAGTTGTTCTTTGTTTTCTGTACTTTTCATGTTGTTTGTCTTTCAGTACAGTGTCTTTCTTAGTGAAACAGAGGACATTGTTGACTCCAGCTGAGTGGCTGGTTGGTGTGGGAACAGATGTCCTGATTCCCTTTCCCATCGTCAGCTGTGTTGATCAAACCTCATGTGTCAGTGGAGTAGCTTTGAGGAAGTCCTCCAAGGAGTTACTCAAGTTTTAACAACCCTCTCAGCTTCCCCATTCCAGCATGAAAACCTTACACCGCTTGTCACGTGAGCCAAATCAAAGTCTTTTGCAAGCTGAGTGAATTCAAGTGAAGAGAAATTCGTGTCATCGTCACTGATTAGAGTTCCTGGAACTCCCATGTGACAAAAATTGCCTTGAGTCACTCCATAGTCGCTTTTGAAGTAACCGAGTATCTTCTCCTCGGCGTATCTTGAGAAGTAATCAAGGACTACAAAGTAGCTTTGCTGCTTTCATTGGAATAGGTCGGCCCCAACCTTCTTCCAAGGTGTACTACATAAGTCTGTGATGAGAAGTGGTTCTAGGCTGTCTGTTGTGTCACAAAACCAGATGAATCATATGAAGCTCTACAGATTCATGCACCCTTGCCAAACATTAGCGTCCCAGTGGCCTTGTCGGATGGTTTCAGAAGCCTCCCAACTTTGATGAATAATCCATCTGCTGAATGCAGAGCTGCTCTCTCAAACCGGAGTGGGAGATGGCCAGAATGGCCCGGGAACCAGCCTGACATGCTCTGATTAGCCTTCCTCGAGCTTTCCTCTGAAATATCTTGGCTGAGCACATCTATGTACATTGCTCTGAATCTGTTAAAACTTTTGTGTTGCTGGTAGGCTTCGTGCTCTACGGTCAATGTTCAGTCCACGCTCATTGTCTTGTTGAGCTTTTGTCACTATGGCGAATAGCGACGCTATGGATAAAGCAGCAACAGCGACCAGATTGTTTTCACACACATGAATAATACTGACAACGAATCTGAGCAATTCAGAGTAAATCTGAGAATCTTGGACAGGAAAATATCTGAGGCTTTGGCCATAGGTTCCATGGGTTGTTCCTACGGTACATTCCAGACTGTTCGAAAAACTA
Source organism: Chanos chanos (assembly GCF_902362185.1). Classification (NCBI taxonomy): domain Eukaryota; kingdom Metazoa; phylum Chordata; class Actinopteri; order Gonorynchiformes; family Chanidae; genus Chanos; species Chanos chanos. The sequence continues at coordinate 31,210,777 of NC_044501.1, read as the reverse complement.
CTTGGGCGTTTGTATGCCAAAGTCACTGCCAGATCCTTTTTTAACATGTGCATTCCTGATTTCCATTGTGGTGAGACCCTGAGATGTGGAGACAAAATCAGTCTCTACTGAGACAGGTTCCTACGACAGCAAGCCTCAGGACAAAGCATTAGGAAGAGCAGTATCAGCCCACTTCGCTGATACAATCACTTGACGAGCCAAACTATTTTGTGCCAGCAACACTGGAAAATTACGTTCCGTGTTTGTCTCTCGGAAGGTTCTGTGCAGCTGTGCAATCGATGTCCAGCTGTTGTCATTTTTCAGCAGGTCGTGAGTCAGCTCTCTCTCCGGTCAGGCAAACATGGTGTAATGGAGGTGGTGAAAGGTTTTACTGGAACAATACTTTCCAAAACCCAGAGGTGGGATCCGGTTTGATGGCCAGTTTGGCTCCCTCTGAGTTCCCCGGCGTCTTGCCAGCAGTTGACAGAACATGTTTCTCTCTGCAGACATTTATTTAGCTCGGTAAGGTCGCCTTACCCCACTGGGCTTCATCATAGGAGCCATACCTTCAGACCACCTCTGTGGGTTCTTCCTCTGTGGGTTATAACACCCATCTCCTCTATTCTGCTGAGCTTCTTTTTAGCATTCCCTATGATTGCTGCTGATCCACCATAGAATGGAGAGAACGTAAGAGTCAGCAAAGCTTTATTTTCCATTTTCTAACAAGCCTTCCCAAGCCATTAAAAGCACCTGGGTATGTGCCTGCGTCATCAGCAATATGCTGGATCTCAGCAAGTATTTGTAATCTCTGAATAGCATGTAAACCCAGCAATGGTGTTGTTAAGCCGGGCTGCCATGGAAACTTCCTCTTCGAGCTTTCGCTCACCTTTCTGTTGTTCGGCTTCTTGTCGTCCTTTCACAAACGGCAGACGCTTATTGGGTCTGCACAGATGTCTGCGAGATGGCTGCAACTCGCCATCCCTTCCATCCCATAATCGTCAATAAAGTTTTCACCTAAAGCTTCTTTTTACTGCTCGGCAGTCTTTCTTTTGTGCTTCTGTCAGTGGTAATGAGGCCAAAACTGTCATTAGCTTTGGCTTCCATTCCATAAACAAGTAACGAAAGAACTTCTGGTGAAACCTGGCTCGGATTTGAGGTTGACTCACTTCCTTTGATCTTTTGACACATTCTGAGACCTTGTGTTGTTGCCCTGCCTTGAAAAGGCTTCGAGCCAACAACCGTTAAGAAATATTTTAGCAGGTTAACATTTGTTGTAACCTTGCCAGCGTACTCTGTACAATCCCTCGCATCTCAATATTGGCCAAGTGTATTGTGGATGCCGGGGTGGGAAGTATCTGACATGCATCATTTCAAACAACACACATATCTTATCTCTCATCAGCGAATACGTCTCTTCTTCTGGTTATTAAAAAAGGCTTTTTGACATGCTGAGAGCCCGATCAGTGCGTAAGCCTCATTTAGGTTAGCGCTGTGACAGGGATTACTGTAATAACCCTGCTAATCATGCTAATCCTCCATTTAAACGCCCCCCGCTAACACAGCCCAGCGGGATTTCCCAAGCCGTCTGGGAAACCACCAGATATAGTGGCGTATTTGCTTGTTACCACCCCAATTTCACAGAATTACATGGTAAACAGGTTATTAGCAGCCAGATATCACTCCTTGACTGGAATGATCTCACTTGAGTTCATTTCTCAGGGGGCTTAAACTTGACACATGAAAAAGTGGTCAGATAGTGACTTAACATTTAAGACTCTTTCCCTGTAAAATATTGCAAACGTGTTTTGCAAATTAGCTCAGAATACAAGTAACACCATTAATTTTCCATGTGTACTCTGCAGACTCCAGGTTTTGCCTTGGCTCTTGGACTAATCATCCACGGTCTGTCCTCCTGTGGCCATGGCAAAGCAGAAGACCTTTACCCACGTCTGTTGGCTGCTTGGACCAAAATACTTTTGGCAGAGGTGCATCTTGCAGAGCGTCACAATCGCACTGCCTGTCTTTTCTTTGCACATATGGTTTCAAGTGTGGAATGTTGTCAGTTCTAAAATCTGTTTTTTTCTCTCTATCTATCTCACATTTTTTTCTCTCTCTCTTTCCTTCTTTTTTTTTTTCCTTTCTTCCCTTCTTTTAGGGCTGCCCTACCATGCAGAGGTTAGCTGCACTCAATGGTCTAATCGCGCTGGTGGGATCTGAAAGTGCTCTTATTCAGGCAAGTCAATGGGATCACATGGTTGCATACACTCAAACTTCTCTGTGCTTGTTTTCGAAATAATTTCCAACATTTATGGAATCCGACTAGAAGCTCTATTTTGCAGAACGACTTAGATGAATTCTTTGTAAGAATTAATGAATACAAATTAAATTGCTATAGCTGTATCGTTCCATTCAGCATCCGTGCAGTGAGCCTGAATATCGTTGGGTCATTGAGTTTGGAGATCATAAATAACTATCACTGTTAAAGATGCTGTTTAGAAAAATTAGGTCTTCATGACTGAAACATACAATATTTATGGATCCTAGGTCATTGAAAGCTGCTCTTCATTTGACTGACTTGCTAAAGAGAGGGGTAGGAATGAATAGGCTTCAAATAGCTTGACTAAAAGTCTGGCATTAAGCATCAGCTGACTACCTGCTAATTAGCCCACACCACTGAGCCATTATTGGTAAGTCTAAAGTTCTTGGGCTGATGCCATGGAAATGCCAGTCTCTTGTGGGCATTGCCCTGCCATCACCCCACACCTGTGCCAGCGGAGGCTTTGTGTGGCAAATTACATCCATCACTGCCCACCCCTCCCTCTTGCCACTGGAACGGTGGGCACCAGTCATTATCCCGCCTCCTTCACCCCACCCACCCCCGTCTCGTCCATTTAAATGCAAATGCCACCGCATTTGGAAGGCAGCCAGGAAGTGTCTCCAAGGAAACGGCGAGACTCGACAATAGTGGTTAGGCAGGGTTGTTTTCTCTCTCTGTCTCTCTCTCTCTCTCTCTCTCTCTCTCCCTCTCTCTCTCTCTCTCACTCTTAGCTGAATTGGATCCTTCTGGATTTCTCTTGATTGCAGAGCTGCTGCCCCTGAATGGTCGCTCAAACGTGTGTTTAAGGCATTTTAAATGGTTGGAAAAATACAGGTGTTTTAAAATACATTTTCATCCATCATAGTCTTGATTATTTTAAATAAAATACTTAAACGCAAATTTTGAGGCCTCTCATTCAAGAAGGTGGTGGAGAAGGTGGAGAAAATTGATACATTGAGGAAAAACGTAGAAAATTTACTTTTCCCGATGTACTTAACTAAACAGTGTTGTATTTGGTGTATCAATTCAGTACTTTATGTAATCATCTTGAATTACAGGTGTTGTCTTATTTTTCCCAGTTGGCTGGAAAAGACATGTATTACTTTTACATGTATTCATTTCTCAGATGCCTTCATCCAAAGTGACTGACATAATGAATACATACAATACATGAACAGTAAAGCTGACATGAGACAACAGACAGTCCCGGTGTAGTTCTAAGTGCTGTTGTGTAGCTGTGAGTTGCATACAACAATGTTGACAATCTAACACCAAAAGCAGACTGCACTGCGTAGTTCGCAATGTCATCTTACAGAAGGGATCTAACTCGTCCTGGCTAAGTTAATAATAACTGATAGTAATCATTATTGTAATTATAGCAATTAACAACTAGTAATTGTGTCCTATTGCAGTCAGTCAAAGCATTGACATACGACCAACCATGTAAAAAAAAAAAAAAATTTAAAAATGACTTGCCAAAACTGTTGGCCCTTGTACAATACAGAAGTTAAAATCGTTAGGAACACTCAAGTTGAAACACTAGAGCAGATACTGGTGGGCTGGATGAATTTTTCGGTGCCTGTAGGGTGTATTCAGAGCTAGCAGCACTGGTTTTGATTGGAGGCTGGAGTGTGGCCGGAGAGGAGCTTCGATTGAGTTTATTCTTTTATGTTTATTCGTTATTTTATATTAATCTGAATAGGACATCTGATATTGAGATGTTTTGTGAAGCTTAGCGGGGCATATAAATGCCTCAGTCAATCCATCACCTCACATTCACCTCAAGGGAGCTGCCTAGCGTAATTTGTAAGCTTTCGCTGGCCTGGACTAACTCCATTTAATTGTGTCTTCACTTAATCCTCCCTCATATCTATGTAAAAGAAGCATATATATGTTCGTTAGGTAGGCTATGTATACATGTCCTATATGTTCTATATAGACAGTTCTATCTAGTAGAGCTGTCTTTTGGTGGATTTGGGTCACCTCTTTCCAAAATAATAATTAAATCGTCTGCACTGTGTTTTCCAGATTTAACCACATGACTGCGCTGTTGAGCTAACTTAACAATAAGAGTCCAACAGTATCTTTTGACTTTCCCCACTTCAATGTTGAGTCACTTTTAAAACACGAGAGATGGGGGAAATGTCTACAAATTAAACTCCCAAATGTATTTCACCAGTAACACATTTTGACTACTAGGGTCATTTTCTACGAGAAACATGTAAAACACGCATATGATTTGTTTGAGGCTGTTAGAAGAAGCGGTCTGATTTAAGAGCCTTTTTTTTTTTCTTTTCCACAGCTGAAGAGCGAGTCAGAACAGTCGTCCCAGCAGCAGTCTCGGCTGAATGAAGTCATCAGAGCCATTACGCAGGTACCAGACAAGTGCTTATAATCAGACCTCCTCACCCACACACCTGTTTCGATAAAGAGACACACCATTTCACACCACACCATTACATGTAATCTATATCAATCATTTATACCTCACTCCTCCTGCAAATTTTCCGGTTCAAAACAAAATTTGTCTGGAAACTTTCCAGTTTAGAGCAAACCGCGATGGTATGTATTCTATTAAAACGCTGTTTCTCTCTCTCCCGTCGTCCATCTGTTCTTCCTCTTCAGGTCATCACTTTTTCGGGAACGATAGGGCTTCAGTCGAACGGTGCTTGCCTAGTTGGGCACCTGCATTTGGCGCACATGTCCAGTAGCCACAGCAGGACTGCAGGTAAGGCCGCCCTTTAAAACCGTGTTCCCCGACGAGCAGCTCCGTCGGTTCGAACCAACAGGTTTTGAGTTCTAACCCTCGTTGCGATGATATCGACGGCAGGGAGTTGCTCATTCGTGGATTTTGCGAAACACTCTTATCATTCGCCCACACAGTGCCTCAGGACTTCAGTTACCTGCCCGAACGGAGTGTCATCAGAGCCATTGTTGATTACATCACCGAAGCTGGAAGGAAAGGTACCGGCTCAGAACACGGGTGTTCACGTGTTCAGACACTGATGACCCTGTTGTCTCTTGACATCATCATCTCTTTAACTGGTCTTGTACCCTACCTTCCTAGCTCTGTTACAGAGCAGTGTGTCTCTTGTCATTTTTGGGCAAAATACCTGTGAACAAAGCACTAACACTGACCCAGAGTCAGTTCTCGTGGGCATAAGACATCATAGCATTAAAGTAATATTCTGTGGTGTACTGCTTGTCCACAGGGCCTGAGTTTACCCACCCCAGTTTGGTGAAAGCAGTTCTAGGACCACTGGCAACTGTGGGCGGAAACTTCCAGTATCCTCCTGTCAACTGGAGTGCCATCCTCTCTCCTCTAATGAGACTCAATTTTGGTAATGACTCTAACCTTCTCCATTCTTTTAGACTCCTTCTGTGTGAAGAAGTGAATGGATATATTAATCAGGGAAAAACAAAACAAAACAAAAAGAAACAGGAGAGATTGTATTACAAATAAAACATATTGAAAGGATTTAATAATGAGGACATCTTCGGTTACAGTTTACGGTAAGGCACTGAAAGTGGAAGTTTGTTAGAATCATCAATTTGAAACTGTTTGTATTCAATCCGTCCTCCCTCAGGCGAGGAGGTGCAGCACCACTGTGTCGAGCTGGCCGCCACCCAGGCCCAGTCATCCCAGAGTGCCTCGCTGTTTTTGGGCGTGTGGCTCGCCCCCCCACTGGTCCACAGTCTGAGCGTGAGTCCTCCAGTGTATTTGTTTCATACCAGATTATCCCATCTCCAGATTTCTCTGGTTCACCTTTTTTTTTTTTTTTTTTTACACATCATTTTAATTCAACTTTGAACATTTTCTTCAGCTGGGTGGGGTTAAAGCACTACGCTGATTTGAAGTCTTGTTTTACACAAAAGCAGAGTCCTACTGTCCCTTGATGTTACAGTTTCTGATGAATGGCGAATGAAAACCTCTCTTGTCCTGATGTCCTCTTCTCTCTCCCTCTCTCTCTCTCTCTCTCTCTCTCTCTCTCCCTCTCTCCCTCTCTCTCTCTCTCTCCCTCTCCCTCTCCCTCTCCCTCTCTCTCTCCTCTCTCCCCCACTAGTCACGGACCAAGGCTCACCTGTACGAATGTTTGGGTACATGGATGAAGCATGTTGCTGATGACAAGCTGCAGGTGTATGTGGAAAGCCTAGCCGTGCAGCAGTTTAACCCAGACACCCGCGGCCAGCGCCTCCCCCTCTGTCAGTCCGTCCTCCGTGGCCTGGCCAAGGCCATGGCCCTCCCCAGTCCTCCCCAGGGCTGCTGGACCAGCCTGTGCTCCACCACAGAGAAGATCTTCTCCCTCCTGCCAGACCGTATCCAGGTAAAATACACCAGCATGCTCGCCGAGCTGGGGCTTTCTGCCAAGAAAACCTGGTTTGAATCCAATACATGGTACCTTAGGACTTGGGTCCTATGTCCCTGCTGTTTCTCTGGCTTGTCTTTGTGCCACTTGGGAAGGCTTTTAACCCCAAATTTCACCTGGGGTGCTGCAACATGGCACTACGGCAGCGCCCGCATCCCACCCCCCCCCAATCGGTGGCCTTGAAAAAGAGCCAGCATGCTCAGTGGCTCTGACATAATTAAATACAAAGATTCCAAAAAAATAAACGCATGCATAACTAGAACAGTCAGAAATACCAACTGCACATGTAAGGTGGTATAAAATGGAAAGGAGAATAGCACTGAAAAGAATAAAGATTAAAGGGACAAAGAACTCAAGGATGAATTGTTTTGACAAAAAGAAGTGTTCAAGTGTTCTTAATGGCTGTTGCTGCCGTCGCTTGTCCATTAGGTTGATATTACTTTGCAAAGAAAGTTCAGCGTTCGCAATGTTAAATCCATGATATTTTCCTAATTAGTTGCCTCATACCTTTATAGTTACATGTCGAAACATATCTCAATAATTTGTCAGTATGACAGCCAATAGGTCAAATGAAGGCCTGTTTCCTTTTTAAATAGTTCCATCATTACATGTTAATGTAACGTTGATGCCGACAGACATTAACTTGTTTGTGAGATTTCCGGGCTTGAATCCAGCGTAAAACCCCGTCTCTTGTAAAAGCCTGTAGTAAAACCCGGTCTGTTTAACAGTTATTGATTACGTTTGTGTGAGTGTGATGTGATCAAGACTTATTTTTGTTTTTGTAGGCCAGTGAAGTGGAGCTTTACGAGGGAATCTCGTCATGTTTGTCTGAACTGAGCGATACAGAGATAGACAGAATCACTAAAGTCTCAGAGGTAAGGTCAAATCTCACTAAGGCACCAGGTAGAAACTGTCCTTCAAATTTGTGGGACTCACTGTACTAAAAGATTTTAAATTTAAGGGTTTTGTGTTTATGATGCACTCCGAGCTTTTTTTTTTATTCAGATCTATCAAAGCTATGAACCGCAGAGAGATGAGATTAGAGACTGCATTATCAACTTTTCCCTTACTGTAGACGACAACGTTACGTACATAAAATCAGTCAGCTCTTGCTCATCCTCTCGGGGGTTAATTTTTTCAGACCAACCTTGAAAAGACAGGTTTTATCCTGGCCTACTTATGCTCCCGGGGTAGAGTTCCCCTCCTAGGCCTCAATGACATCATCAGCACCGCCCTTAGAACCGCCAACAAGGAACCAATAGGATGGCTGCTCACGCAATGCTTCTACCAAACACGTTTGACTTCCGGTTCAAACACAGGTAAACTGCTTGTCTGTCATTTTTGTTGCCTAGTAACACATCAGACAGACAACATACAGGTGAATAGTAATGCCACAAGCAACTGTATCCCTACCAAGTGTTTTATTTACCGAGTTGTTTTTGTTGTCGTCATATTTGTGTTTTTAGTGAATTAGAAGTGATTACATATGACCTCTAATTAAAGTAGTCGTGGTTAGAAATGTAAGAAGAATCTTACCATGCAACATGGATGGAGTGAAGGTTTATTCACTTCCTCAGGCGTTTCCAGAAGAATGGAGTGGCTTCTGGAGCTTATGGGACACATCAGAAATGTTGTGTATGGAGCAGCAGACGTCAAATGCAGTAGTGTCAAAGAGGTGTGCAATTTTTTTTTCTTTTTTTTTTTTTGTTCCACTCCTCGAGAAAATAGTGTGGAATGACACAAGCTAAAACATGCTCACATACGTCAGCCAAAGGGTTGAATTCTTAAGTTTTCCTCTGCAGTTGGCCAAATGTATAGTAGTTTAAGCAAACCGCCAGCATTCCCGACTTCTCCTGGAATGTTTACCAAGCTAATATATGCCTGAAGGTATGGGGAGGGGGTGTGACTTCTGAAGTGTTTCACTGCTCAGTACTGCAATTTGCCCTCAAGAACCCCTTCATACTTCTCTCTGTGTTAGTGTTGCACTGGTGAATATTTCCAATATTTCCTCGCAGGCGACAGACTTCCTGCTGTGCGTGTTTGCTGCCGCGTTGGTTTCCTGGGCCGACCACTCCATGCCGCTACTGATTGGTGTGAGGGCCCAGTGGTTTCCATGGAGACAGTGCTCGAAGCAACCTCTTTTGCCCTGTGGCCTATATGGTGACCCTATTATCACTGAGCAGACAGTTTCACAGTGCCTGGTGGGACTGCCATACAGCGTAAAGCGACTGTTAGCCAAAGAGCCATGGAAGTCCCAAACACAAAAAGTAGGTCATTTTACATAACGGAGAGGTGATAAATTTACCTTAATTGTCTGTTACATTTGATAAAGATAGCAAAAGATAGCAAAAATTTTCACGTATCAGGTTAAAGTGAAATCGGAGGTGCGGTGGAATTTGAAAGTAACGACTGTTTTGTGTGTTTTGTTTGTGTGTGTGTGTGTGTGTGTGTGTGTTTTTACAGTTTATCGACTGGCTCTTCAGCATTGCTGAAGGTCCAGCACAAAGCCTTTCAGACACAGCCGTCTGTAGTGCCAAAGGTTAGTGAGAACTTCTTAATACTGAACATGAGGTGTTTGTATGAGAACAACTTGTTACATTCAAAACAATGATCATACTTTGGACAAAAAAAGAGGAAAAATGAAGAAAATTGACCAGTGTCTTGTTTTTTTTTGTCGCAGTTTATTATACGCTGAATGTAATTCCATAAACATGAGCTCTTTTTGTTCTGTATTTTTTGAGCGTAGCCCTCATATTGCATTACGTGAGTTTCTTTTTTTCCCCTTTTCTTCCATTCAGCTTCTTTACTGGCGCTAAGATCACTCCCAGATTTCAAGAAGAAGGCTATGTGGACCAGAGCATACGGCTGGTAACCAAAGCAGACTGCGCAAGTGCCAACCATCCATCGCGCAAGCACCACTGAACCGCTTCGCCGCACGCGCTTACGGTCAGCTACAGACCGCAGCTGATTGACGGACGGAGAAAGGAGAACACCGGGAAGGCTCCGATACAGCCGACGCGCAAAAAAAAGTCACTGTCGTTGACTTACACGGTCTTCTTAAACGTGACGTGTGTCAAAAGCCTGATCAAAGCCGTAGCTTTCGTTATAGTGTATAGATAACATGTACAGCTTTGCTTCCATGAATTTTGGGGGGGGGCGGGGGTGGGGACTAAGTACACTTGGAAAATATACACCAATAAAAAATGACTTGTCACTGACTTCCTTTATCAGTGTCCCATGGAATTGATTGTTCAAGCCAGCACATACCAGAGGTCCTGTAAGATAAAAAAAAAAAAGTATTATGATTATATAAACACTGCAGTAAAGGTTACATCCGGAGCAGGACAGAAACACACTGACTGTGTACGCAGTAAGACCACCCTGGAGTGACTGTTCTACATTGTTTTTGATACCCTCTAGCTAAAGTGCATCTGGTTTTCATAGTTTTTTCCTGTTAGCCATCCAAGAAATGAATGAATCTTACAGGAAATGAGGTATGCTTTCCCTTTTCCCCCAATCACTTTCTTTTCTGCTTCTTATTCCAACTGTCCAGAATCTGCTGCCTCTCCTGAAGCAAAAGCCACACAGCTACACATGCCCCTAGAACAGAAGATTTAAAGTTGTGTCAGCCCATTCTAACATTCAGTTTCTCATTTTGATTAATAATTACATAAAGCCTACAACTGCCATTGTAATTTGCAAAAGAATAAAAACATCTACACTCAACATTCAGTTTTCAGCATAGCGTTGTCATAGTATCGCACGTGCATTTTTTTTTTCTTTTTTAGCAATGTTTGTTTTACACTTTATGGCTTTACCTACTTTTCAGCGAGTGTGCAGCGTTACGTAATCTGGTCTGGTTTCCGAGCGTGACTTACCTGCGGCCAGCAGAGGCAAATAAGCCCTGAGGACATGAGGGAAATGGATGTAAACAGAGACGGGCACTGTCAGCTGGACTGAGTACATGCCCTGAGACTCAAAATATGGAAGAGCCTGATAAATACTGACACCTAAAAAAAAAAAAGAAAGAAAGAAACAGTCAAAAAAATTCAACTGACTTGGCAAAGTCTCTGTCTTCTGCTAGCACTTCCGAAAGGGCACTTTTAATTATTTGAGCTGTGTTTTGAGGTGAGTTTTTTTTTTTTTGGGCTGACGAATGAAGAGAAATATTTGGCCTCGTAATGTCGAGGAATTCTGCTCGTTACCGCTCGGTAAGTTCTGTTCTGCCATTTAAAATGAAGCGTTTGGTACATTTTGTCACTTCTTCTGGGAGTTGCTTCATTCCCATGGATTGTTCATCTCTCTCTTACACTTGGGTCTGTCAAAAAAATGGAATGTACTCATCTGCACTTTCTGACTCCCTCATACCACCGACCCCATCCCAGCTTACACAAACACTCTCTTTCTTTCTTTCTTTCTCTCTCTCTCTGCCCCTTCTACAAACTCACTTCCTGCTGACTCAAACTGCTGTTTCCTCACCGCATGCCATGTTCTACACTAAACCCTTTCGACTTGTGTTTTCTGAGATAAACACAATCGTTGAAATACATAAACCACATCCTGGCTGGACTTGCTAGAACACACTGGAACACACTTTAGGATCATTGTCTTTTATATGAAGTCATCTTATTTCATTGATATTATCTGGTTTTTGTTCAGTGTTGGCCAGCTTACAGCCAATAAGGGTTTCATACTGCAAATTCTGAAAAAAAAAAAAAAAAACCCTCTTTATTAAAAGCACATGGGAGAATATATTAAATAGCTGAGTAATGTGTTGATGAAAAGTATTTGAAGCAAATGTATTAAATGAGTATCACTTGAGGAAAGCCTCCCTGAAATTCTTTGCGAACATTTGCGTTTCAATGTTCTCTTCCACCCCTATTTCCTTTGGAACACTTCGCTGATGTAGTGAATTGATATGACTGCCGTATGACACATAACTGAATTACGCAGGTTAAAAACAATGGAACCACTCCCTGGTCTAATTCACAATCAACTTTAGATGCAACTTTGAGAAGTCTTCTTAGTAACCACTTCATTCATCCAATCCCTTTTACAAATAAATAAATAATATATATGTATGTATGTTCCATCTCCGTGTTAGTCAGTCCTATTTTTTGTTGTTGCTGTTTGCTTTTCTTGTGCATGGTACATGTTGGGACGTACCTTCTGCTATGGCGGAGAGTAAGTACACAGGGATAGACAGGGTGTGACGAACCCACAGCATGTTGGATGATGGTGTGCTAATGAGACACATTAATCTGTGTGGATACCTGTTAGATCCAAAAGGCATTTTTCACACAACACTGTACATACCATAATTCCACGCTATCGTCTCCCAAAGTTCTCCTTGGGCACCTTCACTTAATGTCATGTTTTTGGTCTTTTCCCCAAACAAAGACCTCTAATTCTAATTTTTTTAAAGACTTAACTGACAACATGAAAAGCTTTTTAAACTGTGCTAAAGCTCAGATAGATGAGATATGAAATTAATAGTAATATATAGGGTGACTTTGAGGGGGAAAACGCTCAGAATGATCAGACATTCCATTACATCTGAGCAGATAACAGGAAATTTCCCCATTACACTTGTGGCTAAAATTTGGCCATCGTTTTAACTGCCACGTAGATCCAGACTTCATATAGTCTTCTTTTAAAGTGAGATCAAACAAACCTGAATAAGTTCAGTATGTTCCATAGGTAAAACAGCACACATACAATAGTTTTACTCTGAAAATCCTCTTGACTGATGATCACTACAAAAAGAACGAAATTTCTCTCCATCACCTGAGGAAAAGGAAAAGAAGACTTTGTACTCTTTTGTAAACTGTTCAGAAAACATAACGTGTACTCAAAAACGAACATGAAAGACAGTGTCTAAGTTGTGCTGGACCATTCGTCGGTATTTGAGCTAACACTCAACGTGAACGGTTCACGAACTACAACACCGGCACTAATTACATTCATTAGGAGGTTGGGCCGGGATACACAAGCCCACAGTAGATAGTCTGGGCTGGTTTCCAAGACAACAAACTATGCTACGTACTCGACCAAAAACAGATTCTCCATTCCAAATGAAAGTCAAATATTTCTCCTTTTTCTAGAGAACCAGTGCTTCCGCATACATACAGCAGTTTCATTTAGCACGGCCTAACACAAGATGCGTAGAACAGTGCTGAATATGGATGTCTGTGTTGTAATAGTTTCTATAATGTACCTGGATGAAGCGAAGAAGGAGACTGCCCTTCTCGATGCCATCTGCAATATGAAACAGTTCAAGCACAGAGAGCAGCTGGCATAGACTCATCATCACACCCACTGAGTAGAAGGTGTCTGCCAGGGCGTCTAAGAACACACACACACACAATCTAGTGTGAGACACACACACACACACAAAAAAAAAAACCCCAAAACAAAACAATGCAATACAATTTCTGGAATGAGAGGAGGTATGAAAAATCAGTCTCAGATCTGTCAACCGTAAAAGGTCAGTCATGCATATGTAATAGAAAAAGAGAAGTATTTTTGTGTGTGTGTGCTCATAGCTTGTGCGCTAGTTGGCTTTTTCCATTTTTCTTCGGGGGACAGCTGGTGTTAGAGGTTAAAGAAGTGATGATATCCAGGTGATGGTGTCCTTAAACACTTTGGGGCTGGATTTCTGAATACTGATTCAACTTAGTCCATGGTGGTTTTCCATGAAGAAGTATTTCTCAGTTCGCTGGATAACTTCAGTCATAAGTCCAGAATAGCCACTTGGAGATGCTCTCTCATTGGACAGTTTTGACTTTTGGCCAACGAAGAAATCCTGCTTTGTGGAAGACCTTCCCGGACTAAGGTGGATTTTCAAAACAATTGCCCGTTTTACCTTAATAGTGTTTACGTTTGTGACAGACATACACATATATCGTAGGTTCATGGTATTTGACATAGTTTTATGTCTTCGATGAAACTGAATCCAGAAAATGTCTTTAAATCATGCAAGTGTTGGGTTCCATGCTTTAGTTTTTAGTGTTTTCTTATTTTAACAAGCGTTAGTTATTTGGAAAACTCAAGTAGGCTATCAAAAGACAGCCTTTCGTCTGCTAAATCATCCTAAGCACCCCCCTGGCAGCAGCATAAACACGCTTGAGGGCTGGTCCTCGGTACTGCTTAAATAGAAACGAAAATTTCAGATACAAATGTAGGTTGCTTACCCCCACCGAACGACAAGAACCTTGCAGTCATATTCGCGAATATCCATGTGTGCCCGCAAAACTGCAGCAGGTTGTATAGAAATAAGTATGCAAGTCGGAAGCTGCACCTGAAAAAAAACGTATTTTAAAAAAAGTGTTTTAGTGGAAGCAGTCATATATTTGCGCATTTTAAACACCACAAAATCACCAACCACCTTAATGAAATTTGTAAATGAACTGCATTCGACGGTTTTGCTTACTATGATTATAAGGAGAGGGAAACGACTTTGGCTTTCTAAACAAATCTTTCTGTGACCGTAATAAGGATGAATAAATACTAATGTTAATATAAATATATAAATAAAGAACAAGTTCGGCATAACTCAGTCATATTGCACTGACTTTATGCCGTTGGAGAGTGCCGACAAACTGACCATGCATGACATTCTTACACAATTCATCGCAGCTGAAATGGAAAAATACAACAGTCAAAACATTTAAATTAACCATTAATCTGCCTTTTAAAGAAATAAGTGTGCACTGTAACTATACATAACTGAGAAATGCTTTGGAAAAGGCTTTTGGTCTGTGTACATTTTCCTTCACTAACGTTCAGCGAAAAGTCAGAAATGGGTCGAACGATTGAGTTGGTGACATCCCTATGTAACACAATTCAACCACGCGACTCGCGTCAGCTGGACGTGCTTTGATGCTTACCTCATCTCCTTCAGGTAACCAGTAAAGATGATGGTCGTATTACTAGAGACCTTGTAAAAGTTCTGTTTTGGAAAAACCAAGCTCGAGGAAGTCCTCATCAGACGTTTCCCTCTGACGTCAAGGAGGAAGGCCCGGCAATCATGGCCAGTGGGCTTTCCCAAACAGGATGAAAATTTCCAACTGTTTTTTAAAGCAAAACGGTCCCGTAGAAGAATGGGAAGTTTATGTGTGGTGGATATGGAGATGAAAAGTGAACTATGTCGCACTACTAAAATTACATTCACGTCTTACATTTACATGATACAAATACTAATACAAGGAATTAAAAAAAACAAACAAACTCCAATTTATAGTATCCCTCTGACATGTCGCTTCACCTATCAGAACTTTCACGTTTTACAGGCTAATTGCTGTCTGCGAGGTATTTTTAAATCGGTTTTGATAATATAGCCAAATTGTTAAAGACAGTTCATAGCTGGTTGGTTTCATTCAAACCTTGACGCGCCATTCACTCTCAGCAATTATTTATAGCTAGTGTTTGGCTTTGGCTTTGACAACGTGCCAAAATTGCACTGCCGACTGCTGACGGAGTTAAACTACGTTAGTGCTGACGTGACACAGGCAATATAAAGGAAATATGCTCAAGGAGCGCATCCCTTTTTTTATACCAAAATCGCTTATCAAATGTTTTCAAAGATTCTTTCTGTATGTTTTGTTTACTCATAACAGAGCAGTAACTAATGATATCATGTTCAAAACTGTCTCAATGTAGGATACTGCATCATTTGTCACCCAGGCAACGCAGCCCTAGCTGAACGGCACCTCTTTCAGCTAGACTTTTGTTTCAGTATCTTTGATGGGATGAGAATAGATGCATAGATCAATTTGGACTTTGCAAAGAGCGATAAAAACCTGAACAACTCGAAGAATTTCGTTTTTCCCGGAAAAAACGCATAGAGTTAGGCCTTCATATCGCCGTCTGGTGTGGGGTTAACCTTCAAGCATCTCCTCAAGTCTAGTAGCCTACAAAACTGCACTACTTTAAGATCACTGATAGTAGAATTTTTATTAATATCAGTAGTCAGCCTTGCCTACTTGCAGTTATTAGGCCACTTGTTGTATGACTACTAGGCTAATGAAAACTAAATCCAGATGCTGCCTGCCATAGCTCCACTACATTGACTCAAATATTTCGTGCCATTTTATTGTTCCACAAGAATCAAGTTTCACAAATAAGTACTTACAGATCGATCTTTGGGGTGGTGTGTGTGTGTGTGTGTGTGTGTGTTTGGGTGGTGTAGGGGTGCTGCCAATATTTATATAAACAGCTGAACAAGGATCTTCAAAATAATGAAGTTGTTTATGGTGGACTACGAGGAACATGGTACACCTATTTAATTTTTTGTTTGAATTCATGTTTTGACTTAGTAGACATGTAAAGCCCTTTGAGACTATAGATAGTGAAACTGGGCTCTAAATAAACTTATATTATTATTCATTCATATAGCCTACTTCTACTACTGCTAATATAGTAGTAGTAGTAGTAGTGGGCTATATGAATGAATGAATGAATGAATGAATGAATGAACAAATGAATGAATATCAAAATTACTTTAGTGACACTGTAGTTTGACTCTGAGGGCTTGACATTTCTGCTGCCATTTAATGAAAAAGTCAGCTGCCATCCAGTAGAATCGCGCAAACGTACTTGCTAAGTACACACCAAAAATGCATAAAACTCTGTTTCCTTACCTTGGAGGTTCTTGTGTGAAATAAAGCGTGAAGCTTTTCCAAATAACGATCTCACTTGTTGCGGGGTTGCTGTGTTTGCAATAGCACAATACTTCCATGGGAGGGCAGTATTGTCAAATCAAATTGCCTTTGAAAATAATCTATCGTCGGAAAGTAACAGCAAAAATAAAACGTCATTATACATCATTGGGCTGTCACTAGCTACCAGAGCAGCTTCACTGTCGCTTGTTATAGATTCCTCTGTTAAGTTTGGAACTTATCAGAAAAGATACGTCATACCTCCTAATAGAAGAGCCCTATGGCTACATTCTCCAAAAAAAACAAAGCCATAAGGGCTCCTCTATACTAGCCTACTTGTTCTGATTTAACTATCTCAAAGTTTTCACTAAACCCGCTTTCTGGAATACCCCCCTGAACTATGCCAGAAAAAAATAGCCTACACATACGACGCCATAACAGAGCTGACGGAAAAAAGGGCTTTGGCCTGTGGGTTTCTTTAGCGTGCACTCCACACGTACTCACTCAGTTATTGAGGGCAGCTAAAGGGGTAACGTGTTGGAAATGACTGACGTGCTTATTTTCAGATAGAGCGGGAAAGTGAGACCCGATCTCAAGTGGTCATTCGAGACACGGATTCTAAAGCCAGGTGTAAACGGGCGTACTTAAAGCTGTTCATTTGTGATCGGATCACCAAAATCAAATCTCAATGCACGGTGTAAATATGTTTACCCCTTGGCCTCAGTTTCAGTTGACCATCTGTTTTTTTCTCCCCATTGCTCAGTAGACCACGGTCTGTGCTACTGAAACCACATTACTTGTAAACGTGCAGTTTCAGGGTATAATAATTTGTTTACGCACTGCAAACTGACCGTAATTCGGCTGTTAATTTGTTAACCGACCAGTCTTAAAGAAACAGTATACTTAAGCGCTAGACTGACATTTACAATCGGCAGACTGACAGTTTCTTGTCTTGTTTAGCTTTGTGTCCTGAACCAACACTTGGAATTGATGGTTGCGGAATTTAAGGTTTATGCCGCAGTTGACCGTAGCAATTTATCTGCGCCCAACACACACACACACTCTTACCCTCACACTCTTTCTAAATTATGTTTTATGTCTAAATTATACTATATGTTTTACAAATGTTTTACATTTCCCCCTAAATTATATGTTTTACAAAAATGTGAAGAGGAAATATAGATTACTTCTCGAAACATGATATAATTAATGCATTTGTGAGGGTGAGAGGAAAACTCCATTTAAAAAACTGTAATTCCAAATAGTCCTCAGTGACATTATGCAGAACTCACTAAAATTCACACGTGAGGGGGACTGATCATGAAATTGTTAGATTGTGTGCGAATATATAAAAGATTAGATTAGATTTTAGAGAGTATTCATGATTGGATAATCATGTCGACTTTTTGAAGAGCCATAGCTGTTACAGACAAAAGAGTAAACTGTGACCGCACGCTGCCCTCTAGTGGCGAAAATTCATTTTTTCATTAGTTTGCCCGAGTGCTAATTTTTGCAACTTCCGAGAAAGCTTGGTTTAGGATTTAGTACCACAAAAAGCAACGTATTTGCCGGACCTACTTTCATGACAGAGAGCACAAATGTGTCTTTTATTGCGGCCTGACAGCATCATTTTGGTGGCACGTATAAAAGTACAATATAGCCTATGAAACTTTCCCACACACGTACATAAATACACACACACACACACACCCAAGCTCGCATTTCATTGTAAAGTTGGTTTCATTTCACAGAAAAGGAGAAGCATTAAAAAAAAAAAACTGACACATTTTTTACTGACACTATTTTTTAAGCGTTCAGGCCAACCCTGCGGTCCCATGAAACAGGAAGTGAGTTGGACACTAGGCCTACGTGGTTAGAGTGAGGGCCAAGTTGCCATGGTACCCCAGAACGGAAACTCTACCTGACAAATGACAGACAGACTCTCACAGGAGACAAAACATGAAATCAACAGCAAGTCACACATCATTTGATTAGTATTTTAATAAAAACGTTTTTTAAAAAAAGTGGAAACATATTAACTGTATATAATATATACACTTAAGATACAGGTAATAAAAAAAATGAAAAACAAAGAGAAAACAAAACAAAAAAGTCCATTAATACAAGCGGTTTTCTTTCTTTTTTTTTATTAAAGTTACAAATTATTCAAAACCATGACTTAAGGGTTTACTAACTAAGATTTATGAATAGTTTATGTATCAATATACATTATACATTTCCGTGTTCAAAGCCTGATTAGTCAGGGTAGGAGGTTGCTGTTTCAGTGAGAACTGAGTCCTCCAGTTCATTAAAAGGAATAAATAAAAGAATTTACACAGTTTACAGTATACACAGTTCTTACTGGGCAAGTTACTGGCATATTAGCTACTTCATTGGACTTTACAATAGTTACATAAGCATATCAGAAAGTACAGGACGAAGACATTGGGTAACATATTACAGTAGCAGTAGACATGTGTTCCTATGCATGCGGCGTCTTAAAAGACACACATGACGTTTACTAGTTATCAATACTGAGGAAGAGCTTAGATGTCCAGCCACAGAGCGATGATGCACAGAGGTCGGGAAGCCCCTGAGAAAGGTGTTATTGTCACGTTTTTAATCTCCTCTGTTTTCCTCCTCTCTCACTGGCCTGTTTTTTTCATCTGTATGGTTTCATAAGTGTCCTGATCACGAGGAGCCAACCCCTGAGAGAGAGAGGGAGGGAGGGAGGGAGAGAGAGGGAGGTGGAGAGAGAGACAGAGAGAGAGAGAAGCGAGAAAGAGAGTGAGTGCGAGAGAGTGTACGTGTTATGGACAGAGTGTGTGTTAGAGAGAGAGTGCGTAAGAGAGAGATTGCAAAGAAAGCAAAAGGAAGTGACTAAAAATGGCCGAGTGACACTTCAAATGAACAAACCAAACCAAGGGCCCTCCTCCAGGTCCCCTTTTATAAGAAACAGTGTCACTGAGGGCTAAGCTGTAGATAATAGTATGTAACAGTATGTAACAGCATGTAACAGTATGTAACATCCCCATAACAGTACAGTCATAATAATACAGTATTTTCTGAATATGGTGCCACATAAAGATAATGCATTAGTGTATGAAGCTATACACTGTCACATGGATAATGTTCATTTTGGGTTGAAACGGGTTAGTATTGCTTTAGCTTTTTAAAATGGAACTGTACACTTTTATCGGTGTGATAATTAAAATTTATTGCCAAAATTTTACACTATCAGAAAGGTGATTGCTTGTCTAAATGAAACATATTCTAGAGAAGTAGGCCTATATCCTGAATGTTTGGTAAGTTAAAAATGAACAAGCATAAACAAATAAACAAATGTATGTATGAATGAAAACTCTTACTTCATAAACCCCCTCTGTAGCTGCTTTCTTCTGTAAAAAGATATTTACAACCATCATTAGAGAACGCACAATACTGATGCACCTCTGAGCACATTAAACAAAACCAAGTTATGGAAAGTCCATCAAACTTTTTTTTGGCTTGAACTGAGAAAGAAAAAAAAAAATTCACAGAAAACATGATCCCCCAACGTAAAGGTCCACTACGCCCCTCAGGGTCACTTTTCACCTTGTTGTGGAAATTTTTTGTTGCAAATTTTCCATAGCTTTGAAGTCACACGACTTCAGTCACTCGAGCCTGGGCAAGACAAAGCTGTTGTCCCTACACTGCAACGTGTAAACATGATATTTTCAAAGTTGGCGCAAGTAACACACTATTCAACAGTTTCTTTGAATGTGTCTTAACAGTGACTTGGAGAGGGACAGGTAAAAATGTGTTTAGTCAGTGAAAATACATGTGGGAAACCTAAAACAGGATGTAGAAGCGAGAAGGGGGAGGGGGTGCAGGGGGGGGGGGGGGGGGTTGTCGGTGGTGGAAGAAAACAGCTAATCTCATCATCATGAACCTTATCATGGGGAGAATCAGATGAGAGCAACCGCGTGTTCTCTCAACGGCCAAAGTCTGTAATTTATTAGGTGTGGAACACTGGTAGTTGCAGAATGATTGTAGAATGATATTTTGAGGGTACATATGAGAATAATGCAAAATCTTACATATTTGTGGTGAATTAAAGATGACGTTTTTGAATTGTTATGAGGGAAACAGACAGAGAGAGATAAGAGATGTCCATCTTCAAGAATCTCCTGAAGGCTCACCTCTTCCGAGAGCACCTCCTCTCCGAACATCTACCACCTCTAACACCCTAGCATGCCTTACTTGCATCTACTGTGTTCTTCTCTGCCTGATCTCCTGAAAACTCACACTTATTGTTTGCATCTTGCCCTGTTGAATAGATATAGTGCTTTGTGCTTACTCTAGGTCTCTCACTATACTGTAGCTTGAATTGTTTCCCCACTTGTAAGTCGCTTTGGATAAAAGCATCAGCTAAATAAATGTAATGTAATGTGATTCCCCTGAAGAACCAAACACCCTGGCAATTTATTTACTAATCCTTGGGTATTTGGGTAACATTGGTCCAACTCATCTCTACGTGTTGGGTGTGTTTCCTTCTGGTGGTGTGTTTGTTTGGAAGACAAGAGTGAGTCTGCGATGTACGCATATGTGTGTGTTTGTGTGTGTGTGAATCCTCACACATTTTTGGCCAACAAGTCTGATTTAATCAGATCCATTTTTCTGTACTTCAGAAGAACGTTCTTCATTGGAAAAACATGAAACTGTTTAAATTTAAATGAGATTTTCAAATTTTTTAAATTCAATTTGCATTTTTAGATTTGCCGACGGTATCACAGAGTGTCACAATGCTGAAAAAAAAGTCATTAATGAAATTAATGAAGTTATATAGCTGCGCAGATGTTGCAACCAAAAACGTGTCGTATGTGACAAGAACACCCCTGGAGAGTTAAGTGATAAGAATTGATAATATTTGGTTCTTTCTACTTGGATATAATAATCAGGACATGTTGGACATTACGCTCTTCTGGTATGAGGGTCATTCTTACCACACTGTAGGAACTGCTCTTCTCAGCCTCCTTCATCACCTATAAAGGGGTGTGTACCATTAGTGAGAGAACATGACACAGTGACACAGAAAAACTATGTGCGGGAATAAGAGAAATAAAAAAAAAAAACAACATAATTGAGATCTCACAGTTTTGATAGACCCTTCTAAATATACCTACTGCAGCGAGAAGGTTCCTTTGGTAATCATTATTAAAAATGTAAAATTACTAAATACATACATACAAACACGCATACATATCTGAAAACATTAACATAAAATGTTAACACGTCTGTTTTCAGTAATCTATACGACCTGCGTTAGCACTAAGACAGAACTGTTCCTGTAACAATTATGAAACAGTTTGGACTTTAATAAGAAAGTAATCTGACCGTTCTTTTAAGATAAAAGTTTAAATCCCCTGGTTCGTGCTGGTTTGCAGCTACATATTTGATTTCGTTTACCTCTAAAATGGTCATTGGAAAGACACACAAACAAACAAATACATTCGTTGTCATGTTTGTCATTTTGTAGCTAATTTTGGGCCATGAAATCTACTTTTGTCTGTCTCTGTTCGCAAGCATCCAGTGAACCAAGCTTTTCAGTTAAAATGCTGTAGTATATGTTGGACTTTATTCTTCCATTGACATTAGTAAGAATCCGCGGATAATCACGCGCAAAACTTCTCGTGAAGTGAAAGATGCGCCAGCAGCTCTCATCATAGGGCCAAACTTCTCTTTAACTTTACCGTACATTTTTACGATGACAAACTACCATAGCTGTATAGAGCCACAAAGCTTAAATTTAGGTTAGTCTTTTGCATTCATAATGGTTTGTTTTGTTTGTTTTTTGAAATTAGAATGTAATGAATGAATTGAATTTGTAAGGAGTTTGGTCAATTTTACTCAGTTATTACGAATGTGGAACATTTTCCACATGTCTGAGAATTTAAACACAGCATAGTACCTGTATTACTTCACACATAAATTGATTCTATTTTGTGACCTTTTTATTCGTCCGTGTTGAGAGTGTAAATAAGATGTGAAGAATCTATGGGTGTACCTTGAGTCTGCAGTAGAGAATGGTGAGAAGGATTCCATAAAAGAAAAGAATACCATCCAGGATGTAGCAAATCTTAGGCTCCTCCAATGCGGCACCTCAAAGAAACGGAGAAAACAATAAAAAAAAGGGCCCCATTTCACAGAGACAAAGACTTCAGCGCGAAACATTTTTACCTGTCCTAATGCATCCAACGTTGAACTGATATTTGGTCAGAGCTTTCCGAACTTCTTCATGATGAGAACCTCTTAACTGTTCAGTTCTCTGTTCTGTTAACTTAGGTGTTCTGTTCGGCAGAATGCTATTACCCACCAAAAGGACTAAAGTTTTTGTTCTTTGTAACCAACTTTATAACTTTTCTTTTCTTCTGCCGTCGTGTGCATTACGCAGAACAAACCAACAGCAGTACATATTTGCTTGCACTACTGCACCGAACACTAGCAAATTGGCTTACTAAAAGTTCAGTAATGTGCTCAAGACATCTATGATATTTTTATTTCAGAATCTCAGATTCCAGTATGCTTTCTTTTGAAATCATGACACTGGAATACTCAACTTCATGCCAGTCACACAAGCATTGCGCATACATTGATAAAGGCTGAATGTAAGATACGTCACTTGAGACTGTGCAGTGGAAATGCCCCCGTGTTTTGTGAATGTTTTTATTGTTCGCACTCACATTTTAATCCTCACCATGGAAAAGTGAAAATCATTCATGGTGGAGGACATAGTTAACTTATTTAAGCAGTTTTTGATATTATTCTTATTATTATTAATTATAATAATATTTCTTTCATCAGCCTTATAAAGAAAACAAAATTGTGTATTCTTAGGTCTTTTTTTTCTACAGAGTTGTCTGTGAGCGACTGAAAACGTTTTGCGAAATGTTTGTATTTATGACGATATGTAGCGTTACCATGACCAGGAAGGTCATACATAAGCCGGTGGGACACGATTGCTGTGTTCGAAATGTCCACTCACTCACTATATAGTGCACTACATAGTAAGTGTTCGACGTCGAAAACAATATATAGTGAGTGAGTGAGTGGACAAGTGGATATTTCGAACACAGCATATGAATATCGGGACCTCGGACAAGGGCAGAGTGAGAGCTGGAATCTCCTTGAGCATGAATTCACATCAACTAATTAATCAGCTTCGATAAGACGTGAAGACTTTTTATAGCTTACATGCGTATAAATGTTGTCGCGCTAGAGGGACCGAAACTGATAGGCCTATATACAGAGATAGCTATAGCCTCTGAACACATATAGCTGCTCTGGTCTTGCTGCGAAACCACCAGGCAGAGAAAATTGCGAGCGATCACTTCTCTTTTCACAGAAATACACTCGCACTGAATAGGCGGTTCCTGACCCCCCCACCCCCCTCCTGTCACATAATGGAAACAGCAACGGCCTTGACTACTGAACTAATTGTCTAAATCATGGTGAAATAAGAGCAACAGTTTGTTACGATTAGGTTACAATAACATGTTAAACACTGATAAGAACTATCAACTATAACACGATTCTCTAAAACTCAACTTCAAACAAGTATGAACATCATCTGACGGAGCAGGACGTGTCCGCAACTGAAATAATGGCAAGCCGATACAAATTTAAAGGAAATGAATAATCTTTTAATGTTATCACGTCTGTTTAATTAAGAGTACAGTGAGCTATAACACAATAACATTTCATTAACATAGTTATAGAGTAAATGGCTGAAAATGTCTGTTTTCATTTCATTCTCAACCTGTCACAAATTCATAAATAGGCCTCATCATATATTTTCTATTGGTGTCAATTAAACCAAGGACTTAGGCCGTCATGTGCTGCTGGCCTAAAGTTGTACAGACTTTAGCGAATTAACACTTAGACTAATTCAAAGACAACTTACTCACACTGCCGAAGCTCATCCACAGAGAAAGAACGGCGAGAGAAGAGACTTGACCTTTCATTGCGATCGCTATCGCAGCAGAACAGAAAACTGCTTGTTTGTGTATACCCTGCCGGACACTTTGTTTGAAGTACCTCTGAAAAAGGCTTCGACTAGGAAGACGCGGTAGGGATAGGCACAGAGGGGAAACTGTGGTTAGGTCTATACTCTGTCCGTTTTGAAGTTCAGACCACTCCCACATAGCGATGTGACGAAGCGACAGGCGTGGGGGCGGGAGGGGGCTTGATTCTGTTTGCCATTTTTCCAACTAACCCCCCCCCCCCCTTACCTCATATTGACAGTAGGCCTACTTGATTACTGTAATAGACGCAGGACTGCATGAGATACTGTAGCTTGTAATGTATGTACATGTCATGACAAAACGGACAAAGCGTTAATCATCAAAATAAACACAGAAAAAAAAGGGAAAAACAAACAAACAAAAAAACAGACAACACTACCCCAAAGCCAAAATGAAACAATCTGTTAAAAAAAAAAAAAAAAAAGATGAAGAAAAAAAGGGGCTGGACCCAGTGCCTCAGTTTTAAAATATTTATTAAGTTTCAGTTTTTATACATGGAGGAGTAAGAGAGAATTTGTCTGTCTAAACAACACGACAGCGGACTGGAGAGACAGAGCAAGACAGAGCAGTCGTTGGAACTGTTTCTTTAACGGTCAACTTCACCAAACACAATGTCCTGCGTGCCTGTAACGAAAACAGAAATTTTTCTTTTAATAATAGCTTAAAAACATGCTATTTTTTCATAACTACTTATTTCTTATTCATTTTTTTTTTTCAAAAATAACTACGATGGCTGTTGTTTTAAATACTTCATAGGAGAGTCAGAAAATGAAACTCTCTCTGGACAGCACTTTGAAAACCAGAACTTTCTATCGCTAAGGTCGATAGGAAGCGATAAAGTGAAGTGGTTGATTTTGTGGTCAGTTTTGCGCTTCTGCAAAAATTAAAAAAAGCCTCCAAAGTCACATCTTTAATACGCTCCTCTTGTGGCTACAGCACCGACAAAATGCTGAGCTACAGCCCTGGTCCACGAGAATCAAACAATGATGCGGTCAGAAATACTTTTAAACCAAAAAGAACATCTTTCTCACCAATGATGGCCACCACGTCAGCAAGCATGTGCCCCTTGGCCATTTTATCTAGGCCGGCCTGCCAAAAAAAACCAAACAGATAAATAAAACAACACACACACGTTTTAATGACCAACTGATTTATAATAAATAGCATCGTTTAGGTGACGTCATCTGGGTGTCGTCCCCGTTATTGGGTTCCTTACCAAATGAGCGAACCCCGGAGCCTTAATCTTGCAGCGGTACGGTCTGCTGGATCCATCAGAAACCAGGTACACGCCAAACTCCCCCTGAAGGCGAGTTTGAAAAACAGAGTTTTTTTAAAAACCCCAAAGCTCAACAAAACAGCGTTTTTAAAACCTCCCAAAACTCACACTCCCAACTCCAGTGCCAAGACCTGATAACATCGTTCATATGTTAATAGAGGTAGGGGTGAACGATTATTGAGGGGTGGGGTGGGAATATGAAACAAACAGTTGTGTATGTATGTACATAACAAACTTATCTGTGTGATATCCTCACTGACATCACAAACACTAACAGTTCTGCTGTTTTTATACATCGTTTACAAGAGAGCTGAGGAAAAATTTATGAAGTTATTGTATTAGTTCTGTCCCTCCATATGTTCTTCTGTCAGTGCGGCGATGATATTTTTCAATGAAAACATGTGAGCGGGTCAACAACAATTAATCATAAGCAGATCAAAATGGCGTAAGTGCATTTTTAAGGCCTTACAAAGAGAGGACAAGTGACAATGTCTCTGAAAAAAAAACAACTTTTCTTACGCTTCGGTTCTTTCTCTAAATGCCGAACTTAAAAAAACCCCACAAAAACAAACACATTATCTGCACAGAGAAACAGACTTTTTAAATTTTGGTTCACAAGCCGGCTGTTTATGGCGCGTTCGTAGGAAAGCGTGTATAATACAGAGGACTGTGTGAATTTGAGGTCAGATGTTACAGAACGCTCGATGAAAACGGCAGTGACTGGTTAGCGTGATCGCGTGCATACGCAGACAACTGCTGCTTGACTGCGCGGGTATATTAAGGAAACGAAGCTATTTAAACCCAGTCTGTCTGTGTTTAGTATTTCACAGAGGCCAAAGTCACGAAGACGGTTAACAGTGGAGGTGTTACAGATCACCCTATGCACTGTTTGATCTGTACCTCTATTCCTGGGTCACGGTTCAAAAAGACACGGTTCAAAAATTAGTTTGGTTATGGTGCCTTTTGATGATCTGCTGTCATGTTTTGTGTGTTTCCTGTCAGATATGAAATCTTTGTACAGCGCTGTCAGCAACTAGTTTTAATAAATCGTCAATAATGCTACTGTAAATTTCCACTCAATGAAAGCGCATACAGACAGCGCAATAATCACGATGCAGATATTTTCTCGCATTGAGAAAGAAAAGAAAGATAAAAGGTGTACTGTCATCAAATTATGATTAATGTCATTCTCAGTGATTAAAAGCACCGAGACCGAGAATATGCATTCGCTATGATTTGGCGTCACGATCGCAAAAAAGACAAAAAAGAAAAAAAAATCACTTTCAAGAGCTGAGGTGAAAAAAAAAGAAAAAATCCACGGTTCATTAGACTTGTACTGTGAACTGAACTGAGCACTACAGAAACTATAGCACCTCTCATTAGCAACCAATGTAATTAACTGTGCAGCTCTAATAAACGACAGAAATGATTAAGACACACGTCCACACTGACCTTGGGGGCCTCAACAGCGGTATATGTGGCTCCAGGAGGAACCTGGTAACCCTCTGTGTAGAGCTTGAAATGATGGATCAGTGACTCCATGGACATCTATGGAGAAACAAAACAAACAAACAAAAAAAAAGTCTTATTGAGGCATTACAACATGCCCCTCGACGAAACCCGCAAATCACAGTGACTGCAACAACCGCACACAGACGCTGACTGTTACACGCAAGCAAACCCCAAACGGAGCTGATTCTCTCACCTTCATCTCAGACCTCTTGGGTGGAGCTACTTTAGCGTCGTCTACTTTGATCTCTCCGGCTGGCATCTTATTGAGCGCCTGCAACATGATCCTCAAAGACTGTCTCATCTCCTCCACCCTGCACAGATACCTGAGAGAGAGAGAGAGAGAGAGAGAGAGAGAGACTCAATCCAAGTTTACCACACTGTGGATAATGAGTTTTGTCATTTAGGGATGTGTGCATGTCAGCATGGTGTATACCAACCTGTCATAACAGTCACCCTTGCTTCCGATAGGCACGTCGAACTCCACCTCGTCATACTTGTCATAGGGCTGACTTTTCCTCAGATCCCACTTAATCCCAGAGCCCCTCAGCATCACTCCACTGAGAGAGAGAGAGAGGGAGAGAGAGAGAGAGAGAGAGAGAGAGAGAGAGATAGAGAGAACGAGAGAGAGAACGAGAGGGAGAGAGAGAGAGAGAGAGAGAGAGAGAGAGAGAGAGAACGAGAGGGAGAGGGAGAGAGGGAGCGGGAGAGGGAGAGGGAGAGGGATTGAGATTAAAATCTTTCACTTTTTCCAAGTCTGAACCAAAAACGCACAGCTGTGAAGCTGCACGGTTGTATCGACCTCACTCTAATTCCATGAAATAAATAAAAGTGCTAAAAAACAAATATTTGCATAAAACTCTCGTAAAACAGAAATCTCTCTGCGAGGTTCACCTGAAACCGTAGTTGAGAGCGTCCTCGGCCGAAACGACTCCGATGTCCACAGTTCTGTTCTTCCAGATGCGATTGTTGGTCAACATCTGTGTTAAAAAAACAAAAACAAACAAAAAAAACCCCCCACCAAGGTACCGATGAGAACTGGTCTTCTCAAAACACCTGAGGTCAAATCTGCCTTATCTGAAATCACACATTCACAGAGGCCCCATACCTCTTCCACTTCATCGATGCGTAAGGAAAAGTTCTTACACCACTCGTAGATGTCATCCATGAGTCCCAGAGGCATGTCCTGTAACCAAGACAATTCTATTCAGACCCATAACCAGGGCAAAGGCACGAATCTGTGCGATACACCAGTTCGACGTACTGGTATAGAAACCTCACCTGATGGACTCCTCCAGGCCGGACGTAAGCCGCGTGCATTCTCGCTCCGGACACGCGCTCGTAAAACTCAAACATCTGACAGAAAGACCGAAATATTTTGTTCAAAAATAGGAATGTAATCATCTATCAATTGACATCTGAGAGAAAGACAAAATTCTTTTACTCAGACATATAAATGTAATCGTGTCAATTTACATAATCATTGTCATAGATTCGACATGTTTTCTTTTCTTTCTTTTTTTTAAATTAACTCATCTTTGAAGCTAGTAGCACAGTTTCACACATGTGAAACACCTCCTCTCCACATTGTGGTCTTGGGGTATGAAAGGGGTATGAGAACAAACCACGCACCATAGCACACCCCTCTAGAGAGGCCCTCGTAAACCGAAAAAAAGGAACGACAGAATTTAAGAGCAGTGGGGTGGAGATATCCTCTGTAACTCCACCTCCACCTCAACCCCCACCTTCTCTCTCTCCTCAAACATCCAGAAGAACGGGGTCATGGCTCCAATGTCGAGGGCGTGGGCGGTGACGGCCATGATGTGGTTTAGGATGCGGGTCAGCTCTCCATAAAGCACTGAGAAACAACAACAACAACAACAACAACATTCAGTCACTCAGTCCACCTAAGGGATGGATAATCCAAGGACACCAGTCTCTTAGTGTAAATAGCACTGGAGGACTTGTAAGGAAAAAAAACAAAAAAAACAAAAACACACCATTTCTGCATTGCGAGCAGATAACTGTAATTCTGAAGTAGAGCAGTGAGGCGGTTGCTAAGGTGACTGAATGGGGACCTAAAGAAATCTCACCTCGGATCCACTGCGCGCGGGGCGGGGCCTGGATGTTAAGCAGCTTCTCCACGGCCAGGGAATAGGCTTGTTCATTGCACATCATAGACACATAGTCCAAGCGGTCAAAATACGGAAGGGCCTAGAATCACAGAACCAGACAGAAAGTCACTAACACCACAAGATTCGGGCTAGCCTAAATCTGTTACTCGTACGCCGTGCTTGGGTCAGTCTTAAATTGCGTTATGCGCCGTGACGTCAGGGGCGCGCCCGCTTTCTGACCGGTCGGAAAGGTCAGCGCGGCGATTTTTTAGCGACGGCTCCAGACCGTCGCCGTAGAGCCCCCGCGTGAGGCAAGAGGCCGTTCGCCGTGGTAACCCACCTGCAGGTACGTCTTGTACTCGATGAGTTTCTCTGTGCCGCGGTGCAGCAGGCCCACGTGGGGGTCGCATTTCTTCACCGACTCTCCGCTCAGCTCCAGCACCAGACGCAGCACGCCGTGGGCCGCGGGATGCTGGGGCCCAAAGTTTATGGTCAGGTTAGACACTTCTTTCTCTGCAGGTGGATCCTTATCTGAAGAGAGAACGAGAGAGGGGGCGGGGGGCTTCGATTACATGGTGCAAACACATACAAATAACGCCCATTGCTGCTATGTCTTCATGACATTTGAAATGACGGACGATGTATCTGGGTCTGCCTTGTCCTATGACGTTCCTGGCAATACTGTTTTCTTTCCTACTTTGAATCTATTCTCTGAAGTCCCTTCGCAATGTAAGTATTTGTCAAACAAAACAAATGGTAATTAGCAATCCTTTTACGTTAGGATGAATGTAAAGAACAACTGAAGGAGGACACAATCTGAAGTGGATATCCGTGAGTAGAGGAAAATAAGTTCAGGTCATCGTCATATTCAAAAATGATTGGGGAGGAGTAACATGCAGAGAAAGAGACAGAATTAAAGCAGGGGAGGGGTAGAAATTAGCCTGTGGGATGACAGCGTAAGACGGACATACCATTCCATGGTGGGGGTGCCCATTTCTCAGTTATTACACTGGGGTACATCACTGCCCCAGCGTACTGCTCTGTCCACTCCACATCGGGCTGCCATTGCTTCTGCCTAAAAGACAGACACAAGCGCGCGCACACAGTTAGAGAATGTGTATACTCGTAATGTAAAACGCCAAAGGGTACCCCCTGATCACTGTCAGCTGTTTTAGTCTGAAAAAGGTTGCTACCGTTATTGTTGGCTCATACTAACTTTAGTGTGTAAACAAAGCTGAGATTCAAGGAAGATACCATTTCTCATGAAAGAATTTGCGTATCTCGCACCATAGCATGATCTACCTCAGAGGGAACAATTAAGCTAACCTCACTTCCCACTTAATAGTCAAAGGGAATTTGTTTACAGTGCTTCGTTTAACAATAACAATTGGCGAACTTTATACTTGTGTATGTATCACTGTCAACAAGAGTGTTAAACTGAGCATTACATAAACTGCAACTATTTACGCTGTTGCTTAACTATTTTAAAATACGGCCACGCAGACATGAACAGAGGTACATCTCTAATGAGGACGCGATGATATTAAAGTGGATAACCTTCTGTTAGCAATCCTCATTAATCCACAAACGAGAGAGGCTTGCTTTATTTGACCTCCACAAATTTGACGTATTACAGTTTTCAAACTCTAATACAGTACTACATGTCAACCTCCTATACTGTGATCTGCGTCGGGGCGAGACCATTTAAGAGGCACATTCTAGACTGTCCTCAAAAATCCAAATTTCTAAAACCTCAGCGACTCATTAAGAAGATGAATTGGCAGGTCTCCCGCAAGCAGTCTTAGTTGCAAAACCAGCAACACATCTTGCTTTCGTGGCTAGCTGTTACCAAACAGTGACAGGCACAACTTAGGTTATCAAATCAGAAAACAGAATTACAAAGGCAAAAACACTGTTCAATTACAAATGTGACACACACATAGAGTCCACATAAGCGATTAACTTCACCGTTCATTTTGCACAGTTACAAGACCCACATCTGTGCTCTTTAAAGCCTTACGGTAGCACTGACCGGCTAAGCAGCTAACACTAGCATCTCTTCAGCCAAACATTTAGAATTTGTTCCCCATCTATCGAGGAAACAAAGATAAGAACCACACTCACACATATTTATCCATGTAAACACATTTACCTCTTCTGAAGCAATGCACACCCCGGACTAGCGATATTAGAATTTAAAATTAAAGCTGAAGGACGTCCGAGTTTGGTAAGCGACCTCAGCATTGTCGCCGCCATCTTCACTGGCAGTAAACGTCTTCCACTTTGTTTTTTTAAAGCTGCCCCCTGAGTAGAACCGGCTTCACTACTGCCGCCTACGTTTCGGAGGCCTAGAACCTAGCATTACTTAAGACCGTCAAGCACGCTGAAGTTCAAGTTCAACACTGGCGTGCGGTTTTTATGCCATGTGAGTTATGACCTCTTAAAAGATGGGGACTGCCACACCGAACAACTGACAACAATAATGTAGACCCGCGTCACCCAATCTAAGTCTTCAACATCTATCCGACAACACATTTTTTGACATTAGTACTCAGTTAGTCCCATTTCTTCTAAGTCAGCACCAGATTCAACTATTCTATTAATCATCGAGCCCTCAGGCATGGTGGTGCCGGGCTAGTTCACGACTGTGCTTCATAAAGGATCCAAGGGACTGAAGCAAGAAATACCACTGTAGACCTATTTATGTTGCAGTTGTAGCCACTGGGTGTCGCTTTTGGAGACGCTCTATAAACTACACAAGGTTTTCATTTCTATACGCGTTAATTTCTGGTTACCACTAGTGAATTCATAATAGCACGGCACTTCACTTGAATTTCCAGTGAATTCGATAAATTGCAGGACACTCGAGGAAAGGGATTTCTGTCATAACTCATAACTTATTGACAGTTCTGGTAATGGCTTTGCTACTTCAGACCAGTCATTTTCGGGTTGTGTGTATGCTTGAAAGCACAGCGCCCTGGTTCATGGACATTTGCTGGAGAGAAAACGATCACATGTGTTATTTATTTATACAGTACTGCTCTTCGTTCTTTATTCCAGTTCAAACGACCACTTCGCTTTCTTCCTTTTCTTTTTTCAGGGCCAGCCTTAACACTCCTTATTCAAATAATCAGGGCAAGGATTTAAAAAGTATTTTCTACGTTAAGTGCTACAAGGTCCAGACAAAAATATTCAGCTTAATAGCACTTAAGTGGTTAAGTGGCGATATAGTCTGCAACATGAAAATGAAGCAGATTCCTTTATCAGTATTAAGTACAAGGAGACATATAATTAATTCTTATAAAAACAGTGCTTTTATTTCTGTAATACTGTGAAAAAATAATTACATACCATTTTTAAAAAATATTGGAAAAAAAAAGAAATAAAAATTGAAAATTCGATAACTTTTGTTTGTACGTCTTTTTGAACATTTTCAGCTACGAAGAACAGTACAGTAAGATCAACGTTTATTTTTTCTAAAGTCAAAGACACAATAATACAGGATACAGTCCTACCAGCAGAATAAAAGCATAGGAGGCCTGTCAGAGAAGTAAATGAACAGGTTACATAAAGATATCCATACATTAAATCACACACACCCACTCTCATACACGCAATCCCACCCACCCACACGCACGCGCGCACACACACACACTCATACACGCGCACACACACCCCTTCATTTTAAACACTCCACACACTCCTCTGGCCTTCTAAGGGCTGATAAAGTGAGGGATTGACTAACTAAGTAAAAAGACATGTTTTCCTAAGGCCACTCTTTATTTTTTTTTTTAACCCCAAATACCCCTTCTTCATTTTTATTCTCTTCTGTTTTCTTCATGAAATTCAGTCCTTCAGGAAGAGAATACAAACTGTCCCAAAAATGAGCCAAGAGAACACCTGACTCCTCTTGCCAATCAGAACACTCAAAAGTGACCTATTGCATTTTTCAAGGCTGAGTGAAAAGTGTGAATGACAGCTCAGGTAAATATATGACTTTTTTTTTTTTAAACATGATATTTCCCCACACATCTAATGCACTTTGGCACCCAAGTGAAGTTCAGCGCAGCTCCACGAGGTTTCTCTACTCTTTCGTTTCTGTAAATCCTCCATTTGTACTGTGAGTTGTCAATCACATTGCAAACCCTCAGTCTTTCCGTTGTGTTCTTTTTTTGTTTGTTTGTTTGTTTGTTTTTTCCCTCAAGCAGTTAAAAGTAATAATACTGCATTTAAGAGCATCTCACACTGATGATGTAAAATAATAATTGAAATAGGAGTAACACACAGGAAAAGTATTTACAGGACTCGTTCACTCGAAACATATCGAAATTCGGACAAGAATGAATTGGCTACAAAGAGTACCTCGCTGCCAAAATGCCGAGAGCCTTTTCCAACAGTGTCTTTATCTTTGTCATTGTCAAGGTCCACCAACATCATCATCATCATCATCAGACTGGACTCTCTTTTAGTCTCTTTTGTAGGCATCTGGTAGACTCAGGCCAACAGTCCTCATCAGGTAGTTTCTGTTTTTGTATCAGCGGAAAATACTTCAAGGTAGGCATCTGTTTGGCACAAATGTCAGTTATCTCTTCTTGGGAGGGGTGTTATTGAGTGTGTGTGTATATATATATATATATATATATATATATATATATATATATATATATATATATATATATATATATTTGTGTAAGGAGACCACCCCACCCAAAAAAACCTTCATGTTTCACGAGTTAAGAAAATAATCCATATAATCAGAAGTAATACGTGTGAGTGAACATTACTGTTATATAGGATCATATGAAGAATACTGACTCTGAACTGGTCAAATGCTCCCCAAGCGCTGATTCCAGAACAGTTTTGCTTTGTTGCGAATGCCAGTAAGAACTGGTATTAAGGTATAGCAACCTGATCTTGGATAAGCAGTTTGGGGAATGGTTTATATATTTAGTTAGTAATTTATTTTGAACCAAAAGCTGAAACCTCAGGTTTACAGGGCCCCCTCTGAAAAGCCCTACTCTTTCTGACACCTCCCGGTCATTTCCTGCCAAACAACAAGCCGAGTCCAAAAAAAACAAAAAACAAAAAACAAAAAAACAAAAATAATCTGCATATTTCCTTGTTTGTTGAGGTGAATATCACCCAAATAATGACTAATACACTAACATTGAACCTTTGGTCCACAATTCCTTACAGAAATATGACAAAAATAATTCTGTGTTTCGGCAATATTCAAACATAGATAACGCTCTAGCCTTAGTGTGCAAATGAGAGAGTACAGATAGATAAAAGGGTAATCTAAGCTCGAAAACCAGAATGCAGTGCAAACAAATGACCCCACAACAAAGCACCGTGGTAAAAGCGTGGGGCATTCTGATGTGTATACTGTATATATGTAAGCATATGTGCTCTAAGATGATCGACCAATCACCACGTAAAACACTAAGCGAAAAGCTATATATGGCCAATCATGATAGCCCAATCCCTACCCAACCTACACCACCCTCCGGTCAGTGTCCCGCCCCTGTAACGTGTACCATTGTGAACAAAAAATGGCTGTCAGAAAAACCATCATCCTGATCTGAAAACAATTAAATGGCTTTGTTTACTGGTCTCCTTACCTTCCTGTCACAAGAGAACTAGAAGAAAACCCCCCCAAACATTACGCAATGCTAAATAATACAGAAAAATATGTTAACTAAATAATTTTCGCGGGTGATAGCAGACTGAACTAAACTTACCAAGCATTTCATTAATGATAATATTGTAAGTTTGAATGACACTATTGGTCTCTATTGTTGGTATGACTGAAGTTATCAGTCAGTCAAGCCTTAGTTTTTAGCTCTAGAACTCCACTGGTCCCCATGGTTTCACAGTCTTGAATTATGCCATCTAATGTCAAAAAGCTGCATTACAAGTTAAATGCCACTAAATCAGACTCTTGACTGCGCCATGGATACTGATGGGAAAGGCTATCATGGTAAGGGAGTGAGCTAGCAATGATGCTGCTTAGCATTTGATTAGCTCTTTTAGCAAAGCAAATGGCTAGATAGATATTAATTAGGAAGCAGACTAGGAAAACAGGGAGCTCATCAATTTGTTTCCAATCAATTCCATTTGCGTGGATTACCTCACATGTTCCATTTTTACCATACACTGTTTGTGCTCTTATTTAACAAGCTTGCTAACCTGATTAACAATACCTATTAGGACCTAAATGCACTCTAATTCTGGGGCTTTTAGCTGCCAATGAGTGTGTCTTCTAATTCATGTTCCAACCAATGAGGAAGTAGGAACATTCTTATCGATTAGAAGACAGCACAAAATTCCCCATTTGGGAAACATCACTGGACCATACTGATAAAAATGCTGCACTCAGTGAATTGGCTCTTTGCCATATTGCTTTGGTCCATCCATTTTTTGTCAGTCATAAAAGAAAGTAAGGAGATGAGTCAAGAAAGCCATTTAAGAGTGATCATACAAGTTCCTGTACTATAACACACAAACAAATAGTCAGAGAGACTCCCTCCGTTTTTCGTTCTGTTCTTCTTTTTTGTTTTCTTCTTTTTTTTGGTGGTCATCTCAATTTATAGCCTATGCTATTCATTCACTATTATCAAGATCTAGGATCTTCCGTTTTTTTTTTTCCTCTGTTCTCTCCTCGCCTTGATTGTGACTCTCGCTGTCAGCTCCTGGAGCTGAGAACTAAAAAAGTGAAAGCTGGGAAGAGAAAGAAAGAGATGGAAAGAGAATTCCCTTGTCTCTATTCCTCCTCCGCTCTCTCATCTCTTGGCCTCTCTTCTTTTTTGAACTAATTCTCACTCTCTCCAACCCTCCTCCTTATTCTTCAATGACAAATTCCACTTTGTGTTTAATAATGCGTTCATGTCTATGAATGTTTTTGCGTAAGTGTGTGTATATGTGTGTGTGTATGTGTGTATGTGTGTGTTTGAAGCAACTGAGGGTGGCATAGCGCTTCTCTTTCACACGTGCGTCTGCATCCTCTGTGTGTGTCGGTGGGAATAATCGGAATGCTGGGACGTGTAAGAGAAACGGGTGGAGCTCCCGTATTTCCCGAGTCCAGTCTCAGCTCCTGTGGCAGTCCCAGCTCCCACACTGGGCCCCACCCCATACATTTCATAGGCTGGCCCTCCTTCCAACGGAGCTAAACTGGTTGGAGCGAAGCCCATTCGGTACGTCGGATAGTGGGACGGGTAGCCGTAATTGTCGTAAGCTAGCTGGGGCGAGGAGTCCAGGAGGCTGCAGTCACCGGGGAAATCGCTCGTCTGCGGGGCGGTGTTGGGCGGCGGTTGCTGAGTCTGTCCCGCGCGGGTGAAAGTGTTGAACTGAGCGTAGCTGTTGTGAGAGAGTCTAGACGGGGGCCTGGGGTCGTAGCAGGCGGCTCGAGACCCTGGGGCCATACTACCCGGTGTGCCTGGACCTCCGGTGGCCCCCGCGGCTCCTGCACTGCTGCCGACTGCTGCAGCGCCCCCTGGTTGGTTGGAGGGGCGAAACTCAGGGTAGTGCATGGAGCGTGAAGCAGGCCTACCCTCATCGTGGGTAGAGGCTCGAACGTTGTAGTATCCATTAGTTGGATCCTACAGGGGAAGGGAAAGAAAAATTTCTCTTATGGCTTATCATAGACTTTCTCAGAGCAGCATGCAGTCTATCTATAATATCATAAATAAGAAATGGCTTCACCCTGGTCTGCCAGTGGAAAATAAGTTTAAAAAAAAAAAAGTGAAAGTTTTGTTACAGGGATTCTGAACTTACTCACACTTGTGTCTTTTCATATACAAGACACTAAGGGTGTTAAATAGAGAATTGAGAGTGTATTTTTGGTTTGACGTGTAAGTGAAACTTTAAGTGTGATGATTAGGAAGTGTGATGCAGAAGTGATTATGTGGTCGTGGTAGCTGTGTCTATAGTAGTGTAACATCTGGTCCTGGGTCTGATTAAGGGCTCTGGGCATACCTTTACATTTTAAATCCTAAAGGCTCAAAATAAATTAAAAAAAAAGTAAATAAAAACGGCAGTTATTTTCCCTCTGGTAAAAAAAAAAAATAACCTCAACACAAGTCCTCTATCACAACAGAGCAATAATCTAGGCAATTAATCAGGTTAACTACAAATGCAGGGACCATTCTTCACTGAACATTTTTCTGAGAAATCAATAAAATATAATCTTGTCGTCTGTTAGCGACTTCCTACTTATCTTCAACGCCGCATCGTTTGTCCGTGTAGAGTCAAACATAACGTTATAGCTTTGGCACGATGAAGTCAAGGGGAGAAATACTTTGTGTGTGTGTGTGTGTGTGTGTGTGTGTGCGCGACAGG
Source organism: Chanos chanos (assembly GCF_902362185.1). Lineage (NCBI taxonomy): Eukaryota > Metazoa > Chordata > Actinopteri > Gonorynchiformes > Chanidae > Chanos > Chanos chanos. Next base: position 31,173,156 of record NC_044501.1, on the reverse strand, counting down.
GAGAGAGAGAAAAAGAGAACTCACCTTGAGTTCGTAGTCTTGGCGAGTGTCCAGCGTGTCACTGCGCAGTTCCTGTTTGACGTCGATGTCGTCTTTAAAGGGCTGGGAGGAGGGAGAAAGGGTCACAGAGGGCAAAAACTAAAACCATAAACAACAGAAAAAAAAAAACCCCAAACAAACAAAGAAAGGAAAAAAAGAAACCAAGAGAAGAAGAAGAAGAAGAAGAAGAAGAAGAAGAAATGCAACGCAAAGAGGGGTGGAAACCAATGTGAGATAACAGAGAAAGAGAAAAAAGGAAGAGAGGGAGATTGAGAAAGAAGAGAAGATTAATTCAGTTTTGACAGTGAGGTTAAGCGGTGTAAAGTGGGTCAGTAAGACAACAGTTAGCAGGGTTAGCAAATTTAGGTACAAGTTTACGTAAGAAGGCAGTTAATGAAAGAATTTATAATGCTTTGTGATTAATTTTGTGATTTGAATTAAGAGATGTTCAAGTCAACTAAACAACATCATTTAAGAAAAACCCTGATCATTTCTACACCATATTTTATTGGATGCAGAAATTTTTTTTTTTAATGATTTTGGAGACGAATCAACTTCATTAATATCTGCCTGATATTCCAATTAATAAATTATTTTCAGCCCTACATTCAGAGTGTCATTTTAAAAATTAAACTGCAGTTTTAATTTTGGAATCATTTTGAAGTTTAAAAACTTTATGACAGTTTCAGCGGCCGTGGCTGAAGATGAAACGAATAGTTTCAGATGATGATTAGCTGGTTAGCTCACATTTAAAGGAGTTATTTTGAAAAATAAAATTCTAATTATTTTCCTATTTAGAAATTATAATGCGCTGAAATCTCAAATTCCCTCTCCGCCTATGACGTCTAATGTACACTGTCATAAACACTCACGGAATACATGGCCTTGACCATTCGGGTTGCCGTGGAAACGCTGCCCGTGTCCTCCTCTAGACTGTGCGTCTCTTTGTTTATGGTCTCGACCTTGATATCTGGCTTTCCAAGCGTGACCCCACGCCGACCTGATGACAAAGCATTGTATGTTGTCATGAACATTGAAGCTGCTAGAGGATCTTGCCGACGAAATGTTGAGAGAGCGACCTGCTTTCTTCTAAATGATGAAGGTTAGGATTACGATAAAGTTGCAACCGTGAATTTCTGGCAGAGCAGTTTTGTTTACAAGTCGTGAGTGTGTTTGTGTGTGTGTGTGTGTGTTTTGTCTGCTAGCTTGAATATGCTCAAGTCAGGCCATAATTAAAATGTATTTGAGGTAATTCAATACTAGGACCCTGTCCAGATATTCTTTCATGGTCTCATCTCTCATGCCCTTATCTATTGAGCGAGAGACGCTAATGTATTGACAGGACCGAATATGACATTCATTTGAGATTTAATCATAGTCTCACATATCCAGTCAATTAAGATTGCAGACCAACAGAGCAAAGTCAGAGAGAAAAAGGAATACTGGAGAAAACTGGGATAGGATATAATCATTACAAATATTTGTGCCAGCTCTAGTGCCAGTGTATGTGTGCATGTGCATGTGCGTGTGTGCGTGCGTGTGTGTTACTTACTTCCTTTACGCTGGCAATACAAGAAGACGACTAAGGCTAACAGTCCAAGCAGCAGCACAATGGAACCGACCACGATTAAAGTAGCGATCATCCCGACTGGCAGTATTTCTACAAACCACAGACAATGACTCTCAAACGCCAAGGGCCAGGCAGTTTACAATAAGCTTTGAAGAGTTATTTTAAAACTACACAGCTGGATTTGGATTTATGAAAGAATTTGAAATAAAATTTGACTAAATTTGATTAAAGTGTCTTTACTTATGGAGTTTGACTGCCCTGTTAACAAAGATCTCAGAGAACTACACTGAATCTTTTACTTTCTTTTACTTTGGCTTTGGAAAATGGGATGGTAAGTGATAGCTCTGATCTGGTTATTACTATTCTTCTTCTTCTTATTATTATTATAACAAAAATAAAAACACAATAAACATAACAATAATAACAACAACAATAATAATAATTCGGTTCAAAAATCATCGCCCAAACAGGAGCCTGGACCCGGGAAAACACAAAAAATTCTGCCCTATACATCAAGACCCATTCTACACGTACTAATGTCCACCCTCCTCACAAAGCAGGAAATGCATAATGATTGGGTGGAGCGCAGTGGGGAATCCCTGAAGGCTCCACGCGACATGGTGTGATATAAACCCATTACAGGAAAGCATAGCCTTTCTGCTTTTACATTAATGCCCGCGGCAGAACTCCTGACTCAAACCTCTGGGTTTAAGAGTGTGTCACGCAAGTGACCCCAATACGGGACTGGTCTCACTCAAAAATACCTGAGCAAGGTTAAACCAAAGATACAAGCTAAAGAAAAACTGATCTGATGTAGAGAAAAATTGGTAATGTCATAAGGACACCACCAAAAGCTTTAAAGAGTCTTTGAAGGTCCTGAAAGGATCCTCTTTTAAGAACTTTCTAATATCGCTTCAGGTCCTATCAAGATCTCTTAAGATTCAGTGTAGAGTTTACAAGACCATATTAAGATTTTAAGAAACGCTTTGAGAACTTGCCAATATCTCTAAAGCTCATCTACAATATCTATGACGATCGTATTCAGGTCACTTTTGCTTGTCCCCACAGGAGAACCCTTAATGGTTCCAGGTAGAAGCATTCTTGATGCATAACTGATGCAAAATCTTTTGAGTTTAAAAAAACAAGTTTAAAACATGGATACCACCTGATAAGATTTCAACCAAGGGTCTTGGTAAGATCCTAAATGAGACTTTAAACTGTACAGAGACAGGCAAGCTGAAACTGGAGTAACAGTGACAAACTACCGTAACCATAACTACTGTAACACTGTTACATTACAGCAATCGTATGTTGTGTGTGCTTCCATGGGCATACCCTTCTCCTCCAGGGTAATGATCATGGTGCCGGGCCCAAAGGCATTCCAGGCGGTGCAGTTGTACGTGGACTGAAAATCGGACTCCATCACGTTGTTGATGGTTAAAGTGGATAAGACGGCTCCACCCTGAGAAGAGGGCTTGCTCTGCTCCACCGTGTATCTCTCCGGCAGGGTTCCTTTCTCCTTCTCCCATACGTTCTCCTTCCACGCCCACACCTGCACACAACACACACACACACACACATCTTGTGAGCTCGCATTTTGGAGGTCAGAAATTCACACAAACATATGTACAGAAAAGTACCTTGAAATGATTTTTATTTTGTTATTGCTGTGGAAATAACATTAAAATTGAAGCGGCTGTGCTTGATTGTTGGTTGCAGAATTGCAACAGTGTCCCCACACACACGCAAATACATGCGTCACTTATTCACACTCACGTACACACAGACAGACAGACACACACACACACACAGTCACACCAGCCACAGGGGGTAAATGCTTTCTCTGTGCAGCGACCTAGGATTTAGAAGCAGTGACAAAACACTACATTTTCCTTTTAAAACTCCCACCCAAAAAACATTGGATTATTCATACAAACCATGAACATATTTTAAAAATGCATCACTCCACATGTTACGGTAAGCTTCCATTTACTCCGGAAACCGAGAAACGTAGCGGTGTGCGAAGCATCAAAGGGAACGACTATTCCATTCCCATATTTCATATTTAATAAATCTCCCTCTGTACTCTGCATTAGGACCCGGCAGCAGTCATCTTGAATTACGATCAGCGCTATCTAAATCGCAGGGGCTGGCTAAAGGTGAGCTATTCTGAGACGGTGCTGCTAAACCACAAACAGTTGTACAACTTTTCGGCTGATTGGCTGAGTTAGCGGGAGAGTGCTGCTAGCAGTCTAACTGTTGAGCGGAAGCTGTCTAAGCAGATCTGAGATCAGATACCGAGTCCTATTTTTAACATTAACCATTAGCATGACCGTATGCCAAAACTAATACACAACCAATGTCTAAAACAACAAAGCCTCAGGGATAAAACTGGTACAATAGCCTTTTTTTTTTAATTCTACTTCTGAGGATGTATGCAAACATACTAGATTTGTTTTTATATATTACAAAGTATTATTTCACAGAAATGAACTGTCTCGAAATGAAGCGGCCAACTGTAAGATTCTTGCTGTTACAGAGTCAGTTGTTTAACTTCGATGACGGTGTTATAAATGTCGATGCAGGTTGAGGGAGAGCTGATCCAGAATCAGTTGTTAATGACACCGAGTTAGTAATGACCAAACACTTACTATCTTATCAGGAGGAGGAGTGCTGGCTATGTAACATTTGACCTCTCCTCTCTCTCCCCTGACCGCGTGCTGAACAGGGTCACTGGAAATGATGGGAGGACCTGAGTGGACAGAAATAAAAAGGTACATTTAACGTCACTGAACAAAAAAAATGTAGGGTACATATTCGAAATGTTTTATTTTACTGTAATTAAAGCAAAAATCCCAGTTGTAGAATGTATGAGTAATGATATGAAAGTAATCCAAGCCCGATATCACAGTTTAAATTCCCAAATGTCTTTACATGCCCACAACGAACAAAACAGGAAAATCCCTCATTATTGTCTTTTTAAGATGTTCTGTTTTGTTTGAACTGTAATGACGATGAAGAGACAGTAAAACTGCGACTGACCGTTGACTGTTAGAGTGACCTCAGTCTCTCCCACACCAATCCTGGGCACAATGGCCTTACACACATACTGACCAGCGTCTGCCTGGCTCACCGCCTTCAGAAACAGCTGATTACTGTTACTGAGCACCTGGAGAATGAGAGAGGGATGAGAGAGAAAGAGAGAGAGAGAGCTCTTTCAACTGAATCTTTTCATCCTAACTTTTTTAACTGAAGGAAGTAATGGTGTCAATGATAAGACAAAATAACAAAGTGACAGAGACACCCCTACCATACACACACACACACACACACACACACACACACACACACACACACTACAAAGCAGAAACAAACCACATACAGGAAGACAGTGCAATGTTGTGAAACATAAAGAGAATGAGAGAAACAGGTGTAGATTAGACAATGTCTCACCATGTTGGAGCCCTTTTTGGTCCAGGTGAGGGTAAGAGGAGGGTTTCCAGCCCACTTACAGTTAAGACTGACATCAGAATAAATGTCCACTGTCACTGGTCTGGGCTCCACAACCAGGATAGGACCAACTACAGACAGAGAGAGAGAGAGAGAGAGAGAGAGAGAGAGAGAGAGAGAGTTACAGAACATACGTGAGGTTGAATGAGTTACAGAAGTGTGCAAGAAGAAGTTAATCCCATCAGACAGGCTAGCTGCTGACACACAGTGAATTATAGATGAGCACATGAACAAGTGAATCAGTGCTGACACCCATTGGTTGGTTTCACCATTGGTGCACAGGCAATTGAGATGCATATGAAAATTAAACGGAAAACGAGGAATGCCAAATGAGACAGGCGTCTTGGGTTGTTATGGTGACATTGGGTTGTTATGGTAACACGAACACTGTGTTAGGTCCTACAGCTTGGTCTGAACTTACAGTGGACGTCCACCAGTATGCTGACGTTAGTACTGCCCACGGCGTTAAACACTTGACAAGAGACGGGCTCGGTGAAGAACGAGTGATCTGCCTTAGTGATGAACACGCTCTCTCTCGCCCCCTGGATGACGACACCTCCCTTTGCCCACCTGTGAGGAATAAACAGTCAGTTCTCAACTTCTGATCTGCACAGGGATTCAAAACACGTTTAAATACACTACACACAAACACGCACACACACACACACACACACGCACACACACACACACACACACACAGATACACGCACACTTACTTATAGCCCATGATTGGTGGGTTGGCAGTAGCTTGGCAGGTGAAGGTGACTCTGTCTCCTTCCAGGACTGACCGTGGCTCAATGGAGAGTGTTACCACAGGAGGGTCTGTGGATAAGGCCAAATACAGTCCCCTTTAACATGGTGTTTCAAATCCACCAAAATACACAGACAGCTGGGAATCCTACTCAGTGAGGAAAATCAACAGTGTTGAATTAAAGAAAAAATTAACACACTTTCAGTTAGAAACTATAAATGTTTTATGGATTTTAGCATTTGTAACCTGTGTTTTGGTGCATTACATCTTTGTCTGAATGTATGAAACACACACACACACACACACACACACACACACTTACGGTGGACGTTCAGAGTAACTGTGGTGCGTTTGCCCATGGGCACTGCGAGGTTAGTGGTGACACAGGTGAAATTTTTCCCTGTATCTGTGTCTACAGGTAGAATTGGCAGATAACTCCGTGTAGTCACCCGCTTCCGATCCGGGAGAACCTCCTGTGAAGGAATTTCAGAATTGCTTCAGAAACGTTCGATAAAAACTTCAGATCATATTTAAAACAATTCTTGCTCAGTTTTAGATAAAGAGAAACAACTGATATTACACTTTATTGAAAAGCATGTGCTTGTGCGTGTGCACGTGTGCGTGTGTGTGTGTGTGTGTGTGTGTTTGAGAGAGACTGAGGCAGTCCACTGACTGTAGTGCTGACTGCTCCCTCCACTGGTAGGCCTTCTTTAAGCCACTCTATGACGGCCGCGGGTTTGGCCCCCCGGGATACACAGCTCATATTATAGGGTACTCCTGCAGTCAGGAGGATCTCTGGAGACCCTTCAATTACAGGGTCATCTGGTGGAACTGCAGTGAGACAAAACCATTAGACACACTCACACACCGCATACACTCTAACTGTCAGTTATCATTCGGAACGTCAGAGAGGAGAACAGACAAAAGAAAGGTAATTTATTAAAAGATATTATCTCGCTATAACCATTCACGCGTCGGTTGCGCACACAATCCTGTTTCGGGTTTTATTTCGGAGCTGATTTGAACTGGAATGCAGTGACTGTTTAACTGTGACCAGCGAGGGTTTTGGGATCATAATTCTGGGGTGCTGGGATATTTTTAGGCTGCGTTTTTGGATGTGTTTTGAGCGCGAGAGTGTTAGACTCACTGAGGACGGTGAGTTTGGCTCTCCTGGAGCGCAGAGCAGCCTCCGTAGCCTGGCACTCGTAAAGAGAGTCATCAGAGAGCTCGGCCGCAGAGATCTCCAGGTTATACTGACCCACATCCACCAGCCTCAACACACGGTACCTGGGCCAGGCTGAGAGAGACAGAGAGAGAGAGGGAGGGAGAGTGAGAGTGAGAGAGGGAGGGAGAGAGTCAAACACACACATACACACATACACGCACATACACACTTATTCCTCACGCTCACTTACACTGGACCAGTGCTCCAGTGCTGTGTGTGTTCTTTTTTCCACCACTAGATGGCAACAGTGTTTGAACTTTGAGGCAGTAAATGTTCAAGCCTTATGACATGGGCATTTCTGAGGACTGCTGCTACCACTGCTGCTGCTGCTGCTAGAGAAATGACAGAAATACTGCTGTAGATTACATCATCTCTCTCTCTCTCTCTCTCTCTCTCTCTCTGTTTCCTTTTCATATTCCTCTCCTCTCTTTCACACATTCTTGTGCTTGCAGTTGGAACGGGTTAACCTGTGTGCCCTTGGGTAAATGGATGTGTGTGTGAATGTGCATGAGTGCGTGTATGTGTTTGTGTGTGTGTGTGTGTGTATATCTGTCCAAGTGCATGATGAGTGTACAGGATGGAAAGGGAGAAAGATGGTGTGTGTGTGTGTGTGTGTGCGCACGTGTGTGTGAGCACATACGCGCACATACGCACATGCGCACATCTGTATGAAAGCGAGAGAGATAGCCAGTCTTCATTCACATGTCTCCATTTAAAAGACTCGTCTTAAACCACTGAGGCATTACAGTAACAATATGATTAAAGGGAAAGAAAGAGAGAGAGAGAGAAAGAGAAAAGGATGAAGCAATGGAAGGGTGGAAAATGGAGAGAAACTGCAGAATGGAGGGTGAGTAAGATGCTGAAAAAGGAAAAAATAATACACAAGGATGGACGCAGGAGCAAACAAAGAGAAGGAAGAGAGACCAGAGGTGAGGAGAGAATAAGAAAGAGAGTAAGTTGACACTGTAGCGTATGTACAGAGAGCACTGGTATGTAAAGAATGCCATTCACTCCGTATGATTCACTGAATATCCAGCATCCACACGGAGTTGCTCTATGTAATTAGTTGAGACCATTGGATGAAATACTAAACTAAATGTTGGAATGCGTGAGACTATTAGTATGATTAGCATGTGAATGCATTATTAATGGTTGATTACTAAGATCATTCTTACGACTGTGCCATTTCTTATATTCATTTAACAAAAAGTTATGACGGTGTCATCTCTCATTTTCGTAAAAACAGAGGGCGGAAGAAAAAAACGAGTGAGGCAGACTCATAAGAGAGAGAGAGAGAGAGAGAGAGAGAGAGAGAGAGACAGCAAAAGCTAAAGCAAAAGCTATAAACATTTACAGAAGTTGACTAACCCCTGAGGTCTTGTCCAATGCCTAAGGCCAGTCCATCCTTGGTCCACTGAACGATGCCAGAGTAGTTAAAAACCACACAAGACAGGACCACCCTCTGACCCAGAACCACCGACTGGTCTGCAGGCTCCTGAGAGAACCGGGCGCTCCACACTGCAACAGAACGAGAGCAAGACAAACCGTTCATTTTTAGGACAGAACAACTGTTTTCCCAATCTGGCCCAAAAACAACTAAATAAACCATTTTAGGGGCGGAGACAACCAAAAACAAATAAAGGCAATATCCATTATTCCAAGAGAAACAGAAAAAGAAAAAGTTAAAAAAAAAAGAAAAAAAAAAAGGGCAGTGCAGTAGACACATGCTTTTGGTGTGGTACCTCTATCTAAATGACTATATTAACTTCATTAATGTAATTGCATATTAAAACGGAATTGAAGTGGGACTTCTACAAAGTAGGCCCAAGATCTTGTTTCTCTCTGCCATGTTCCCGGTTAACATTTGAAATCCTATAGCTAGTAGGAGACTCAATTCATACGATAACAGACTTATTTCATTTTAACGGTACTAAAAATATTTGATATTCAGTCCGGCTGTAAAACAGCTTCAGCCTTCGACTCATAATACGACCATTCACAGCACTGTGAAACAGACATCCTTTAATTGGACTGAAATCAAGAATGTTGCAAATTGAGTGAGGGCAACTCATATTTTCCTGCATTTTTTTTTCTTTTCCCTCCCTCGCTCAATGTTCTTCTTTTTTTTCTCTCTCTCTCTCTCTCTCTCTCTCTCTCTCTCTCTTCATTCCTTTTCTTCTCAGTCTCTCTCTGTTGCTCAACTCTCTATGCTCTCTTCATTTTTCTCCCTTCTTTTCAGACTATTCTTTTTCTGTTAATGTTCCTTTTTCTTTTTTTTCTTCCAAGTTTTGGAGGGGGCGGGGGGACCCCGCTAAAAGAGATTCACTAGTCTGTTTTTGATTGGATCAATGACGTCACGGATCTGACTGGAACACTGCGTATTCCAAGAGAAAAACAATTTCCAATTAAAAAAAAAAAGAAAAAAAAATCTTGTTTTTTCTTTTTTTTTTTTTCTTTCTTGGCATTATTTCTACCGTTTCTATCTTTGCAACCCTCTTTAACATGCCCTGTACCGTGTCCTGCCTTCTATTTCTGTGGTTCTCCTCTCTGGTTGGAGGGGGTTTGGAGACGCACTGTCACAATCCATTTATCACATTAAATATCAGCCCTCTAGCTCCCTCTCTTTCACACACACACACACACACACACACACACACACACACACATAGAGCCTCTCTCCCTCTCTCTCTCTCTCTCTCTCTCTCTCTCTCATTCCCTCTCTTTCCTGGCCCTAAGCCTTCTTCTGTAGGTCCCCATCTCTCTCACTTTTTTAACAACTGGCATATGCCTGCTCTTCCCCCATGACCCCGAGTCTCTATCTCTCACACTCTTTCTCTTTCTTTCCCTCTCTCCCTCTCCCCCTCTCTCTCGCTTTCTCGCTCCTTCGCTCTCTTCTTGATGGAATATTTGTAATCAATGTGAATGAAACGTAATGAAGCCAAACAGAAAGGGGGCAAAAATACACTAACTACTCCAATAACTTCATCTCTTGCACCGAATAACATGGCTGAAGATTATGCTTTGGAACAGGAAATAACTGTAAAGCATGAATGATTTTAGATTTAAGACAGA